>NC_064641.1:675660513-675966822 GCF_023864345.2 Schistocerca serialis cubense
CCGATGCTATCCGTACAAAACCCATCGGCATCATGAACTGTTACCTGGCGATTTAGTGAAGCGGAGGGAATTTGCGGTGTGGGCGTTTCAAAAGATGGCGGAAGATGACGATTGGTTGAGTAACGTGTTGTGGACCGACGAAGCTCATTTCACGCTCCGAGGGTCTGTCAGCGCCCACAACTGCAGAATTTAGGCTACCGAAAATCCTAGAACTGTCGTGGAAACTGCATTGCAGGACGAGAAAGTCACGGTATGGGTTGGATTTACCACATCTACCGTTATCGACCCTTTTTTCTTCGAGGAAATGCGTGATTCTGGTTTTGTAAGTGCTACCGTGACGGGTGAGAGGTACGCCGATACGTTACAGAATCGTATCATCCCCAGCCTGGCTGATAAACACCTGCTGGAACGTACGATGTTTATGCAGGATGGCGCTCCACCCCATATTGCTAGACGCGTGAAAGATCTCTTGCGCGCGTCGTTTGGTGATGATCGTGTGCTCAGCCGCCACTTTCGTCATGCTTGGCCTCCCAGGTCCCCAGACCTCAGTCCGTGCGATTATTGGCTTTGGGGTTACCTGAAGTCGCAAGTGTATCGTGATCGACCGACATCTCTAGTGATGTTGAAAGACAACGTCCGACGCCAATGCCTCACCATAACTCCGGACATGCTTTACAGTGCTGTTCACAACATTATTCCTCGACTACAGCTATTGTTGAGGAATGATGGTGGACACATTGAGCATTTCCTGTAAAGAACAACATCTTTGGTTTGTCTTACTTTGTTATGCTAATTATTGCTATTCTGATCAGATGAAGCGCCATCTGTAGGACATTTTGTGAACTTTTGTATTTTTTTGGTTGTAATAAAACCCCACGTCATTCCAAGCATGTGTGTCAATTTGTACCTCTCTATCTACATTATTCCGTGATTTATTCTTTTTTCAAATTTATATTGACTTTTTGATCACCCGGTACATCATGTCTACCGATTTCCGGTCCCAATCGGAGAATTCCTTCGTGGTGCGTCTCTTTTTCCTTGTCTTCCTGTGTATTACTGCTACTTCTCGCATACCAATACTACAAGAAAGTGTCTTTTAACGTGCAAAGAGCTGATTTAGTTGAAAATTCCATTAATGCACAAAATGGTCTGTGAGTAGCGCGCCGGAAGCGTAGCGACAGAATGAGATCAGTGATTGTAAAGAAGCGTGTGGTTGTTGTTTTCGCAAGGCATCCGCGCATGTGCGAGTTCCGAAAGCGCGGAAGAATCATTTTGCTACATGACTGCTGAACCACTATCCAGAACTGAGGAGATTCGATGGTACTATATACTGGGCGGTGAATGTTCAGAAGACACGAAATTCCCAGGACTGGTTCGATGTAGCTCTCCACGCTAGTCCACTCCGTGGAAGTCTCGTGCATAATATTGCAATAAAGTATTCACTTGACCTAACCTGCTTGCCTTGTTCCCTCTCCCTCTATAGTTTTTACTGTCCAATTTTCCCCCCGTAACCAGCTCACGACTCTTTGATACCTCATAATGTGTACTATCAACGCATTCTTTTATTTTAGTCAAATTGTACCATAAATTTCTTTTCTTTCCGATTTTATTCAGTACCTCTTTAAAACTCGTCCGATCAATCCATTTAATCTTCATGATTTCAAAAGCCTATGTTCTTCTTCTCTGTTCCGTTCACCACCCACGTTTCTCTTGCGTGTGATGTTACACTCCAGACTTACATTAGGTATTATCATTTTTCTTTTCCTGATCAGCTTTCCTTGCTATCGCAGGTCTGCATTTTATATCCTCTCTACAATTACCATCACAATTAATTTGCTCCCCAAGTAACAAAATTCATTTCCGAATGTATTTATCTCAGAATCACATGAATTAATTCCACTATATTTCTCTTGTTTTTTTTTTTTTTTTTTTAAGTTGATCTTATAACGAGTGTATCCATTCAAGTAACTGTACTGTCATCGGGGCGTTAAACCCTAAACAGAAAACGGGGAGCTCTAATGAAAAGGTAAAGCACTAGGGTCGGGGTTACGGTTATTGTAGCGTTTTATAGCTCGTTAGGCGCGGGATTCGCACGTTTACGTCGCAATTCCAGCTTTTCTCAGCCTTAACGTCAGAGTATACAACCGTGGAACGAGCAGCGAATATCCGGAGCACCGTGGAATCGCTAGTCAGCAAGGTACTTCTACGCTAGACAATGCTTCTGTTCGTGTAGGCTGCGCACTTGTCTGTAACCAAACGAGGGAATAAACTCAAGCCGTGACATTCACATGCGAGTCACTGCATGTAAAATCTTATGATCCAGTCTGCAGGCTCGTCTTTTGTGTTTCACGTGCGTTTCATTTAAAACGAGGAGGAAATGGAGTCGAACTGATACCCTATCAAACATGCCGTTTTCTAAACCTTTTTCGTTGTCATTGTGGTGATTTGAGAACACGGGCCAAAAACCACCGTGAGACAAAACAAGAAGCTGCTCGAATGTACAGGGTATTTCATAATGTTCGCGACAGACGCCTTGGAGTGATAGATCACGCCATGGAGAACAACTTTTGTTAGAGAAAATTTTTTTGCTGAAGCATCCCAGCGACGCGATACATCTTTTACAACTAAAAATGCCCCAGAGACAAGGCAGGGAGAATTTCGTATGCAGATAAGGCAGGAATCTGCTCCGCATACAAGAAGGTAGACCGAGCTTTTAAAATATCTCTCTCCCCTCAATCTTAAGGTTTGATGTTGATAATTACTCTATCAGTTTACTGGGGCAGGAAGTATGGAGCTGCAGCACACCTTCTTGTTCGGTGAAGTCGTTTCAGGGCGATGCCGTGATCTATCACCCCTAGACGTAGTTGCAAATACTTTGAAACGCTACGTTGACACGTAAGCTGTGAGAGTGTGAGTAACATAAAGTGTGCTTAAAGTGCTGCGTTGTCAGCGAGCGTTGCAAAGTAAAATTAAAGCAAATACAGCCCTCGGTCGCAAAAATGAAGCCTTTTGACCTAGGTTTCCACCACTGCTAAGAGTGCCTTCAACAGACATAAAACATTTAAACTGGCGTGTCACCTATAAAATAAACATCAAGCGATAAAGCTTTAGTCACAAAATTTTAAAATAGAAAACATAGAAGGCAAGCCACTATGGGCTGCTCACACATGTCGAGCTGTGGTACCTCTTATTTGTTTGTGTGGTCCATAGAAATAAAATTCTAGCGATGAACATTTTTTCCATCAGTAGAACTCCAGCCAGTTACATCTGGTTCGAGCTACGGAGCTGACTAGTCGTTGCTCATTCCATAGTCCGGTCACTTTGCACCGTTTTCCACCAACAGCGATCTACTTACGTTTATTTCGTTTGTAAAATCTCGGTTTTGGAGTGTTAACTATAGTCAAAAGGTACGCCGCATTCTAATCTCATGCTGAATGAGACGCGGTGAAAGGTTGCGGTACCAACTGGTTTGATACGCCGTCGACTACTGCTACAAAAGGCGAAAAACTGGAACGTTTCATTCGTATAGACAGCCGAAAAGGCAGTTTGTTTACTGGTAATCGTGCAACAGTCGTAGTTCTGTTTCTCAACGCAACGTTGTCGGACGTAGCCGAGCCACGGCGAAGTTGGCACTATTTCGACGGATGAGTTAACGCTTTTTTTCCTTTATTTACTACTTGCTCAGTTCAAGCATTTCTTGTTTTTGTTGAAGTTTTCTCAAGTTGTTTCTACTGTGGTCATCATGACCTTAGAAGTTAAGTCCCATAGTGCTCAGAGCCATTTGAATCATTTGATAAATAGAAGTCAAGAGACCATTGGTTTCCTCGAGTCTGTTAAATGAGTACACGAAAGCAGTTGTGCGATTACAAATAAACGAAATGATGTTTCGGCTATGTGCACCATCAGACCGTCCCAAGATTTCGCTTTTTGAAGTAGTTAACGACGATAAGCGAACCACCTCTCAGCAGCCTCTGTCAATGTCTTATGAAGCAAGAGGCCAGACGTTAAACAGAGGAAAACAACTTTAACTAAAATCCCAGTAAAGTGGTGTCAAAAAGCAAATAAACACCGACTGAAAATTTTAGTGATGCGATGCTCGCTCTGAAAAATGGTGTCTGTCAGAGTGCAAATATCACACTGCACAGTTTCTTGTCCCACATGCAGCTAAGTGATCGTCTTTCATATCCGGTATTTTGAAGAAGCGAACCATAAATCATACGTTTTATGAGAAACGGCTTGTATGCACCAGTGTTGCATATCATCCATCCTGTTCCATTTGTGGGCGATTTGATGATGAAGATACTTCCAGTATATTTCTGTGTAAGCTAGAGTAACAAACGGAAACCTCGAAAATGAGATAAAGAAGGATGAGAATAAAGACTGTGCCGTTGAAGATGTCTCTGAGTCTCCCACTTGTTGCGTCGCATCCTGTTTCTAAAATTTTGCCGTATTTCGACATCGTTCCCCCACGAAAAAGTGCAGACGCTATGTTGAAACTGTAACAGTTCTGAGCTTCCGCGCCAAAGTTGTTTTTATGTGGTGGCGGACATAAGAGTGAACTGATTTAATCTGGGGATGATTCTATTTCTATGCCATATAATTCCACAAACTGATTTTGACACTGTATTCGACTGAACTCGAACATGTAGGAGGCCATTCTGCTAAGATGAGGTCTCACTTGATGCTTCCCTGTGGCTGTCGGTCGGCAGATCACTTGGCAGACTTCTGGCTGTTAAATCCTAGGCCGACGCAGGAGACAAACGTGTGTGGCGGAGACCAGCGCCAGTGCAGAACCACTACACCAAAGCCGCACACACAGTCGGTAAAATCATGGCGACGGTATTCTGTAACTCTGAAGGGGTTATTCTGTTTGATGTCCGCCATCATGGTGCAACGATCCACTCTGAACTGTACTGTGCGAAACTTAGAAAACTGAAGAAATGGGTTCAGTATGTTCATCGCCACAAAAATGCAGACAAACGTCTCCTTCTCCATGACAACGCAAGTCTGCGCACCCGAGAGCAGCTCACAAAACTCCCTTCGAAAGTTATTCCTCATCCACCCTGCAGCCCGGATTTGCACCTTCCAGCTTCCGCCTGTTTGCCCCAATGGAGGATGCACTACGCGGGAAGTAGTATGTGGGTTATGGGAAGGTTATTGATTAAGCAACACTTCGGCTCAGTAGAGTGGTACCATGAGCGCATATAGGCCCTCCCAGTAAGTCGGCGAACGGCCGTCGTATTGAACAGAGATTACGTGAAAAATAGGTTTTTGTAGCCAAAAGAGTGCGGAGCAATATGGCTTATTGGAATTCCGAATAAAACCAACCTGCTTTCAGAAAAAAAAGAAACGTTGTACGTTACGTATTGAACCCCCTTCGAACTAAGTTTTTCGAGTCAATTACCCTTATCTGCAATAGATCAATACATATACAGGGTGGTCCACTGATGGTGACCGGGCCAAGTATCTCACGAAATAAGCATCGAACGAAAAAACTACAAAGAACGAAACTCGTCTAGTTTGAAGGGGGAAACCAGATGGCGCTATGGTTGGCCCGCTGGATGGCGCTGCCATAGGTCAAACGGCTATCAACTGCGGTTTTTTAAAATAGGAACCCCCATTTTTATTACATATTCGTGTCGTACATAAAGAGATATGTATGTTTTAGTTGACCACTTTTTTTGCTTTGTGATAGATGGCGCTGAAATAGTCACAAACGTATAAGTACGTGGTACCACGTAACATTCCGCCAGTGCGGACGGTATTTGCTTCGTGATGCTTTACCCGTGTTAAACTGGACCGTTTAACAATTGCGGAAAAGGTCGATATCGTATCGATGTATGGCTATTGTGATCAAAATGCCCAACGGGCGTGTGCTATGTATGCTGCTCGGTATCCTGGACGACATCATCCAAGTGTCCGGACCGTTCGCCGGATAGTTACGTTATTTAAGATAACAGGAAGTGTTCAGCCACATGTGAAACGTCAGCCACGACCTGCAACAAATGGTGATGCCCAAGTAGGTGTTTTAGCTGCTGTTGCGGCTAATCTGCACATCAGTAGCAGACAAATTGCGCGAGAATCGGGAATCTCAAAAACGTCGGTGTTGAGAACGGTGCATCAACATCGATTGCACCCGTACCATATTTCTGTGCACCAGGAATTGCATGGCGACGACTTTGAAAGTCGTGTACAGTTCTGCCACTGGGAACAAGAGAAATTACGGGACGATGACAGATTTTTTGCACGCGTTATATTTAGCGACGGAGCGTCATTCACCAACAGCGGTAACGTAAACTGGCATAATATGCACTACTGGGCAACGGAAAATCCACGATGGCTGCGACAAGTGGAACATCAGTGACCTTGTCGGGTTAATGTATGGTGCGGCATTATGGGAGGAAGGATGGCAATCTAAATGGTGCAATGTATGCTGATTTCCTATGTAATGTTCTACCGATGTTACTACAAGATGTTTCACTGCATGACAGAATGGCGATGTACTTCCAACATGATGGATGTCCGGCACATAGCTCGCATGCGGTTGAAGCGATATTGAATAGCATATATCATGACAGATGGATTGGTCGTTGAAGCACCATACCATGGTCCGCACGTTCACCGGATCTGACGTCCCCGGATTTCTTTCTGTGGGGAAAGTTGAAGGATATTTGCTATCGTGATCCACCGACAACGCCTGACAACATGCGTCAGCGCATTGTCAATGCATGTGCAAACATTACGGAAGACGAACTACTCGCTGTTGAGAGGAATGTCGTTACACGTATTGCCAAATGCATTGAGGTTGACGGACATTATTTTGAGCATTTATTGCATTAATGTGATCTTTACAGGTAATCACGCTGTAACAGCATGCCTTCTCAGAAATGATAAGTACACAAAGGTATATGTATCACATTGGAACAACCAAAATAAAATGTTTAAAAGTACTTACTTTCTGTATTTTAATTTAAAAAGCTACCTATTACCAACTGTTCGTCTAAAATTATGAGGCATATGTTTGTGACTATTACAGAGCCATCTATCACAAAGCGAAAAAAAGTGGTCCAACTAAAACATTCACATTTCTTTACAAACTACACGAATATGTAATAAAAAATGGGGGTTCCTACTTTAAAAAAACGCAGTTGATATTCGTTTGACCTATGGCAGCGCCATCTAGCGGGCCAACCATAGCGCCATCTGGTTCCCCTTCAGGCTAGACAAGTTTCGTTCTTTGCAGTTTTTTCGTTTGACGCTTATTTCGTGAGATATTTGGCGCGGTCACGATCAGTGGACCACCCTGTATACTACCAATTGTAACGTTTCATTGCCTGATACCCGTATTTTGTATCACAATCCTGACATCCATCTCTCAGACTAGTATGCACACCTAGATGAATAGTTAGTTAAACCTTCTAAGCATAAACACAATCCACAAAAATTAACTATCCTAAAAATTAAAATCACATTGTGCTTTTAATTAAATCAGAATTGCAGACATGGGGTAAGAAATTAGAAAATAATTTAAATTTTCAGCAACACTATATAATAAGTCGCCCAAGAAGCTAAGAGGAATCATGGAATGTACTCGCATAACCGCGTACAAATTAGGAGGGACTGGATTCAAGGTAAGGGAAACTATAGGCAGACACGGAAAGTCAGAAAATCATAACATGGTGAGAAGATCTGATATTACTAATGAGGTGCACGGATAATCTACAGAAGTCTTCCGGAAATTTAATTGTATCTGGTCCAAATAGGACAACCTGGAGGCATTTTGAGATGCCTATACTGAACTCCAGTAGCGGCACATATTCGTGTAGTTCGTAAAGAAATATGAATGTTTTAGTTGGACCACTTTTTTCGCTTTGTGATAGATGGCTCTGTAACAGTCACATTTTATATTTCATGCAACTTCATGAAACATTTATAAAGTTCTGTCCTTCAGAATAGTTTGCATCGGTCCTAACGCACTAAGTGTTCACCTCATTGACGAAATAAGCTTTTCACGTCGTCAGAAATTATGCTATATTTGTTTCAACTTATCTATGATCTGTAAATGCAGCCAGTTTAGAACTCTTTTCATTGTGCGTATCACCAACGAATAACAGAGCGCCAGGTGAATTAAGATGGTTGAAAAACTATCATTTTGTTTTTGGCTCATTTCTGTAATATATGGAGCGTTTACGTAACGGTGGAGGCTGTTCTTAGATCGCCACAACACACGTCATCTTTTCAACAGTGGACCTACGGATTCGTTTAACTCTGGACGATAAAGTTTGCTAACTGTAGTATCTACGTGAATGATCATATTAGATTAACCCCTTCATTTCGTAAAAGTATACCAACATTGCTTTAAATTGGTGGTCACTTTTATTGTTTTCTTCGGATGTGCAGATAAAGCTGTGGTTCACAGAATAGGTTGTTGTGTGGTATTTACGTCACGCTTACAACACCATGTCTCGTTGCTTGTAAATTTATTTGTCGAAAACTTGAATTTAGGATGGGGTGGCGCAGTGCTGGGACACTGGGCTCGCATTCTGGAGGACAACAGCTCAAATCCCCGTTCGGGCGTACAGTTTTAATTATTCCCTGGTTTCTCTAAATAACTAAAGGGAAATGCCCAAGTGGTTACTTGAAAAGTCACGGGTGATTTCCATCCCCGTCCTTCCCCAGTACGAGGGCCTCTAATGACCTCTTCGTTAATGGGACGTTAACTCTAGTCCCTTCTTATTCCTTAACCTCAGGGATGCACAGACCGCGGGCCGCATGCGTCTCGTCGTTGATCTGATGGTCACCCACTGCTCACAGTTTTTTTTAAATTCTTTTTTTTAAACTCATATTTCATTACCTCCCGGAGACGAGAGAACAGGTCCTTATGGAACTTAATTCTTTTAAGAAAACATTGTTGTAGCTATATTTATTAAATAAAATAAATATCTGTGAAAGAAATTATGTGTATGATTTTTTTCTTTGTGCGGCCCTTACATAAGCACAGTGAAGGGTTTGAGGCTCGCGGTACTAACAAGCTCGTACACCGCTCCTTTATATGATGTCCGCAAATGTAAAATATCTGAATAAGCGGAACAGCGTTTATGAAGCCTATCGCTCCGCCGCTAAACCACAGGCGAAGTGCTTCATAACCGCATATAGCAGAGTGGGAAAACTTATCACCACCACTCCTCCATCCGCAGGGAAGGAGTTCTTGTTACATTCGATTCTTCCCCTTCCGCACAGCACCGATCATGTGTCTTTGGTGAGTCATACCAAAATGAACTTTGAATCGTGCATAAACATGTTTTCTAATAACTTAGGTAGCCACCTTCGATTATGGAAATCGCCTTTCTTGTAGTGTCTGCTGTTGGTTTTTGATTTCCTATAAGGAAGTAGCACTAAATGTTTCATAATAGATGCTGAGAGTTTGCCATGCACCTCCCTAATCATGAATGACGTGAATTTAGACATTCACATTTTTCCGGGGCTGATAGAACGTTCGGTTGGTAATCGTTTAGAGGATGGTCACCTCCCATATGCTATCATAGACTGGCTGAAATATCACACGGCCACAAGAATCAGAGTGGGGCAGCCAAAAATTGTGTTCTGGAGCGACAAATTAATCTATCTGTGTGAGAAAATAGAAACAGTTACGTAACATTTTTAATATAAACACTGAAGAGAGAAAACATTGCGACAACTGCCCACCGCGAGATTGAATGCCATGTGGTGGCGCTGTGGACACGTGACGTAGAAATGAAAGTACATTATGTGGTCAAAAGTATCCGGACACTTGGCTGAAAATGACTTACAGGTTCGTGGCGCCCTCCATAGGTAAATTCAGTGTGGTGTTGGCCCACCCTTAGCCTTGATGACAGCTTCCACTTTCGCAGGCAAATGTTCAGTCAGATGCTGGAAGGCTTCTTGGGGAACGGCAGCCCATTCTTCACGGAGTGCTGCACTGAGGAGAGGTATCGATGTCGGTCGGCGAGGCCTGGCACGAAGTCGGCGTTCCAAAACATCCCAAAGATGTTCTGTAGGATTCAGATCAGGACTGTGTGTAGGCCAGTCCATTAAAGCGATATTATTGTCGTGTAACCACTCCGCCACAGGCCGTGCATTATGAACAGGTGATCGATCGTGTTGAAAGATGCAGTCGCCATCGCCGAATTGCTCTTCAACAGTGGGAAGCAAGAAGGTGGTTAAAACATCAATGTAGGCCTGTGCCGTGATAGTGCCACGCAAAACAACAAGTGGTGCAAGCCCTTATCAATGAAAAACACGACCACATCATAACACCACCGCCTCCGAATTTTACTGTTGGCACTACACACGCTGGCAGATGACGTTCACCGGGCATTCGCCATACCCACACCTTGCCATCGGATCGCCACATTGTGTACCGTGGTTAGTCACTCCACAAAAAGTTTTTCCACTGTTCAATCGTCCAATGTTTACGCTCCTTACACCAAGCGAGGCGTCATTTCGCGTTTACCGGCATGGTGTGTGGCTTATGAGCAGCCGCTCAACCATGAAATCCAAGGTTTCTCACCTCCCGCGTAACAGTCACAGTACTTGCAGTGGATCCTGATACAGTTTGCAGTTCTTGTGTGATGGTCTGGGTAGATGTCTGCTTATTACAATTTACGACCCTCTTCAACTGTTGGAGGTCTCTGTCAGTCAATAGATGATGTCGGTCTGTACGCTTTTGTGCTGTACGTGTCCCTTCACGTTTCCACTTCACTATCACATCGGAAACAGTGGACCTAGGGATGTTTAGGAGTGTGGAAATTTCGCTTACAGACGTATGACGCAAGTGACACACGATCACCTGACCACGTTCGAAATCCGTGAGTTCCGCGCACCGCCACATTCTGCTCTCTCTCGATGTCTAATGACTGCTGAGGTCGCTCATAAGGAGTAGGTGGCAGGACAATGCACCTAATATGGGGATGTCCGGATGGTTTTGATCACATCATGTATAGAAACGGAGTAGAGACGATTAGGGAATCATTGTAACGACGATATGGGCCGCAATGGGGAAATCCACTGACGTGAGTAACTTTGACGAAGGGTAGATTGGTATGGGCTGGCTCTATTATACACTGCGCAACAAAATTAGAGGATCACTTTTTCGAAACTCTGTAAGTGTCTCAATTGCGTCGAATAAGTTTGAATTTTGGATCATAGGTACCTAGAACCACCTGTGATTGTGCAATAGCGTAGCGCCTGCGAGTTACCCTCGGGCTCGGTGAAACTTCAATCAAAAAGGTGTCGACACATGCGAAAAAAAGGCCACAGCTTGGAAATTCACATGAGGTGTAAGGTGTGTTAATTATGTCACACTGACACCAAATTTCACCACAATTCTGCCCAACGCCACCGTGGACGTGTCGTACGATTAGAAGTCTGTCACAGTCCTCTTAACCACATTCCACCCTTTGTTTCAGCCCCCTTCTTCGGCTCGAAAGTCACTTGGACAATTTCTCTGATACCAGTTCTTTATGACTAGTTTGTCTACTGTTAGGTCTACACCTTTGCTTGCGTCATTTTTTCTCGAAGTCTGAGAGTTTATTGTGAAATACTTACAGAATATTTGCGACTGATTCGAAGGATTGGCCCTCTATGACCACTACTTTCTCCCATCTTCCGGGCAGCATACGAATCTCTCGGTGGAAGAATCGAGTGTCTTTTGATGAGAGCCATAAATCGATCCAATTTTACTCTTGTTTATATGATCAGTAGTGATGCTCAGCTAGACCATGGGCCATTATTCGAAAAAGGTGGTAGTCAGAGGGAGCAATGTCTGGAGAATACGACGGGTGGGATAGAACTTTCCATTTCAACGTTTCCAAGTATGCCTTGAAGGGTTTTGCGCCATGGGGTCGAGCATTATCATGGTGAAAAACCACCTTTTCATGTCCAGCGCTATATTTTTTCTTTCAGTGCGCGACTCAGCAGCATCAGTTGCTTTTGATGATTTCCTATGATTGTTTTAGCCGGTTTCAGTAACTTCGAAGACCTATCTTTCACAGCCATGCCGGTCTTCGACGTCAAAGCATTGAAACTATTCCCCGCAGGTTCTTTCAGCAATAGATGCCTCAACTTAGGTCTTTCCAGCATTTTATGAGCCTCATCCGTAAATTTATTTATGTTAAAACAGAAAATTAAAACTTACGAGAATTGTGCTCGTAAGTTGACATATTCTATCGAGTATAACTTTATCATGCAATCACAAATCGATTAATATTTTGATGTCGTTATGTTTACAAATGCCTAAGCTCATTGTATGACACGACATAATAGCTATCACCAACATATGTTGCAAAAATTGGGATCTCTCTCTAGTATTGTATACTGCGCAGCAGTGTAGTACATGCATGTGCATATTATTCACTTTCCCGTTACAAATGAAGCTGTGTGCTGTACATTTAATGGTACTTGATTTTCTATTTTCAGGTTTTGTTTACCAAGTTACATATGAAACTGTGTGTGTGTTTGTGTGTGTGTGTGTGTGCGTGTGTGTGTGTGTGTGTGTGTGTGTGTGTGTGTGGTGTGTGTGAAATAAATTTTATTTAATTCTAACCATTTAGATGATGTGATTTGAAATGACGTGCAGTAGCATGTCCTTTTCAAAAATTACACCTTTCCATGATTTGCAGTAGAAAAATCACGAGAGATCAAATGATATTGTTGGTTCTTGATGAAGTACTGTCTTTTTTACGAACTGGCGTTTCCGATCTTGATTTCGATAATTTTTAATATTTAAAAGACTTACGAGAGACTGCTCGTTTCCAACACTGACAGTGACAACAAACATGAAGATTAGATTTAAATTCACATCTACATGAGTACTTTCCAATTCACACTTGTGTGGCTGGCAAGGAGTTCATCGAACCACTTTTGCCGGCCGCGGTGGTCTAGCGGTTCTAGGCGCTCAGTCCGGAACCGCGCGACTGCTACGGTCGCAGGTTCGAATCCTGCCTCGGGCATGGATGTATGTGATGTCCTTAGGTTAGTTAGGTTTAAGTAGTTCTAAGTTCTAGGGGACTGATGACCACAGATGTTGAGTCCCATAGTGCTCAGAGCCATTTGAACCATTTTTTGAACCACTTTTACCGTTCCATTCTCGAACAGCACGTGTAGAAAAGGAACGCATAAATCTTTCCGTGCGACTTCTCTTATTTTATTACGATAAGCATTTATTTCTATGTATGTGGCCTTCAGTAAAATATTTTCACATTCGGAGGAGTAAGTTGGTGATTGAAATTTCGTGAAAAGATCTGCCGCAGCAAAAAGCCCCTTTGTTTCAATGATTGCAACACCGAATAGCATATAATACCCCGCCCCCCCCCCTCACACACACACACACACACACACACACACACACACACATACTCAATCCCTTATTCCGTCATAATACAAAATCTTTCCGATGTCCTCCGTCAAACATATGTGGTTAGGACCCCATAGGTCACTATTATACTTTCATAATCGCAGTGCAGGCAGTCTCTTTAGTAGGCTAGTTTCATCTTCTGTTTTGGCAATAAGACTCAGTCTTTGGTTTTTCTTTCCCACCACTTTCTCTATGCGATCGTTCCAGTTTAAGTAATTCCTAGGTATGTAGTTGAATGGCAGCCTTTAATTTTTTGTGATTTGTATTGTAACCGAAATATAACGGATTCCTTTCAGTATCCACTTGATGACCTTATACACTGCTGGCCACCGTAAATGCAACACCCTGAAGGAAGCATCCGAATCAAGTGAAATTTACACCATGGGTTTGCAGCGATGAGATATGCAACTGATTAGAATTTCAGCGCAGACGCACATCACGCGCGCCTGTGGCGCCACCTCATAGCGCCATTTAAGGCTTGGCGATTTCGACGAGTGTACGTTCGGCACGTGTGTTTACCTTGTGGTTGTTTCACAAGACGATCAGTTATGCCTCGTAGACAACAACGAACATCGTTTGATCAAGTATCCGAGTTCGACAGAGGAAGGATAGTGGCTTACCGAGATTGCGGATTATCATACAGAGAAATCGCTAGTCGTGTTGGACGAAACCAAACAACTGTAATGCGGATATGTGACCGTTGGATGCAGGAGGGTACGACGGACCGACGTGGTCGATCGCATTCACGTCGGTGCACCACTGCACGTGCTGATAGGCAAATTGTGCGCAAGGCAGTGACGGATCGCTCAGTGACATCCCGAACCATAGCACAGCACATGGCGTCTGTAACGCATCATCCAGTGTCTGCGCGTACCATTCGACGCCGTTTACAGCAGAGAGGTCTGTCCGCAAGACGTCCATTGCTTCGTCTACCATTGACGCAGAACCACAGACGCCTCCGTCGCCAATGGTGTGATGACAGATGTTGAGTCCCATAGTGCTCAGAGCCATTTGAACCAGAATGGAATGACGTTGTCTTTACTGACGAGGCACGCTTCTGTCTGCAGCACCACGATGGTCGGATTCGAGTGTGGAGACACCGTGGAGAGAGGATGCTGGACAGCTGCATTATGCACCGCCACACTGGTCTTGCACCGCGTATTATGGTATGGGGCGGTATTGGATATTACTCTCGCACGCCTCTTTTACGCATTGCCGGTACTTTAAATAGCCGGCGCTACATATCCGAGGTGCTGGAGCCAGTTGTCCTTCCTTACCTTCAGGGCTCGGCCACAGCCATATTTCAACAGGATAATGCGTGACCACACGTGGCACGCATTGTCCAAAGGTTCTTCGTCAATAACCAGATTGAATTGCTTCCCTGGCCGGCTCGCTCTCCGGATCTTTCGCCGATAGAAAACATGTGGTTCATGGTTGCTCAACGAGTGACCCAGATTACATCCCCAGCTGCCACATCAGATGATCTTTGGCAACGTGTGGAAGCTGCTTGGGCTGCTGTACCCCAGGAACACATCCAACGTCTCTTTGACTCAATGCCGAGACGTGTGGCAGCGGTGATCTCCAACAATGGCGGCTACTCTGGCTACTGATTCTGGCAGGAACCACATGTCACAGACGTCTGTAAACGTAATCATTTGATACTTGGTCAACATGTTATCTACAAAATAAATTTTGTTGCGCTACCTCTTGTCTTTCTTGGTGTTGTATTTACGGTGGCCAGCAGTGTACTTTTCATAATTTAGGTTCAGTTACCACTTTTCGCACCATGTAGTTATCTTGCCTAAATCATTTTACAATTGGTTTTCATCTACTGGTCGCTTCACTAGACATAAATGAGAGTATCATCTTTAACAATCTAAGATGGTGGCTCAGATTGTCTCCTAAATCAGCTAAATCAGTTATATGGATTAGGAACAGCAGACGGTATACATCACAACCCTGGGGAATGCCATACTTGTGTTTAATCGATGACTTTCTGTCGGTTACTACGGACTGCAACCTCTCTGACAGGACAGCAAGCACGGAGACATCGTTCCCGTGCTCCATTCGCGATTGGAGCTGGACTAAACCGCAGCCTGTGATATAAAGCCCAGTACTGACATTAGCATGATTGTGCTACATCCCATTTAACCTGAAGAGACGATGCACTTAGCCTAAATGACTTTTGTCTGAGCTACGAGGTTATGAAATCACAGTTTTAATTTACATTTTTTTTTTTTTTTTTTGCTTTAAACTCGAAGGTGGTGACCTCTTGCGTTTATGTGAAACTGGTCAGAATGAATAAATGAGCAGAAACAGAGAATATTCTGAACTGTTGTAGAACGCATTTTATGCCGCATGAGTGATGTGATGTGATCATGTTTGTATCCTTTTGAATGCGGATGTTTGAGATGAACCAGGGCTCATCTATTATTATCCTAAGAGCTCTGTTGCTGAGGGCCCGCATCTTCTTCAAACGAGTGTCTGCAGCCATGACTGCGATTTCACAAGCCTAAAGTAAGGATATAAAAAAACATTGTGTTCCAAATCAGCAACTATGTCGTGCTGGTTAATGAGTGAACAGGAAGTGGTACATGAAGGTGCAGGTTAAGTTCAGGTAAGTGTACGCGTCTGTTAAGAGTTCCCAATGGCATTTTCTCCACATTGGCAATACTGCCCGACAACGAAAAACTATTTTCAAGTGTTGATTCTATACTGTCGCCGTCACCTGTAGTCTTGAATATCTCTGCCAGATTTATTGATTGCAGCAGGTAAATATAAGTTTTTGTTTGAAATTATGTAATCTTTAATTTTTATATCGTAAGCAGTAAGCACGATCTAGGCAGACAAACAGAGGAACCAAACAGTGAATGCCATTTCTGAAAAAATTTGTAATTGTTTGGTGCGTCCGTTAAGGGTACGTTGTAAGATACCCGGAAACACAACGTGCGCACTTTTAATCCCTCCCCCGCTCCCTCTTCGTTTCTAACGGTTACTAAGCCAGGAACACCCATCAGGCAGACAGATGTGAGTACTTTGTTCCGAGCTGCACATTCCAGAATTGCCGTAATACAAACATTGAACGAGTGAACGACAATATTCACGTTCAATCCGAGTGTCATCACAGCAGAAGACTTTGCTCCGTCAGAAATCACTGAGAGCGCCGAATTTCCAGCAGCTCAAGAAGGCAAAGGAGTTTAACAGGAGCCCACGAAAAATTGTTGCCCCTCACTGACAGATGATCAAAATCAAAAACGTGGCTCAAAGGAAATTCAGAGAGCTGAGTTTCAACAGGTGTAGGCCTATCCAGTATTTACCCACTGTCAAAATATGATTGAGCCACAATAAAGTAGCAACTGTCAAAAAAATCGGAGAAAATGCATTCTTAGACAAATAAGCCAAACCAGACGAAACCAACAAGATACAAAATACAGTTACGAACAGCGCAGAATCTCTAGGGTTAATCTGGAACTAACCGCGCCATCATCTTGAGGAACAACCATGTCCAGATCCAAGGAGGGGTCTGATGTACTGAAATGCCCAGAGTCCGTTGAAGTCTACAAGGAGCCTATCACGGAAGAGTGGATTTAGTGTGATAACTGCTCCCAATGGTGGCATGAAAAATGCACAGGTTATGAAGGACATGGTGAATTTTGTTGTGATTTATGTTAGTACTCACTTTTCCATTACATGTCACGTACTGTTACTGACGCTGACGCTGAGGTGAAGAGTACGAATGAGCAGTATCTTACATATGTTGACACTGACATAAGACAGACTGTTGTAACTGATATATTTTGTTCTCAAATGAACCTGCAATACACTACTGGTCATTAAAATTGCTACACCACGAAAAATGACGTGCTACAGACGCGAAATTTAACCGACCGGAAGATGATGCTGTGATATTCAATGGTTAGCTTTTCAGAGTATTCACACAAGGTTGGCGGCGGTGGCGACACCTACAACGAGCTGACATGAGGAAAGTTTTCAACCGATTTCTCACACATAAGCAGCGTTGCTTGGTGAATCGTTGTTGTGATGCCTCGTGTAAGGAGGAGAAATGCGTACCATCACGTTTCCGACTTTGATAAAGGTCGGATTGTAGCCTATCGCGATTGCGGTTCATCGCATCGCGACATTGCTGCTCGCGTTGGTCGAGATCCAATGCCTGTTAGCTGAATGTGGGATCGGTGGGTTCAGGAGTGTAATACGGAACGCCGTGCTGGATCCCAACGGCCTCGTATCACTAGCAGTCGAGATGAGAGGCATCTTATCCGCATGGCTGTAACGGATCGTGCAGCCACGTTTCGATTTCTGAGTCAACAGATGGCGACGTTTGCAAGACAACAACCATCTGCACGAACAGCTCGGCGACGTTTGCAGCAGCATGGACTATCAGTTCGGAGACCACGGCTGCGGTTACCCTTGACGCTGCATCACAGACAGGAGCGCCTGCGATGGTGTACTCAACGACGATCGCGGATGCACGAATGGCAAAACGTCATTTTTTCGGATGAATCCAGGTTCTGTTTACAGCATCATGATGGTCGCACCAGCGTTGGGCGACATCGCGGTGAACACACACTGGAAGCGTGTATTCGTCATCGCCATACTGGGATATCACCCGGCGTGGTGGTATGGGGTGCTATTGGTTACACGTCTCGGTCACCTCTAGTTCGCATTGACGGCACTTTGACCAGAAGACGCTACATTTCAGATGTGTTACAAACCGTGGCTCTACCCTTCATTCGATCCCTGCGAAACCCTACATTTCAGCAGGATAATCGCATGTTGCAGGTCCTGTACGGGCCTTTCTGGATACAGAAAATGTTCGACTGCTGCCCTGGCCAGCACATTCTCCGCCGGCCGGAGTGGCCGTGCGGTTCTAGGCGCTACAGTCTGGAACCGAGCGACCGCTACGGTCGCAGGTTCGAATGTTGCCTCGGGCATGGATGTGTGTGATGTCCTTAAGTTAGTTAGGTTTAATTAGTTCTAAGTTCTAGGCGACTGATGACCTGAGAAGTTAAGTCGCATAGTGCTCAGAGCCATTTGAACCATTTTTGAACCAGCACACTCACCAGATCTCTCACCGAGTGAAAACGTCTGGTCAATGGTGACCGAGCAACTGGCTCGTCACAATACGCCAGTCACTACTCCTGATGAACTGTGGTATCGTATTGAAGCTGCATGGGCAGCTGTACCTGTACACGCCATCCGAGCTCTGTTTGACTCAATGCCCAGGCGTATCAAGGCCGTTATTACGGCCAGAGGTGGTCGTTCTGGGTACTGATTTCTCAGGATTTAGGCGCACAAATTGCGAAAATGTAATCACATGTCAGTTCTACTACAAAACATTTGTCCAATGAGTACCCGTTTTCATCTGCATTTCTTCTTGGTGTAGCAATTTTAATGGTCAGTAGTGCAATTTGTAATCATAAAAGTTTGTTTTAACCTCCTCCTCTACTAAGTATAAGCGGTTAAATGCTAATCGCGTGCTCTTTCACTACTATCCCCTACATCTGGCACTGCCGATGCGGCTGCGGCGGTGGACCCGAGACGACCTTGCGGTGCGCAGAACCTCGCGGTCGCCGCCAATCGATACTGAGGACGCCGGGATGCCGGAACCCAACGCCACACAGCTGGCGCCCTATCTCTGCACAGAAACTGCGCCACATGCAAGTAAAATCTCTCACAGCCCCCTGCATCGTCTTTGTGGGTTAGAAGAAGGTAAGTCCTGTGAGTTGTACGCTATCTCATCAAAAGTATGAGTACACCCATATGTAAATAACAATTGTCCACTACATGCACGATCCAACAGTATAAAAGGAGGCCAGGAGTGTAATGTAGGCAGTAGAGAAGCAGTAACAAATGTTCAAATGTGTGTGAAATCTTATGGGACTTAACTGCTAAGGTCATCAGTCCCTAAGCTTACACGCTACTTAACCTAAATTACCCTAAGGACAAACACACACACCCCATCCCCGAGGGAGAACTCGAACCTCCGCCGGGATTAGCCGCACAGTCCATGACTGCAGCGCCTTAGATCGCTCGGCTAATACCGCGCGGCTAACAGTAACAGAAGAGTGAGTCAGTCAGAAGAGGTACCTCACTTCGGTCGTGTGCTAGCCATTGGAAGTCACCTGAACAATAAACCCATCGGAGATATTTCAATTCTTCCGAAGCTGCCCAAACCGGCCGGAGTGACCGCGCGGTTCTAGGCACTACAGTCTGGAACCGCGAGACCGCTACGGTCGCAGGTTCGAATCCTGCCTCGGGCATGGATGTCTGTGGTGTCCTTAGGTTAGTTAGGTTTAAGTAGTTCTAAGTTCTAGGGGACTGATGACCTCAGAAGTTAAGTCCCATAGTGCTCAGAGCCATTTGAACCACTTGAAGCCAAGCTGCCCAAGTCGACTGTTGGTGATTTGATTCTGAAGTGGAAACGAGAAGGGAAAATCACAGCTAAAGCAAGACCAGGCAGACCTCGTGTACTGACGAATAGAGATCGTTGGGTCTTGCGGAGTGCGGTTGTAATAACCGCATGAAATCAACGGTAGGAATTACTTTGAATCCCAACGTGCTAGCACGTCAGTTGTGTGTGCCCAGTTTAAAAAATTGGGGTACAATGGCCGGGCCGGCCGTTGTGACCGAGTGGTCCTAGGCGCTTCAGCCCCAAACCGTGTTGCTGCTACGGTCGCAAGTTCAAATCCTGCCCCGGGCATGGATGTGTGTGATGTCCTTAGGTTAGTTAGGTTTAAGTAGCTCTAAGTTCTAAGGGACTGATGACCTCAGATGTTAAGTCCCATAGTGCATAGAGCCATTTGAACCATTTTACAATGGTCGGATAGATCCTCATAAGCGACACATTTCTGCAGTCAGTGATTAGTGACGCTTGAGATGCAGTAAAGATCGGCGCCGCCGGACAGTGGATGACTCAGACGAGTGACTTGGAGGTATGAATCATGCTAGACCCTATGGCAGTTCCTGCTATCACGCGTAGTGCCAACAGTGAAGCACAGAGGAGGTGATGTTACAAATAGCGGTGTTTTTTGGCGATTAAGGTGTTTCCCCCTTACAGCGCTTAAGAAAACGCTAAACGCGGAAGGTTATGGCCACATTTTACAGCAGTGTGTACTGCGTTCAGTAGAGGAACAATTCGGTGACGATAACTGTTTGCATCAGCCTGAAAATGCACCCCGTTATAAAGCACCATTTGTGAGGCAATGGTTTATGGACAGTAACATTTCTGAAATGGACTGGGCTGCCGCTTCAGTCCCCAGCGCGTAACATCACCATCTTCTCTGGTTTCGGCACTTGAGGAAGAATGAACTGCCATTCCTCCACAGACACTGACACTTCAGTGAAAGTGTTCGCAGCGTAGTTCAAGCACTCGTAAAGACGAAGTGTGGACGTACTATACATTAACGTTCACTAACAGGTCTCTGGATACCTTTGCTCAGATAGTGTACATCAGTGGAAATGTATGACATGTCTCTTTTATTATTATTATTATCATACAGTCAGTAACTGGAATTTCGTTTACTTGAGGTATTGGCCAGAAACAATGTCTACGTTTTTCTTTATTTTTTGCAAAGCCATAATTGGTAAGAGCACTGGCTGACTAGGAACATGAGTTGAAAGTATACATACGCAGTGAGCAGCTTGTTTACATTGTGCATGCAATGGAGCCGCCTGCTTACCAATGTAAAGAGCAATGCGGTTCGTTAGATTATTCATATTAATACAGTTCCACCTTCCTATACTTTCCAATCCACCTGTTCTATATTTTAAACTCTGGGAAGAGAAAATTACGCTTCCTGTCTGAGGAATGGAAAATTAGGTACAATTAATACAGCGTTTACAATCTGAATTTCAAGAGTAAGTCTCCAAGAAGCTATCATCCATAGAGTATTATTGCAGCTTCATGGACTGTCTAGAGTGTTACTTTCGACGAATGGCCCGTCGTAGATTGTGTTCCAAAGATTAACAGCATAGAGACAGAAGTGATGACACTTTCTGCAGGACCTGACCATCATTTTGCAGCACAATGCTCAAGCACGTACAGTGCAAGCTGTTACTGATTTGTTTGGCTGATGGTGCTACAAAGTGCTATACCACCTACTGCACTCCCCTGACTTAAGACCTCGTAAGTTCAACTTGATTTCTAAACTGAAAGAAACACTTCACGGCATTCGCTTCAGAACTGCTACAAATTTGTCGCGCAATATGTCGCGCCGCTCGAACTGTCAACACAACTGGAACTGTTAAGAGTATCCTACGACTTCCACATCGCTGGCAACGGGTTATACACAAAGCTGGTCACTACTTTGAGGGTCAGTAAATCTTTGAAACATGTATCTATTTTGTACAAGGTGTACATAAATAGCCGCCACTATTAAAGTTCCAACCCTCGTAGTAATAATTCACCCGGTACTGTACTGAATTGATTCTCCTCTTGCTTGAAACAAAGAAGAGATTCTGATTGTTTGGCCTCTCATGTAGAAAAGATAAATTTATTCAATCTAACAATTTCAGTCCTTGAACCAAAATATATATCACGTACAGTAAATCCAAAGTTTTTATGGTAACAACCACTTTCATCTGTAACAAAACTTCATCCCTGTCCAAATTTTACTTGCTTTTCCTATAGTGAAATAGAAAAAGAAGTCATTTATTTCTGCCTTCTCTTGAAAACTACTCCTTCTAAATGGAGATGATGCGAAACGTCGTTAACATTCTAAGAAAAATAGACAATGTAAAATAACAGTGGCTCTTTTTGTGAGAAATATCTTGGACATCGGTTGCTTTTGCTGAAATTTCCTATTTTCGAGCTGCAATAATTCGGGTTTTCTTCAGTTGTGTTTAATCAATGAAGATAGTAGGTTTCGACCATGGTTACCAGTTTCGGCCAAAAGTACGAAAACGAATCAAATTTAGAGAGGTTATTTTTAAATAAACCATCAGCTTTGTTTATAATAATGATGCAAAATACTGAGCCCAGCATGTACACGAACGTAGTGTCTTGCACTGCAGTCTTCTCATTTCCCACAGGCGTGTTTAGCAAGCAGAATCAGCCGCCTATTATTTTGCTTTTCTTTACTGTCATCTGCAACCGATATGGCCTGATCCAATTATCCCTGTTGTTTTTTCTCCTGTTGCCGACTGGCCGTCGAACTCCCCGAGGGCATATTGACATTGCTGTCAGTGCATCCGCAGAGCTGGTAATTGAACCGTTGCATCATGCAGCTGCGTGACCTACGTGCAGAGAAACTCGTCAAAGTAAGAATATTGGGTGAGCACGTGTTAACAGTTTCAGATTAGTTAAAAACGTGGTGATACTTCTTAGTTAGAGGGTATGTGTAAGGAAAACTACATTGAATTCACTTAACGGAAACAGCAAAAGATACACTTTTTACGAATAAAATGTTGTCAGCTTTGTGTATCATTGTTTTATTACTACCTATGAACATTGCTACCTACGTTGGTGGCGGAGAAAGATAGTCTTACATTAGTCAAACTGTGATTTGGAATTTTAGTGACATTGTTCTGCTGTCGCGACAAGTAAGTTAAGTACAGCATGGGGACTCGAAATTCGAAATGGAATCTGACACACGTGATTTGTGGAATTCTTCTCGGGCATACGAACGGATCACAAAACCACAATGATATAATTTCTCAGAAGTCCACATGGCCATCGTTTCCAAACGAGACGCTGTTGCTGAATGTACGAGACTCAGAAATAACGTCTCATTTGGAAATGGTGGCCATGTGAACCTCTGAAAAATTATGTCAACTTGATATTACCCAATACCTATCTAAGTGACCGAGACATGTATAAATCACTCGAAGACAGGTCTGCTGAGAAGATAAGCAAACTTCACGTCTGTAATTGTAGCAAGGTCTTTGTTTGGTAGGAGCTAATGCATTGCCTTGTTGCGAAAGAACAGCTGCAGACAGCAATCTACATTGATTAGATTTAATTATACGCCAAAGTGATTTTTTTGGTGGATCTGACAAGGAAGGATACCCAACCGTTTTCGCCGCACGGGGTAGCCGCCCGGTCAAGGCGTCTAGTCACGGTCCGCGCGAACTCCCCCCGTCGGAGGTTCAAGTCCTCCTTCGGGCATGGATGTGTTTGTTGTCCTTAGCGTAAGTTAATTTAAGTAATGCGTATGCTTAGGGACCGATGACCTCCGCAGTTTGGTCCCATAAGATTTCACACACATTTTGAACTTACGCACGTGTCACCTGTCAGAGTCATATCTAGACTATCAGGGGTCCCATATCACTCCAACAGCACACGCTCCAGCCATTACAGTGCCTCCACCAACTTGAACAGTCCTCTGCTGAAGTGCAGGGTGCATTGATTATGAGGCTGTTCCATACCCTACACGTCCAATCCTCACGATACAATTTGAAACGAGACTCGTCCGACCAGGCAACATATTTCCAGTCATCAACAGTCCAACATCGATGTTGACGGGCATAGGCGAGGCGTAAAGCTTTGTGTCGTAAAGTCATCAATGGTAAACGAGTGGGCCATCGGCTCCAAAAGCCCATATTGACGATGTTTCGTTGAATGGTTCGCACGTGTTTCAGTGTTTGGGAACTGAACCCCTAAGGGAGTGAAATGGGGGATGACATTTGTTATGGAAACATTTTATTAGGAAGACAATTTTAAAGATAAATCTCTGAAAAATTAAATTTGGCTTCTCAGTTAGAAATAAAGAAATACGAGTTTTACGGTTTTTGGAAATTCAACCCCTATGGTGGGTGAAACGGGGGATGAAAGTTTTTATGGAAATATTTCATTGTACAAGCATTGTAAGTTAAATATATGAAAATTTGTATTCCGTTTCTCTGTTAGAAGTAAACCATACGCATGCCACTTTTTTTGGAAATTACACTCATGAGGGGGTGAAATAGGGTCATACTGATTAACTGACTTATCATCGCCCAGCATAAACTGGTAAATATAGAAGCTTGAAGTCTGGAGAGGGTTGTTTGTTGTTGTGGTCTTCAATCCAGAGACTGGTTTGATGCAGCTCCCCATGCTACTCTATCCTGTGCAAGCTTCTTCACCTCCCAGTACCTACTGCAACCTACATCCTTCTGAATCTGTTTAGTGTATTCATCTCTTGGTCTCCCTCTACCATTTTTACCCTCCACGCTGTCCTCCAATACAAATTTTTTTCTTTCATGATTAAGTTATGCTCCATGCAAAATTCTACTAGGCGGCTTCCTCTTTCATTCCTTACACCCATTCCATATTCACCTACTACGTTTCTTTCTCTTCCTTTTCTTACTATCGAATTCCAGTCACCCATAACTATTAAATTTTCGTCTCCCTTCACTATCTGAATAATTTTTTTTATCTCATCATACATTTCATCAATCTCTTCGTCATCTGTGGAGCTAGTTGGTATATATACTTGTACTACTGTGGTAGGCGTTGGCTTCGTATCTATCATGGCCTCAATAATGCGTTCAGTAAGCTGTTTGTAGTAGCTTACCCACATTCCTTTTTTTTTTTAATTTTTGGAGAGGGTATGAACCTTATACCGTAGGCATCGTTTAATGAGGGATTGTCCGAAGTTCCATTCCTAAGGGGATGATACAGGCGATGAAAGGCTTTTTGAAAGTATATCGCTATTAAGGGAATTTTGAGCTAGAGTTAGGAAAACTGGTATTTGGTTTCTCAGTCAAAAAATTACAAAAATACATGTTTCGACATTTTTGTAAATTCAGCCACTAAGGGGGTAAAATAGAAGGTGAAAGTTTTTTTGAAAATAAATGATTGCTAAAGAACTACTAAAGCATTTTAAGGCTACATCTGTGACAGTTGGCATTTAACTTCTAGGTTAGAAATAAAAAAAAATACGTGTTTCAGGGTTTCTGGAAATTCAACCCATAAGGAAGTGCTATAGTGGATGAATTTTTTTAAGAAAATGTTTCGTTACATTAAAAAAAATTTAAATCTAAATTTATGAGAATTGGCATTCACTTCTCGTCTAGGTATACAGAAACATTTGTTAGGATATGAAAGTTGCTATGGAAATATCTCCACAAGAAAGCAAATGCATGATTAACAACAACTTTGGACTCCAGCTACCAGCAGCGCTTTCTAGTACATTCCGATAAGACCATGCTTGTACGGCCTTCGGTAGTGTGGAAAGCTTAGAGGGTGTTGCAGTTGACCAACAACATAAAAATTAGATTAAACAAAAACAAAATGAAAAAAAACTCTGCAGGGTATACAGTCTATGCGAGCGAAGCAGCGGGCTCTAAGCTAGCAGCCGGCCGCGGTGGTCTCGCGGTTCTAGGCGCTCAGTCCGGAACCGCGCTACTGCTACGGTCGCAGGTTCGAATCCTGCCTCGGGCTTGGATGTGTGTGATGTCCTGAGGTTAGTTAGGTTTAAGTAGTTCTAAGTTCTAGAGGACTGATGACCGCAGATGTTAAGTCCCATAGTGCTCAGAGCCATTTTTTTCTAAGCTAGCAACATAAATAAAACACCTGTGGGGAAGGTAGACGTTGTAAGCAAGACCACCTCTTGGACGCTGAGCAAGGTGTGGGGGCAGCAGCGAGCATTGCCCAGGGCGCGGGCCGAGAGGCGGTCGATCCGCGATCAGCTGTGCGGCTGTGCGCGGCGCGCTGAATTAAACACGGCTGCTGCGACCCACGCAAAGGTCGCAAGCCATTACCGGCCGCCCCGGCTAAACTCGCGCCCACGCGCGCCCTCTTTAGCCTCACAACTACGTCACTGCCCACCTGCGGCGTAGCGCAGCAATCACCAACCCCTCACCCCCTCCCTCCTCCCAGTCAATCACTCCTGGCCAAATAGGCCAGGGTTCCAGGTGAGATTAAAATTCAACGTGAAAGGATATCAGTGATAAGGTTCGCTGATGACATTGCTATCCTCAGTGACACTCAGAATGAATTACAGAATCCGTTGAATGGGCTGAACAGTCTAATGGGTAGTGTAGAGCAGGACTAAGCTGAAATAACTCCGCAAGGGAAAGAGATATGAATATGAAGTAAACATGTCGTGAAATGAAACGCCACAGCGCATCGACGGCAGCCATCGTAAACATGTTGGTGGTCCCCGGAACATTCGAACGACAGCACGTGCGTCGCTGGTTCACGTAAGTAAATATTTTCTTATTTGGTATTTTTGGTCTATCTCACGAATTTTAACGAGTAGCCTTTGGTATTTTAGTATTTTATTGTAAGGATTTAGCTACTGTTTTGGTACACAATGCGTAAATTAGCTATATTTCGTGAGGTAACCAATATCTTGCTTCTATTTCAACATGTGTGATTGAAGCTAGATGCTCCTTTTATCGGGGGCACGCTGTGGCCACAACTTGCCCCAATTCGTTTGTGCCACCAATGGAGTATAAATATCGTTATTTTTTTCTTTTGTAGTATGAGGACATATACCCGAGAAACAACACGAAGTTCTGTGTCTCAGGAGTTGAATCCAAAAGCAGCAGATTCAGTTTTCAACGATGGAAGGAAAATAAAAACTGTTGCCAAAGAATGAGATATTTGCCATATGACTTCATACAGATTTGTCAAAAAGCTAGGATCTGGGGTAGAAAATATCGCGATGTGTTACAAAAAAAGTTGATGCGCCTCTGCCATCAAGGGTTGTCAGTCTGCCTGCATCTTCTGGTGTCATAGAAGAACAACTCGGAGATCAAGTCCCTTTCTTTTCAGAAGCAGTAAGTCCTTTTCCGAAGGGGACGTCTTAGAAAATCCGCTATTTTAAACGATACTCCAGTAAAAAAAGCCTTAGTGGAACAGTAAAAGTGAACATCAACAATAAAAGAGTGAGAAAAAATAAAGGAAAAGGTAAAACAACACACGGAAACACAAAAGGAAAAGGCAAAGGGAAGGCGAAGTCTGTTAAATGACAGGTTTTACAAACGAGTAGTGAAAGGTCTGAGGGTGAAGAGGACGGTTTAGAGTATCATTGTCTAGTGTGCTGTGACAGATACTCCAATTCACGTTCTGGGGGAGAGTGGGTTCAGTGTCAAGAATATAAGAACTGGGCCCATTACAGATGTAGGCGGAATCAAGCCTTATTAACCTATCTATGCCCGAACAGTGATTGTGCTGATGATAAGTTAATTATAAGTATACGATTTCTCTGCCTATGACGGCAATATGATAGATATTATCAGCCTAAGACAAGGCCTATATGATTGCATTATCAAGGCTGAGTAGTTACAAGCTATTTGATAAATACTAAAGGGTTAATAATAGTTTAAGTACAAATTATAGTTACATATTATACAACATACAAATATTTACCTAATGATACGTACGACATTGTTGATTATTACTTAAATAAACAGACATGGTTTAATCATTTATTGTTTTTTATTTCACAAACAATAGTTTTAACAAATATGGTAACAACTTACTCCGGCTCGTTAACAATTTGCCCCAAGTCGGGGTAAGTTGTTATTTTACGACTTTAGACATTAAAAAATTATTACTAAAAAAATCTCACAACTAATGACCCAAATAACTGTCTTAATATCAAAGTTACATATGTAAATTAATTTTGATTGCATCGCATGAATACTAAAATCAAGTATTCCTATCGAATTTTGTGGTTAACTGAATATCGGAACTTGTAGCCCCGTATGTAGTGACGGAGAGTCGAAGAAAGATGAAAGTAATGAGAAGTAGCAGAAGACGAAGTTATGGAATTCTGCTACCTAGGCAGCAAACGGACGGAGCAAGGAGAATAAAAATCAGACTATCACAAACAAAAGGGCATTCCTGGCCAAGAGAAGTGTGCTAGTATCGAATATAGAAGAAATTTCTGAGAATGTAAGACTGGGGCGCAGCAGTCTATGGCAGTGAGTCGTGGACTGGGGGAAAACGAGAACAGAAGAGATCGAAGCATTTGAGATGTGGTGTTACAGGGGACCGTTGAAAATTATGTCGACTGATAAGGAATGAGGAGGTTCTCCGCTGACTAGGCGAGGAAAGGAATATATGGAAAACACTGACAAGAAGTAGGGACAGGATGGTAGGACACCTATTAAGATATTGTGGAATGATTTCCGTGGTACTAGAGGGAGCTGTAGAGAGTAAAAACTGTAGAGGAAGGCAGAGACTGGAATATATCCAGCAAATAATTGAGGTTGCAAGCACTACTCGGACATGAAGAGGTTGGCACAGGAGACAAATTCGTGGCGGGTCCCTTCAAACCAGTCAGAAGACTAATAGGTCTTTGCAACAGCCTGCAACATTGGAAACCTTTCTACTGATGCGTCTGCGCTTTCAGCCGCACTGACGGCTGCTCTACATACACATCTATACTTAGCAAGCCACCTACTAATCGTTCGCTATAAGGATGCTCTTGGCACGGTGGCTGATGGGACTATCTGTTTCTGTAGGAGGCGGAAGATCACAGGTATACAGGATATTTGTTTTAACTTGGAAATATAAGCATCGTATGAAAAAAAAATGTTTCAGATGAAAAGTTAATATTTTCAAGGGAGGTGCATGTGTCTGTGCTAAAACTGGATAAGCAGTAACCCCCCTCCCCTTACCGCTGACCTTTTATTTTCAAGTAGAAACCATCTTTTGCCGATTCGGGTTCTACGTCAAAAAATATCTAGGGTCTGTCTGAATTAATTTTTTCCATTCGTGATAGATGGCGCTATAATCGGCGAGAGAGTTACGGAGGTTGGGTGGAAGAACGCACCGATATCAGTCACTGTGATGGTGAGATTCGAGGGCACTCACCGGAATCAAGCATCGTCATAGTGTGGGCTCTTATCTAAATCAACCCTGAAGGGGACAGAAAACCACATTATGTTAAAAGTAACTTACTTGCCAGACGTTAAAGAGTCAAAACGTAAAAATTTTACCCTACAATCAAATTTGCAGAATCCCTTCGGGTTTGATTTCGGTTAGTCTCCACACCATCAGGATCCTTGGTTTCATTGCGCGCCGTCGCATCTCACCAAAAGGGTGGCTGATATCGGTGTGCTCTTCTGTCCAACCGCCTAACTCTCGCGCCGATTACGGCGTCATCTACCACGAATGGAAAAAATCATTTCAGACAGACCCTAGATATCTTTTGGCGTAGGATCCGAATCCGCAATAAAAAAAGGGATTCCCATTTGAAAATAAAACGTTGACCCCACATGGGGAAATGTGAGGGGGGAGGGGGAGGAGGAGGGAAGTTAGAGGGTGTACAGTTTTAGCACATGCAGATGCCCCATTTCAAAATATTAACTTCTCATCTGGAACATTTTTTTTCGCACGATGAGTATTTTTCGAGATTTTTAGTTGTTCCAAGTTAAAAAAAAGAAAACACCCATTACATAGACCACACATGTCCGGCTCTGGTCAAAGTGCCAAAAACACAGCAGTTGCCAGCATTAGCAAAATAAGTAAACAGGATGTGCGCCTATACGACTCATGTCAGCACCTTATTCGTTTGAAAATGACTTAACTGAAAAGATGCTTCTATGGAAATTGTAATAAATAATACAATAATGGCGAAAATGTTGTCACTTAAAAGACTGAGCGAGACAGCAATTCCAAAACAAATACAGCTCATAGTGTGGTTAAACGTTCAAACAAGACTGGAAGACGTCGAATCAGTTTCGTAGTTTGGATGTTGTTTTCAGACGACACCTCGTAAATAAGTGTAAAATGTAACAGAAAACAGAAGTGGCCACGACTTTTATCCGTAACGTCCTGTTTTTCCACAAAATATGGGTTTACGTTTTAAGATTTTTAACTAAATCCACTAAACATGATGAAACAATGTTAAGTCAAGTTGCAGAATATGTAGGAAAACCTGAATGTCAAGAAAACTGTTGAAATAGGTCAGATAATATTAACACTTTGTCACCTTATAACCTTCGTCAGTTTCCCTTACAGCCATATCGAAGAAAGTACAGATAAAATGCATTTTCCATCTCACTGCCCAATGCAGTTCACACTTCTTCCGTATGTTTCAGAACTACCTGTTTTCTCTCTTTCCCTTTACGTGTTAAATGCTAAGGCAAATTAAAAACAAATAGCAATGCGTTTGACTTGTCTTTCTTCCAATACCAATATTGTATGAAAAAAGTCAGGTGACAAATGAATATTGTTTAGCTTTCTTTTCAAGGCAAGGTCCAAACATACCTTTGTATTTCGTCAAAGCGAAAAATGTACACTTCTGTTTCGGCTTCAAACGTCTGATTACTTTACAAATAAGTTGGCGTTTAGCGTGTAAAACCTTTGTGGTTGAGGACGCAAAACCCTAATTGTGTTGGTTTCATTACTTTCTGATTATTCACTGGATGAGTACAGTCTGAGTAATTTGAGCTCAGTTTTAAAAAAAGCTAGTTTTTCACGCATCTCAGTGTTTTTATGACGTCACATCTCCTGAACTATTGGTCCTACAATCTAATTTTGCAGGTACATTCAGTGGCATACAGGGTGATTCTTATTAACGTTAAAAAACCCTGAAGCGACGTAGTTGACGGTGAGACAAGTAATTTAATATAAGACACATGGGGCTGCCAGTGTCGGGAAACACTCCGAAAGTGGATGACAAACGTTGAATATGTGGCGTCACCAGACGACATATCTCGCCACACGCGATTGCTGCACATCTCTCTGCTAAGCACCTCTTTTGTTGAATACCTTTTGTAAATCTGGTCTGCTCTAAACGTAGAAATTGCAAAATTTTGTCCTTGCTATAACCAAGCTTCGGGGCTTTATAGACGTTAATAATAATCACACAGTAAGTGAATACTGTCTGAAAAACGTGTTGGGAATAAAGCTAGTAGTAAGGAAGCAATAAATTAAAACATCATTCCTGATGCTGAAGTTTTACTGCGAGAGCAACGAAAATGTAATAAGCGGTAGACTTTTTTCATTTCTTTAATTTGGCAGGGAGCGGAAGCGGAGGGTGTCACCGAGGAAAAGTTTCGAAAAAGTTTGAAATTATGAGCAAAGTTGTTCGGAAGTCACGAAGTTCTCTCATTCTCATTCTCGTTCAGCGTAAGTACAGTCGGGATAACTTGCAAGCTGTGAGTTGTACTACCTCAAGACGCAGTTTCTAACTTCAGTACTTAACTTGCTGGGTAAAACCTTTAACATAAGATTATATTTCTTAATGTGCAGATTATGTCATCATCCGAAATTTTTAAAAAGATTCAAATGGCTCTGAGCACTATGGGACTTAACTTCTGAGGTCATCAGTCCCCTAGAACTTAGAACTACTTAAACCTAACCAACCTAAGGACATCACACACATCCATGCCTGAGGCAGGATTCGAACCTGCGACCGTAGCGGTCGCGCGGTTCCAGACTATAGCGCTTAGAACCGCTCGGTCACACCGGCTGGAAAATCAAATTTTTGTTGCCCCTGGACGCTGTTAGATAGGCAAACTGCAATATGACGGAATTTAGCCGTTTGGTAAATTCTTAATGCGGGTCCACTATAAACGATTCATCGTTTTCAAAGTTGTATATTTTTACAAGTACAAATATGACACACGCATAAGTACAACAAACTCACCGAGTACGCACTGTGCTCAGCAGATGGCGTTAGGAGTGCAGTACCTTCGAAAAACGGCGCAATACAGGAAAACAGTTTATGTGTGTTGAAATACATCAGATGTTTGCCTGTATTCAGAGGGGATTATGGAAAAGATCCGTCCTGTAAAGAAGGCATCGTGCATTGGTATCGAACGGTCGATCACGTGTACCAGATATAACAATGGAGAGACCAAGTCCAAAAAATTCAACGGTTCGCACAAGCCACTAATTTCGACCACCACTGCAAAGAGTGTGCGGCGGTGGCGGTTACATATCAGACGGTACCGTCTACAGGTCGTGCAACAATTTCAACCAGAAGCTTATGGCAAGCGTCTACAATTTCGCATCACACTGCAGGAAACACTTGAGAATGAACATTTCGCCTCCAAGCAGTTATTCAGTAACGAAGCAACTACCCGTTTATATACAAGGGTTAATAGCCACAATATGGGAGTGTAGGGCACTGAAAGTCTTCATGAAATTGTAGCACGTGAACGAGATTCGCCGAATGTTAGTACTTTCTTTGTAGTGCTCGGCTGCAACGGCCGTTTCTTCAGTTACGAGAAGATGGTAGAACGCAAAACGCAATCTTGTATCTACGGGCTGATACCTTTGTTAACAGGGCCCACGCCATTTCAGACCATGCGAATTTGTCAGCTGAGTTATCTCGAGGTCACCTTTCTCCAGAATGGCGACAGTGAAAGACAGGGTGGACTGTGTTGCGCTATGGACCAAGTGTGCACCAGGGGAGTGAAGATATCATCGCTGTGGCAGCAATATCTACGGAATTTTTGCCTTACGCAGGAAGCATTTCCAACAGGACTGGTCGCGTTTTGCAGAAATGTGATATGAAACGTGTTTTTTGGCCACCATATAAGACCAGCGTCCTTTTAGGTTTGTTTGTGTAAGGCAGATGTCTATCGTATTCCTTACAGTTGTGGTATGCCATTATATTGGTCAGATTAACACGACTGTGCACTAAGCATAAACGCCATACACGCTTACAGCAACAGCGCAAATTTGACACTGAAGAACATTGTTTTTGAACCGGTCATCCTGTGGAATACAACAACATGGAGATCCTGGCATGCAGTTCCAGTTATTGGGTTAGAGTTCTTAAGGAAGCTGTTGAAGTTAAATTAGGTAGTGACCTTATGAATAGAGAAGGACTTTATTGTTTAAATTCTGCGGGGAAGCCTGTTCGCCGGCCGGAGTGGCCGTGCTTTTCTAGGCGCTACAGTCTGGAACCGCGCGACCGCTACGGTCGAAGGTTCGAATCCTGCCTCGGGCATGGATGTGTGTGATGTCTTTAGGTTACTTAGGTTTAAGTAGTTCTAAGTTCCAGGGGACTGATGACCTCAGAAGTTAAGTCCCATAGTGCTCAGAGCCAATTTTTGAAATCTGCTCTCACTCTTGTCAAAAAACAGAGGGACAGAGTTCGAGCTACCCCAAGCCGTTGGTTATTAATATTCACTAATGGTTTAAGACGTCGGTCATTTTGGGTGTGTGGTGGTGCCAGTACACTGAAGAGCCAAAAATGTGGTACACCTGCCTAATATCGTGTAGGGTTTCCACGAGCACGCAGAAGTGCCGCAACACGACGTGGCATGGACTGTACTAATGTCTGAAACAGTGCTGAAAGGAACTGACACCATGAATCCTGCAGGGCTGTCCAGAAATCTGTAAGAATACGAGCACATCGCAAGGCATCCAAGATATGCTGAATAATGTTCTTATCTGATGAGTTTGGTGGCCGGCGGCAGTGTTTAAACTCATAAGAGTGTGCCTGGAGCCACTCTCTACAGTTCTGAGGGTGTGGGGTGTCTCATTGTCCTGCTGGAACTGCCCAAGTCTTTTGGAATGCACAATGCGCATGAATGGATGCAGGTGATCAGACAGGTTGCCTACGTACGTGTCACCTGTCAGAGACGTATCTAGACCTATCATGGGTCCCACCTGCACACGTCCCATACAATTACAGAGCCTCCACCAGCTTGCAAAGTCCTCTGCTTACAGGCAGGGTCTATGGATTCATGAGGTTGTCTCAACACCCATATACGTCCATCCGCTCGGTACAATTACAAATCAGACTCGTCTGACCAGGCAACATGTTTCCAGACATCAACAGTCCAATGTCGGTGGTGACGGGCCCATGCGAGGCTTCAAGCTTTGTGTCGTAAAGTCGTCAAGGGTAAACGAGTGGATCTTCGGCTCCAAAAGCCCATATCGACGATGTTTCTTTGAATGGTTCGCAAGCTCACACTTGTTGATGGCCTAGCATCGAAATCAGCAGCTATTTGCGCAAGGGTTGCACTTCTCTCATGTTGAACGATTCTCTTCAGTCGCCCTTGATCCCGTTCTGGCAGGATCTTTTTCCTGTCGCAGCGATGTAGAAGGTTTGATGTTTTACCGGACTCATGATATTCACGGCACACTCGCGAAATGGTCGTACGGGAAAATCCCCACTTCATCGCTACCTCGTGTCCAACTATCGACGGTTGTCGAAGACGTCATCCGGCTGCATTCCTGCAAGTTATTTGCCAACCATATATTATACTGCTTCGTTCGTTACAATCAAATCAAAAATCCTGTCCGTTTGTAGATGGTAAGAAATATTCCCTTTGTTATTTTCTCGAATACGTCTTCGTTACTTATTGCCTGTCTGAAAGCAGACGAATGAATGGTTACTTTACGAGAAGACACCACAATTTGTTGCAGTGCTGCTTGCAATGTGTCTTCTCTGAGGGAACGACATGGGCCTGGAGAGCAGGGAAAGTCTTATATCTTCCTGGTTATGTAGAATTTGATGTTTCAGCGGCAGTAAACGTCTATGAAAAGTTACTGGTTATGCTAAGCCTGTCACTACGAAGCAAAAACTCAAGTAGGATTTCCATTTTTAAAACTCTATAGACGGATAGAGAAAGTTGAAGTTTCCATGTCTTCCATAATGCACTTACTTTATATTCCGCGTCAGAATACGCAATTGTTATGTTTCATCTAATGATTTACTCTAACTCTGTAAACTAGTGAGAGGTAAGCATGAGTATCCCTGAGTGTGAGACTTGTCACTTTTACGGGAAGTAAATGTTACGGAACTCGTCGCAGTCACATCTGTCGTCTACAGCACTACTCATTTTACAAATTTGGTCTCACTTGTATACCTGGAAACACCTATGCTCGGCGTTGTTGACGTTGGTAAGCCTCCTACCGACAGTAAATTATGTTGTTAAATGCAAGCAGGAAAACACAAGCGTTAAATTATTCCTTATCTGAACTGATAATACGTAGATTTAACTTAAATTTGTTAGATGACTCACACTTAGCTATAGAACGGAACAATGAACGTAAATTATTGATAATAAATTGTTAAGTTCAAGACCGTTTAAAAATTACGGTGTTCACATTACCGGTTTGGGCCATTGATTACCATCCCCAGATGTGATTAACCCGCTTTGTCAAGATATATAACAATCCCAGTCAAGCGTTCTGGAGATCATGACGTCTCATAAAATATATTACCGAATTACACATTTTATGGTCACATATTAAATGAGACTGAAATTGCAATATTGTCGGGTGTTGTTCATATAAGTACTAGCTGACAAACCCAGCATTGCACGAGTATTCATTTTGAACTGTATTTTTAGTGAAATGCAGAACAATTTCATTTCCATGTATTCGTGAAAACATCTTTTTAACTTACGGAAAAGTGATGCAAAGAAATACGATAATGTACAAGTACTGTATCCAAATTAAGAAACATAGCATGCAAAATACAAATTCTCTGAAGTGTTTATTTAACTCAGATCACGATTATAAACAATATTGCTAGTTACATGTCCCGGCAGCAGGGCGCAGCTGTTTCGCGTGTCTACAGTGCGATTTTGAAAAAGTCTCTATGGCAACGCCTCTTCTTAAGCTTACACAAGGCTATTGTTTTCGCCTGCAGTCGTTTGCGCTTCGCAGTTGAAAGTCGTCAAAAGCGCTACCAGGCGTCAGGGATTTCCTTAACTTTAGTCGACTGTAGCAGTTTCTTTGTTTTAAAGATTAAAGTATTAAACTTCATGTATGATGCGGCGCTTTTTCACACATCCCAGTGTTTATGACGTCATGCCTCCTGAGCTGTGTGGTGTACTATGTTATAATTTTGCAGGTGCATATAGCGGCATATGCGGATAATCAAAAAATGGTTCAAATGGCTCTGAGCACTATGGGACTTAACTGCTGTGGTCATCAGTCCCCTAGAACTTAGAACTACTTAAACCTAACTAACCTAAGGACATCACACACATCCATGCCCGAGGCAGGATTCGAACCTGCGACCGTAGCGGTCACGCGGTTCCAGACTGTAGCGCCTAGAAACCCACGGCCACTCCGGCCGGCTTGTGGATAATCTCTACGAAATTTATTGTGAGTAGATTTGGTTCAAAAATGGTTCAAATGGCTCTGAGCACTATGGGACTTAACATCTAGGGTCATCAGTCCCCTAGAACGTAGAACTACTTAAACCTAACTAACCTAAGGACAGCACACAACACCCAGCCATCACGAGGCAGAGAAAATCCCTGACCCCGCCGGGAATCGAACCCGGGAACCCGGGCGTGGGAAGCGGTAGATTTGGTAGCACAGAAGTAATAAATTTAAGAATCATGCGTGATGCGGCAGTTTTTCACACATCTTCTTGTTCATGACGCCGTACCTCCTAACTGTGATAGGTGATTCTTACCCCCACAGCAATTGTTGCCCGACAGTAAGGTAGATGTGTACCAAGTGTGATTGAAATCGGTCCAGTGATTTAGGCACCACACACACACACACACACACACACACACACACACACACACACACACACACACACACACACACACACACCCATTTTTGTAATATGTATAGGTTGTGGAAGAGAGGGTTATGGGAAATTAGGAAAAACTGAGACCATAGACGAAGCGGGGAAGATAACAGCGCTGTCCATTTATGTGTTCTATACGTTGTTTTTAAAGTACAAGGGTGGTTTGAAAAGTTCTCGGAACGGAATAGAAAAAAAGAACTTAGTTCACTGAAACTTTTTTTATTTTTCACTGTAGTCTCCTTATAGATTAATGCATTTGGTCCAACGATGTTCCAGTGCCTTGATTCCATCTCGAAAATGAGTTTCTTCCAGGGCTGCAAAATAGTTGTCAACTCCAACTATCAATTCTTCGTTTGAAGTGAATCTTCGTCCTACAAGAAAAATTTTCAGTTTTGGGAAGAGATGGAAGTCTGACGGAGCCATATCAGGTGAGTAAGGCGGGTGTGACAACAATTCATACCTTAGTTCGTGTAATTTTTCCATGGTGACGGCACATGTGTGCGGCCACGCATTGCCTTGATGGAAGATGACTTTCTTCCTTGCTAAACCTGGCCTTTTTTCGCGGATCTTTTATTGAAATTTGTCCAGGAGGTCAGCATAGTATTCTCCAGTAATTGTTTGCCCAGTGGGGAGATAATCTACAGACAGAATCCGCTTCTCATCCCAGAACACTGGCGCCATGACCTTCCCCACCGAAGGAATAGTGTTTGCTTTCTTTGGTGGCAGAGAATCAGCATATTTCCACTGATCTGACCGTTGTTCTGTCTCTGGGGTATAATAGTGTACCCAAGTTTCATCTGTGATCAAAAACCGGTGCAAGAAATCTTGTTCGTTTCTCCTAAAACGGGCCAAACATTGTTCCGATATATCCATTCTCATGTGTTTCTGACCAGCGTCAAGAGTTGCGGCACCCATCTTGCAGATAAGTTTTTATTTTTCATTCTTCAGTTAAAATGCGATATACCGTTTCAGATGATATCTGGCAAGCGCGAGCAATTTCAAGCACTTTCAATCGGCGATCCTCCATGACCATTTAGTGCACTTTTGCGATGATTTCTTGAGTAGTGATACATCTTGGCCGATCAATGCGCGGATCATCATCTAACCTCTCCCGACCAAATTTAAATTCATTTGTCCACTTGGCAACAGTTGAGTATGAAGGAGCAGAGTCCCCCAGTGTATTCTGGAAATCGGCATGTACGTCCTTTGCCCTCATACCTTTCTTTACGAAGTACTTAATCACTGCTCGAATCTCGATTTTTTTTCCATCTTCGCAAATCGCTACGGGGAAACAACAACAGAACCATGTCACCGCCACAGCTCTCTTCCAAGAGCACTGATGTTACATGTGTTTACAGGCAACAGTCCAATGAATATCACGGAACAACTGGATGCGCTAGCGCTGACCTCTCGTGGCGATTCCGAGAACTTTTCAAACCACCCTCATAATAGCTTAAAATAATAAACAGGGTTAAAAATAATGGAAGTTATAAAATTTTACATTTTTAATGAAGTTTTAATGCTTTCAAAAAATAGTGGTATATGCGCATATCAACGGCTGTCACATCCGAAGTTCATAATAGATATAGACTTTTTATGTTATCATTCACAGTGAAATTCTACAACGTGTCATTAATTAAATAAGGGCAACAAGAGAAATTCGTTAATAAGAACCAGTCGTAAAGGGACTGACGTAAGGCAGCAGTGCCCTCTTATCGGCTGTGTGATAACGTTGTGGTGTTCACGCTGGTATTGTCAGTGGGTCTACTGTGGTAATTAACGGTAGCGTACGACAGTCTTCCAGGTTTTTAAATCTAGTGTATAACAACTCACATTTCGATACAATTGGAAAAATATAAGGACCTATATATTATTTCCACTAGAAACTGATGGGTTCGAAACTTCTATAACAGTCCTAAAGCAGGTCCTGGCTACACCAAAAACCAGCGAGCCTAGATGCCATTATGAAGTTTTTACAGGGGTAATTTTTAGCAGTGGTGCAGCCTTTGTCTTTTTAAACTTGTCACGTTATTTCATTTGATGCGCTATTCACGCACTGATGACAGTACTGAATACGAACACCCCCGTCCATTGCCGGGCATTCGCCGTGTTTCGCAAGCAATAGCAGGACTTCCGACAACATGGCAAAACAACGCAATTTGGGCTTTTATTAGATTTTCCACTGGCGGGTCCGTTAATGACGTCAAATGGCTGTCACCGGTTTAATGACGTCCTGTCCAGTGCACACGGGCTGGGCTGCGCGTTGCACGACGGGTAGGACACTGCGTCTGGCGGGCTCAATCTGTTTTCGATCACAGAGAAGAATACCATGAAACACACACAACACAGTTACGTATCATCTGCGACCAACTCTTAGCAGTGCCGTAGGAGGTTCGTACATATCTACAGCATATACGGTGCGACGGAACTCTCATAACCTATTAATGATGAAAGGGTTCAATCTCCGAAATTGCCGCTAGACGCAAAAAAAAAAAAACAAAAAAAAAAAAAATTGCCACAATATGTGATTATAAAGCTACAGGGTTGAAAAGTTACTTTTCAGGCAAAGACGAAAAATAAGCACGAGCATCTGAATTTGGATAGAATCTTAATACCTACATCAGCATTCCACAAGACACCTTACTGTGTGGCGGAGAGTACTTAAGGTATTACTATCACTTCCCTCCTTACCTGTTATATTCGCGAGTAATGTGTGGGAAGAACTACTCGTACTTCTGGTGATGATGATGATGAGCGTTTGGCGTCATTGGCCGGGAGGCCCCTCGCGGGGCAGGTCCGGCCGCCATATCGCAGGTCTTATGACATTCGGCGCCACATTGGGCGACCTGCACGCCGGATGGGGATGAAATGATGATGAACACAACACAACACCCAGTCCCTGAGCGGAGAAAATCTCCGACCCAGCCGGGAATCGAACCCGGGCCCAGAGGACGGCAATCCGTCACGCTGACCACTCAGCTACTGGGGCGGACGTACTTCTGGTAAGCCTCCATGATCTCTACTTTTTTCCCTATATTTCCGCGAGCCTTATGTGGGACAAAGTAATACGAGGGTCCTTCAATAAGGACTGTTCCACTTTTTTTTCACCACATATTTATTGCTAAGAGTCGAAATTTGGTGGCAATATACGTAAACATGTCTTGTCCATGTCCTATTTTTCTACGTAATCCCCGTCACGTTCTATGGTCGTACGCCAACGTTGTGGAAGAGTATGTATTCGCTGCTGGTAAAAGCTCTTGTCCTGTGGGCGTAACCATGTTTTCACCGTCTCTCGTCATTTTCAAAAATTTGTTCCCCGTAGAGAATGGTAGAGAAGTGGTCGGCTCGAATAATGGCATCCGCACGATTCAGCATGTCTGAACAGTGGCTGTGACTGGAAGTTCCGAGCTTGGATGATAGTGGAGCACTGTTTCTGCATTTCCTAAAGCTGCAACTTTCTTTACCTATAGCCCAACTGCACTCCTGTCAGCTGCAGCATCGCCATACACTGCACACAAACGTTTATGGCTGTTCACCACGGTTTCTTTTTCTGCACACAAGAATTCAATAACTGCAAGCTGCTTGTAACGTGAGTCGTATGCAGACACAATTTTGACGCTGTACTACGGCTCTGCCATGTGCCAGAAGGGTTCGAAACTTCACCGGCGCACAGAACAAACACCAAATGTGAAGCACCAACAAGGGCGTTGTCGATGTGTATTAATGGCTTTTTAAAGGAATGTGGGGCATTACGATCAACAAAAAAATAGTGTGTGAAATCTTATGGGACTTAACTGCTAAGGTCATCAGTCAGTTACACAATGCTTAAAATAAATTATCGTAAGGACAAACACACACACCCATGCCCGAGGGAGGACTTGAACCTCCGCCGGGACCAGCCGCACAGTCGATGACTGCAGCGCCTGAGACCGCTCGGCTAATGCCGCGCGGCTATTGAACGATCCTCATACATTGACAGACTCTTCTTAGAACGTACGCTCTCGGAATTTTAATTATACACTGTCCAGTCACATTAATGTGACCACCTGTCAAAAGGTTGAATAATCACCATTTGTGCCGTACACGCCAGTGGCCACCCATCTGATAAAACGTGATTCGTCTCGAAAGGTTACCTGTCACCGCTCAGTCGACGTCCAGTTGCGCTACTGGCGTGCAATTTCCAGCCCTTGTCACCGATGCAACCAGCATGGGTGCACGAAGCAGGCGCCTGCTGTGGAGACTCATACGCAGCAACGTTCTCTGAACTGTCGTTCAGGAGCCACTGCTCGTAGCCCCTTAGTTCATCTGTGTGGTCACTTGCTCAACAGCTGCACGTCTATTCGCCCTTACGCATCTCCGCAGCCGTCTCTCACGCCTGACCCGTGGTGCACCACAGTTGCCTAGGAAACCGGTTTTGGATAGCACCATTTTACCATGCGCGGTATACTTTCACCACGGCGGCACGCGAACAGTTTACAAACTTAGCCGTTTCGGAAATGCTTCTTCCCTTAGCCCGAAAGCCAAAGATCATGTCTCAGATGAATCGCTCCGTTCCCGTATTACGATAACGACTGCATTGTTCGCGTCCCCCGACACGTTTTGTATACCCTCCACGCTAATGCTGCCACCAGCCGTCTGTGAGTGGTTACTGCATGTTAACGTCGACCATAGGCGATGGTCACAGTGGACCGTGCAAACCTCTCCGCGATACACAACGCTTCCGCTGTAGCGTCTGCCACTAGAATTTATCAGTCACGTACCTGTGAAGAAACATGCTGCTATTCTTTGAACCCTTTCCATCTCGTCTGTTAGACTTACTTGGTAAAGGTACTACCAAGCTGACGAGCAATGCTTAAAGAACGGGCGAACGTGTGTTTTCTAAGCCACTTCTTTCGTGGATCAATTATAATCCCTTAAGATTCCTGCAACAGATCTCAGCCTGTCATCTGCTTTTCCTACAACTAGTTTTAGGTCGATATGGACTGATATTCCTTGGTATTTTTTGGTTGTTACTATTTCCTCTAATTTGTCGTCAACAGCGTAACCGGTCAGCCATCGATCTCTCCGTCTATGTACATGCAATACATTTATTTACGTTCACGGTCAACTGGCGGCATGTGCACCAATCATTGATCCTCTTCAGACCTTCCTGCGTTTCACTACAGTTTTCCGGCGTTGCAACTTTGCTACGTACAACAGCGGTTGACAGACAGCATAGTGTTCGGAAATACACTCCTGGAAATTGAAATAAGAACACCCTGAATTCATTGTCTCAGGAAGGGGAAACTTTATTGACACATTCCTGGGGTCAGATACATCACATGATCACACTGACAGAACCACAGGCACATAGACACAGGCAACAGAGCATGCACAATGTCGGAACTAGTACAGTGTATATCCACCTTTCGCAGCAATGCAGGCTGCTATTCTCCCATGGAGACGATCGTAGAGATACTGGATGTAGTCCTGTGAAACGGCTTGCCATGCCATTTCCACCTGGCGCCTCAGTTGGACCAGCGTTCGTGCTGGACGTGCAGACCGCGTGAGACGCCGCTTCATCCAGTCCCAAACATGCTCAATGGGGGACAGATCCGGAGATCTTGCTGGCCAGGGTAGTTGACTTACACCTTCTAGAGCACGTTGGGTGGCACGGGATACATACGGACGTGCATTGTCCTGTTGGAACAGCAAGTTCCCTTGCCGGTCTAGGAATGGTAGAACGATGGGTTCGATGACGGTTTGGATGTACCGTGCACTATTCAGTGTCCCCTCGACGATCACCAGTGGTGTACGGCCAGTGTAGGAGATCGCTCCCCACACCATGATGCCGGGTGTTGGCCCTGTGTGCCTCGGTCGTATGCAGTCCTGATTGTGGCGCTCACCTGCACGGCGCCAAACACGCATACGACCATCATTGGCACCAAGGCAGAAGCGACTCTCATCGCTGAAGACGACACGTCTCCATTCGTCCCTCCATTCACGCCTGTCGCGACACCACTGGAGGCGGGCTGCACGATGTTGGGGCGTGAGCGGAAGACGGCCTAACGGTGTGCGGGACCGTAGCCCAGCTTCATGGAGACGGTTGCGAATGGTCCTCGCCGATTCCCCAGGAGCAACAGTGTCCCTAATTTGCTGGGAAGTGGCGGTGCGGTCCCCTACGGCACTGCGTAGGATCCTACGGTCTTGGCGTGCATCCGTGCGTCGCTGCGGTCCGGTCCCAGGTCGACGGGCACGTGCACCTTCCGCCGACCACTGGCGACAACATCGATGTACTGTGGAGACCTCACGCCCCACGTGTTGAGCAATTCGGCGGTACGTCCACCCGGCCTCCCGCATGCCCTATACGCCCTCGCTCAAAGTCCGTCAACTGCACATACGGTTAGCCGGCCGAAGTGGCCGTGCGGTTAAAGGCGCTGCAGTCTGGAACCGCAAGACCGCTACGGTCGCAGGTTCGAATCCTGCCTCGGGCATGGATGTTTGTGATGTCCTTAGGTTAGTTAGGTTTAACTAGTTCTAAGTTCTAGGGGACTAATGACCTCAGCAGTTGAGTCCCATAGTGCTCAGAGCCATTTGAACCATTTTTGCACATACGGTTCACGTCCACGCTGTCGCGGCATGCTACCAGTGTTAAAGACTGCGATGGAGATCCGTATGCCACGGCAAACTGGCTGACACTGACGGCGGCGGTGCACAAATGCTGCGCAGCTAGCGCCATTCGACGGCCAACACCGCGGATCCTGGTGTGTCCGCTGTGCCGTGCGTGTGATCATTGCTTGTACAGCCCTCTCGCAGTGTCCGGAGCAAGTATGGTGGGTCTGACACACCGGTGTCAATGGGTTCTTTTTTCCATTTCCAGGAGTGTATATTTACTCCGCTCTCTAGGTCACACAAATTCAGTCGTCTATTATGAAGACTTTTCAGGGACGTAAAATGTCACACATGTAGATAATTTAGTTGAGGGTCACAATTAACATCAGCCTTCACACTCTTTGACGGTCCTGCACGAAACGCTTTTTGAAAGTAAAAATGCTAGAATGGTGCCAGGAAAGATAGTCTCCCTCCACGATGATCTCCGTACCTACTCGGGCCATACGAGTACTCTACAGAGAACAGAGAACTCTACACTGGCGTCACGGAAGAGACTAGTGTGCGTTGTCCTATAGTCATATAGCTGCACAGGTATCAACAGGAAAATAGACCTCCAACGCAACCTCGAAAAACTGATACAGAAATGAATTTTATCCATAGTGGATGCTGTTGAACTCCTTGACTGTTCCTTTATAGGGTGTTGAAAAATTTCCGTTACGAGTCACAATAAAAGATTATTTACTTGTCACGCGACCGGTTTCGGGCTTGTGCAGTAACGCTCTCTGGCAGCACGCATCCAAAGTGAAAGTTAAAAGAACATTTCGATGTATAATGCTCACTGTAACAAATAATTTAAATGTATTTCTGTTAACTGAATTTCAAAAGGACACTTAATTTTGTGAGGAAAAAGATAATTATGAATTTTGCTTTTATAAATGTTTATTCAAAGTGTGTGAAATACTATCTGTGGCGGAGGATGTGAAAACCGCCACGGAAGAAACGATATGTAATTAAAAATGACAAAGACTGTACAAGAATTAGTTAAGATATAAATAGGCAATATATTGTAATAGAATCGCTTGTCTTCTGCACGCACTGAATGGGAGAGGAACCCGTGACGTTGCATTAGGCTCTCAGGTAGTCTTCATTTGTCATAAGTCGATGATCGACGACATTTGTAGCTGGGATTGTAAAAGGTGTGTAAAGATTTTAATTGGTTCTGTTAAAATATATTTATCTAGTAAAATCTGTTTCTCACAATTACTGCAAAGTTCGCACCGGACATTACACATTTTATTTAAGAAATTTCAGCATTTTATTGGATATCGTTGGCGGTGCGGAGATGCGCTGCGAGCGAGCAGTCTGCGGCAACGGCAAATTTAAATATACGATCGCAATAACGACCACATCCTAAAAAGGGTACAGGTAGAGGTGAACGAAAATAATAAAGTGTTTGTTTTCACAGCATTCCAGACGCAGAATAAAAAGAGATAGTAGACTTTATCTTGTGTATTCACAGGTGGATACAAGCTGCAGCTTTTGTAAATTTTCATTCAATAAAGTGATAAATTCTGAACATATGGTAAAGTATATTTAAAAGTGGATAATTTTCACGAGAGCTTAGCAATATAAAAAGAGAAAACATTTTCATATAGTAAAGATAGTCTTATGCTTCAAAGCTAGTCGGGGTGTATCCAGTTAAACAAAAATCCACTGCAACGTGAAAATATTTGCTAAGATCGATGGAAAACAATATTTTCATTCTTGCACAAACAGCTTTAGTGCTTGAATAAAAGTAAAACTTCAATCATAATGCCGGTCGCGGTGGTCTAGCGGTTCTGGCGCTGCAGTCCGGAACCGCAGGACTGCTACGGTCGCAGGTTCGAATCCTGCCTCGGGCATGGGTGTGTGTGATGTCCTTAGGTTGGTTAGGTTTAAGTAGTTCTTAGTTCTAGGGGACTTATGACCTAAGATGTTGAGTCCCATAGTGCTCAGAGCCATTTGAACCATTTTTTTGAATCATAATTTTGGAATATTCAAAGCAATTCATTTTTATTAATCTGCAACAGAATATTTCATACCTAAAGTAATAATCACGGATGAAAAATTTATTGCAACCTTTCATTTCTCATGTCCATCCATGTATATGTTAAGTTCAATCTCAACGGTTTCCCAATCAAATTAAACGCAAAAAGCAAAGAAAGTTTAAAAACAGACGGTGAACTCCCGAATAATTAAAACAGACAGAATCGCATTAAAGTGTCCATCCTCAGGCGTTTCTACAAAAACGTTATTTGCTGGTGACTAAACAGATAAAACTGGGACAATTGTAAATGGCAAGGCAGCATTTGTCGAAAATATATCTGTACTTACATAAACATGAAGCATCTTTATTATAATACCACAGCGTAATTATAATAATGATGCTTCATCTTTATGTAAGAATTTATACATTTTCGCCAAATGTTGCCATGTCACTTACAATTGTCCCACTTGTATCTGTTTAGTCACCAGCAAATATTTTTTTTGTATTTATACGGTGATCTCCAGCGATATAAACATGTACATGAATGTATAAACACCTAAGGATGGGCACAAGCCCGAAACCGGTCGTGTGACAAATAAATAACCTTTTATTGTGACTGGAAGCGGAAATTTTTCTACACCCTATGATACAGAAATGCATCGTGGTGGTTACTTTGTGAACCACTGTCAGCTGCCCTTTCCTGTTCCAATCGCCAGCTGTCCTGGAGAAGAAAGATTGTTGCTAAGCCTCTGTTTGAGGTCGAATCTCTATAATTTTACCTTCATGCTCTTTTCGCGAAATATACATAGCAGGAAGCGATGTATTGGTTGAGTCTTCTAGAAACGTGTGCTGTTGGAATTTTAACATTAAACCACGTCGTGATGCGGGACGCGTCTCTTGCAGGGCCTGCTATTGGAACTGGCTGAACATCTCCGTAAAGCTTTCACTGTTACTAAATTAACTTGTAACGAAACGTGACGCTATTTTTTTTTAGTCTTCTCTATTTCCTCCAGTAATCCTTTCTTGAACGGACCGTCAAGTGTTGGTCGACCAATGGTTTTGTAAGCTACGTCATTTGTGGGTGGAATGTACTTCCTGAGAATTATTCCTCTGAATTTAAATCTGTCGTCCGCTTTACCTGTGATTTATGTCGTCAAAGGGAAGTACCGTATGTGTTTTGATGAGTGAGTTTTCGAGTATCTAGGTGTGTGACATAAATGGCTGTATCGTCTGATGCACTGAGTTAAAAGCTTCAATTTTTTACACCGCCAAGGGACCATAGACCTTGGAATGTGACGTAAATTCAACTTGACACGTCTATCTCGCTCTTGAGAAAGAGACCTTTTAAAAGTCGGTCGGACACACAGGCCGTGATCGTATAAGTGTTCCGTTTTTACCACTGAGGTTGTTGTTGTTGTGGTCTTCAGTCCTGAGACTGGTTTGATAAGCTCTTCAAGCTACTCTATCCTGTGCAAGCTTCTTCATCTCCCAATACTTACTGCAACCTACATCCTTCTGAATCTGTTTAGTGTATTCATCTCTTGGTCTCCCTCTACGATTTGTACCCTCCACACTGCCCTCGAATGCTATATTTGTGATCCCTTGTTGCCTCAGAACATGTCCTATCCTTCTTCTTGTCAAGTTATGTCACAAACTCCTCTTCTCCCCAATTCTATTCAATACCTCCCCATTAGTTATGTGATCTACCCATCTAATTTTCAGCTTTCTTCTGTAGCACCACATTTCGAAAGCTTCTATTCTCTTCTTGTCCAAACTATTTATCGTCCATGTTGCACTTGCATACATGGCTACACTCCATACAAATACTTTCAGAAACAACTTCCTGACACTTAAATCTATACTCGATGTTAACAAATTTCTCTTCTTCAGAAACGCTTTCTTTGCCGTTGCCAGTCTACATTTTATATCCTCTCTAGACTGCGACCATCATCAGTTATTTTGCTCCCCAAATAGCAAAACTCCTTTACTACTTTAAGTGTCTCTTTTCCTAATTTAATTCCTTCAGCATAACCACCGAGGTATGGAACCCCAAAAACGAGCTGAAGGAATTGCGCTATTTTCGTGTTTCGGTCAGTGGGGTACCCGAAAGTAATAATGAAATTTAATTTTTGTTTTCATTGTGAAGTTTTATAAATGTCAGTCACAACAAGACACAGCAGAGATGATAATTCTAGCGTGGCAGGTGCGTCACGCTGTGCGACAGAAACGGCCGACACAGTACAGCACAGGCGTGGCTCACGGGAGGCGAACAGGCGTGCTGTAGGCAGGAACTCGGCAGCTAAACGGTTAAGGGGCTCCGGAAAGGCTCAAAATCATGAAAAGTTCAATTTTTACTTTTTTGCGTTTTCTGAATCTGCAGACTATTACCTCTTAATAGATATATAATTTATTCAATTCCGAAGACTACAACTATTTTAAAATTTTTTTTGAAATGTGTTCTACATGGGCGTGACCCACTGTGGCGCTGTTAAACTGCTGTCAAATGGTGTTATTATTAACGTCCGTGTTCATCAGGTACATTTTAGTGATGTGAGATAAAGTATGTGTTGTGGCTAACCTGTGATGGTTCAATATATATCGCTGGTGTGATTGTCGATAGTTTCATGTTTATTTACTCTGTCGTTATCTCGAAAATATTCGTAATTAATTCTGTTTCTTGAGTCTCTGTTTTGTTGAAGTATAATAATGAGTAAAAGTAAAGTTATTAGAAATCCGCTGAAGGCTTTTAAGAAAAGAAGAAATGTTGGAAAGCCAAAGGTATGTATTATTACTGTAAACAATAAAGACGATAACCAAGTGAGTGAACCTAACCTCTCAAGTACACCTGCCCATAGCAGTCAAAGTGGGAAAGAAAATACTTCACAGAAGAAGCTTGGTTCAATGAGTGAAAACTATGAATGTTTTATGGGCGAATCGGATGTGAATGAAATATTTGATATGTCGGTTCTCAAAGGAATTTTTTCAAACTGTGTAAGATGTATTCATTGTAGTGAAGTTGGTCTGGAACTCTCCATAATAAAGTACGTAGGACTTGCTAGTGAAATACAACTGAAATGTGATAAGTGTTCATACATGACCACCTTTTGGAACAGTGTTGCAGTAACTGCAACTGAAGAAAATGGTAGCAAAATCTACGAACACAACAACGAGCGATGCTTGCTTTAGACAAGGAACGCCTTCGGGCTGCAGACAGGGCTGTAAAGAGTCTAGAAATACAAGCAAGAGTAAACAGGAGGAGGAACAAGAGGAAGCTGGAGGAGGAGTTTGCAGAGGATGAAGATAATCCATCCTATGGACCTGGAATGCACTAAAAAGTTAATCCAACCTTTTTCGCTCGATTCCCAAAACTTTTATTTTCTCATACTAATTACATGTTTTCTAAGGATCTTCCAAACATATTTGTTTCAAACTTTCAGTAAATGTTACACAGTACCTTCTGCATAATTTAACACAGCCTTTTTTCAAAAAACTGTATATTTTTGAATATATAAATAAAAAATTGCAAAAAAATGTTGTGAATTTTCATTACAATTGAAAAAAAATCATCTTTAATAACTGAACTAAAATTTTGTAAAATCCCTGTGTTAAGTTGTAGCCCATATTCCAATAAATAATCTGTAAAAAGTTCAACTTCCTACCTCAAATATTTTGTGAAGAAAGATGTAATTTATAAGCGTTATTTTAACATTGCAAGTATAGGGCGTTCCGGAGCCCCTTAAACAGAAGGGCATACATCGCGATGTTCGGCATTGTAGCTACCAGCGCTCAGCTCTCGCCGAGGGCAGAGGAGTCCAGAGCGTAGTTTCGTCAAGTGGTGCCCCTTCCCTCGGCGCTCGGAAATAATGACAAGAAGCCAGTGCTCCCGTTACCGCATCGGGTTCATTTCGTGAGTCGCAGCACTGCACCTGTGGCACAGCCGTGTCCGGGCCGCTCCCAGCGGGATCGCGAAGTGGCGCAGCGTGACTGCAGAACATCTCAGCCAACTCTGGGATACCTCGTGTCGGCCTCGACACGTGGCCGCACACACACACACACACACACACACACACACACACACACAGCAGGTCGTCACGCGAACCCCAGCCACCCTGCTGACGTTAAACAGCTACGCCTGAGCTGCCCCGCATTACTCGTGCGAAACGCCGCAGTTATAACTCAACAAGGGGGGGCCACGGCATTTGGAACGCGGATTTACTGCAAACTTCGTACACTCGTAGTACTCCATTAGGACAACAAAATGTGTAGGCAGTAGCGCGTACTTCTCAAGCGCTATTGAGAAAATCGCAAGATAGTTTCGGTCGTCAAATATTATATCTGTGCGTGGCCATTTTTACCACGAAGCGGCGGCAGCCGAGTGGTTAGCGTTCAGGCCCCGTAATCACTGGATCGAGTCCCGTTAGTCTGTTTTTTTTTTTTTTTTCAACACAGTCATTTTCTTTACTATTTATATTACAATCGATATAATGGGAAAAATACGTGTAATCGACTGAACTATTATTAAATTAACGTTATTTGGCAGTCTACTAATTTTTATTATCACAAATAATATAATATTCGTAACTATCGACTAGTAAACGACCAAACGCATAAAGCGATACTTAAAATGTATGCTTGTCCGTGAAAAAAATAAAGAAAATGACTGTGTTTAAAAAAATAACTGACGAACGGAACTCGATCCAGCGATTTCGGGGCTTGTACGCCAACCACCTTTTTTTAAATCTCATTTTATTCTATATTGATCGTTGAATTTGTTTAGGGCGGACGTCCGATGACACCCGTTCAGGTTATTCGTTGATCAGTACGCTCAGTTTATTTTATTACAAAGGGTAACTAACGCTCTGACCGAACACGGTGAGCTACCGTGCCGGCACCACTCGGCAGCCGCCGCTTCGTGGTAAAAATGCCCACACACAGATATACATTTGACGACCGAAATTATCTTGCGATTTTCTCAATAACTCTTGAGAAATACGCGCTACTGCTTACACATTTTGTTGCCCTTATGGAGTACTACGAGTGTACAAAGTTTACAGTAAATCCGCGTTCCAAACGTTGTCGCCTCCCCTTGTCAGCCACGATATCATTGCAGTTGCGCGCTATCAGAAACACGAGGTGACGGTTAAACAAATACAGTAGTGGCTAAAAAAAAAGGTTAGTTCGCCTCGATTGCAGCGCGGTCAACGCGGCGGATTGCTAACTGAAGGCGAATTTCCGGCTGGGTCGGAGATTTTTATCCAAAAGGGTACTGGCCGTTGCGTTGTCCTTTCGTTCGTATCGTCATAAATAACATTACACTATTGAGATGGCTGTATGGGCACGTCCCGAAGCCAATAAAGTAAAAAAAAAACACACACACACAGTCAACATGGGTTTAGAAAACATCGTTCTTGTGAAACACAACTAGCTCTTTATTCACATGAAGTGCTGAGTGCTATTGGCAAGGGATTTCAGATCGATTCCGTATTTCTGGATTTACGGAAGGATTTTGACATTGTACCACACAAGCGGCTCCTAGTGAAATTGCGTGCTTATGCAATATCGTCTCAGTTATGTGACTGGATCCGTGATTTTCTGTCAGGGAGGTCACAGTTCGTAGCAATTGGCAGAAAGTCATCGAGTAAAACAGAAGTGATTTCTGGCGTTCCCCAAGGTAGTGTTATAAGCCCTTTGCTGTTCATTATCTATATAAACGATTTGGGAGACAATCTGAGCAGCCGTCTTCGGTTGTTTGCAGGCGATGCTGTCGTTTATCGATTAATCAAGTCACCAGAAGATAAAACAAACTGCAAAACGAATTAGAACAAATATCGGAATGGTGCAAAAAGTGGCAGTTGACGTTAAATAACGAAAAATGTGAGGTCATCAACATGAATGCTAAAAGGAACTCGTTAAACTTCGGTTACACGATAAATCAGCCGTAAATTCAACTAAATACCTACGCATTACAATTACGAACAACTTAAATTGGAAGGAACACATAGAAAATGTTGTGGGGAAGGCTAACCAAAGACTACGTTTTATTGGCAGGACACTTAGAAAATGTAACAGACCTGCTAAGGAGACTGCCTACACTACGCTTGTACGTCCTCTTTTAGAATACTGCTGCGCGGTGTGGGATCCTCACCAGATAGGAGTGACGGAGTACATCGAAAGAGTTCAAAGAAAGGCAGAACATTTTGCATTATCGCGAAATATGGGAGAGGGTGTCACAGAAATGATACACGATTTGGGCTGGACATCATTAAAAGAAAGGCGTTTTTCGTTGCGACGGAATCTTCTCACGAAATTCCAATCATCAACTTTCTACTCCGAATTCGAAAATATTTTATTGACTCCGATCTACATAGGGAGGAACGATCACCAACATAAAATAAGGGAAACCAGAGCTCGTACGGAAGGATATAGGCGTTCATTCCTCCCGCGTGCTATACGAGATTGGAATAATAGAGAATTGTGAAGATGGTTCGATGAACCCTCTTCTAGGAACTTAAATGTGATTTGCAGAGTATCCATGTAGATGTAGATGTATAAAGCACTGTCAATACTTTTCAGATCAGCTGTGCGTATACACAGTGTGTCCCATTTTCGTTGGGACTGTAGCTAAGAAAAATTAGTCATGGATTACGTTCACAAATTCATTGTGCTTAGTAAAAATAGTCTTCCAGTGAATCAAAACACAGCTGCAATCGTTTCAAAAGTGTTTTGAAACAGTCACTATCGTCATTTTTGGAGTTGCTTTCAATACTGGAATACCATTTCCTTGGATGTTAGCCGGCCGTTGTGGCCGTGCGGTTCTAGGCGCTTCAGTCTGGAACCGCGTGACCGATACGGTCGCAGGTTCGAATCCTGCCTCGGGTATGGATGTGTGTGATGACCTTAAGTTAGTTAGGTTTAAGTAGCTCTAAGTTCTAGGGGACTGATGACCACAGATGTTAATTCCCATAGTGCTCAGAGCCATTTGAACCTTGGATGTTCTTAACTGCATCCTTTCGTTACCAGTTTCTATTTGGGGAACAACCAGAAGTTCAAATGGCTCTGAGCACTATGGGACTTAACTGCTGAGGTCATCAGTCCCCTAGAACTTAGAACTACTTACACCTAACTAATCTAAGGATGTCACACACATCCATACCCGAGGCAGGATTCGAACCTGCGACCGTATCGGTCGCGAGGTTCCAGACTGTAGCGCCTAGAACCGCTCGGCCACTTCGGCCGGCAACCAGAAGTCAGCTGGGGCCAAATCTGGCGAGTATGGTGGGTGATCAATGACTGTGGCATATCTGATAGCCTAAAATTTGTGCACAATCTTCGCTTTGTGGGTTGGGGGTGTTATCACGGAGAAGTAACCAGGAACCTGCCTTCTGGTAAAAAAGAAATGAGCGTATGGCATTCCCCGTTCGGGGGTGTTCGGCTGCCAAGTGCGAGTCTTATTTCATTCGACATTGGGCGACTTGCGCGCCAGTGATGAGGATGAAATTATGTTCAGGACAATGCAACACCTAGCCCACGAGCGGAGTAAATCTCCAACCCGACGGGGATTTGATCCCGGGCCAGCTTGCCTAGGAGACAAGCACCTTACCACCGAGCTGAGCAGACGGACTGCCTCTCGCTCTTTGGGTTGAATTCGATGAATTCTCGCCCACAAAAGCTGAACTACTCAAAACTGTTTGTTGTTGCCTCACTGCTCCACTACCATTTTTCGACGAGTGTCAGACAAGTAGTGCTGCATTCGCGGTCGGGGTGGCTGCTGCATCAGTGCTAGCGCTTCGACTTTCTACTCAGGTGTTTTGGAAACATCAAGGCTCGTACCGCCGCAGCTCGCCACGAGATAGCATTGCAGTCTGGAATTTTACACAAGCAGTCCTAACTGAAATGGGACACGCCGTGTAGTGCCATCCGTGATTGCGGGGTAACCAACGATAAGTCGACCGAAGCACCCTCACTCCGAGGTGCAATTATAGTGTGGTCGACCAATCGATGCAGGCGAGATACGTGTCATGGTGCAACGTTTTTCGATAAGACTTTTATCCAGACCTGCAGGTGAAACAACACAAACGGCCGGAGATATTTTCTTTTTTTTTGGTGTGGATGAGGGTCTTCTGTCTTCTGACTGGTTCGATGAGGCACGCCACAACTTTCTTTGGTGTACCAACCTCTTCCTCTCAAAATCGCACTGATACCCACGGCTTCAATAACTTGTCGAATATATTCCCACCTCTGTCTTCACCTATAATTTTTGCCCTCTCAGGTTCCCTCCGGTACAGCAATGGTTTCCGGTCTTTCTGAGACATTTAACCCTGAGCGCAGTCATACATTAGGTATTACCGCCCCCCCCCCCCTCCCCACGCCTCCTGCCTCGTCAATATTAGCGCCCAACTATACTTTAGAATCGAAAAATTTCAACACATTGATATTTAAAATGACGAAACATGAAAGAGATTTAGTTTTTCGGGCGTTTCATTAAATTATTAATTATTGAGTTATTTCTAACATTTCTTTCACAGAATGATAAAACATTTTTCAGTGCATCGCGAGTTCCACCTAGAAATCCTTACGTAAATTGCAGGAGGAGGGGGAAGAAAGGAAAGGAACCGGAAGGAAGGGAGGATTAACATCAGCTGCATCAGGACGTTATGCAGCATCACTGGCGACGAGTAAAAATGTATGCCTGAGCGGAATTCGAACACGGGATCTGCTGCTTACTAGGCAGTTACGTTATCCAATGCTCCACCCAGACACAGTATTTAATGCAACTGCGCAGGCGACCTCGGCGTGGCTCTCGGCCGACCCACATTCCCATCTAGCGGTACCTATCCGCTTTCCCTGTACGTATCCTGCAAGCTCGCTTCTTAGAGATGGCAGCAGGAAATCAAACTTAAGTGTGGATCCGCAATGAATTTGGTGGACCCATTGCCCATTGAGGCGAATCAGTTATATGAATGAGCAGACACCACACACTCATATAGAAATCCTTCTGAGAAATGAAAGCTAACGACCCACAGTGAGGGTACACTCTTGTTACAAAACGTGTTTCACCAACACTGCTCCTGTCCCGAGCAACACTTGGTTCACCCACAACCTGCATCTGTATTTAGGATCAATTAAATTAAAATCTGTGCAATATACAGGGCTATTACAAATGATTGAAGCGATTTCATAAATTCACTGTAGCTCCATTCATTGACATATGGTCACGACACACTACAGATACGTAGAAAAACTCATAAAGTTTTGTTCGGCTGAAGCCGCACTTCAGGTTTCTGCCGCCAGAGCGCTCGAGAGCCCAGTGAGCAAAATGGCGACAGGAGCCGAGAAAGCGTATGTCGTGCTTGAAATGCACTCACATCAGTCAGTCATAACAGTGCAACGACACTTCAGGACGAAGTTCAACAAAGATCCACCAACTGCTAACTCCATTCGGTGATGGTATGCGCAGTTTAAAGCTTCTGGATGCCTCTGTAAGGGGAAATCAACGGGTCGGCCTGCAGTGAGCGAAGAAACGGTTGAAAGCGTGCGGGCAAGTTTCACGCGTAGCCCGCGGAAGTCGACGAATAAAGCAAGCAGGGAGCTAAACGTACCACAGCCGACGGTTTGGAAAATCTTACGGAAAAGGCTAAAGCAGAAGTCTTACCGTTTACAATTGCTACAAGCCCTGACACCCGATGACAAAGTCAAACGCTTTGAATTTTCGGCGCGGTTGCAACAGCTCATGGAAGAGGATGCGTTCAGTGCGAACCTTGTTTTCAGTGATGAAGCAACATTTTTTCTTAATGGTGAAGTGAACAGACACAATGTGCGAATTTGGGCGGTAGAGAATCCTCACGCATTCGTGCAGCAAATTCGCAATTCACCAAAAGTTAACGTGTTTTGTGCAATCTCACGCTTTAAAGTTCTTCTGCGAAAAAAATGTTACAGGACACGTGTATCTGGACATGCTGGAAAATTGGCTCATGCCACAACTGGAGACCGACAGCGCCGACTTCATCTTTCAACAGGATGGTGCTCCACCGCACTTCCATCATGATGTTCGGCATTTCTTAAACAGGAGATTGGAAAACCGATGGATCGGTCGTGGTGGAGATCATGATCAGCAATTCATGTCATGGCCTCCACGCTCTCCCGACTTAACCCAATGCGATTTCTTTCTGTGGGGTTATGTGAAAGATTCAGTGTTTAAACCTCCTCTACCAAGAAACGTGCCAGAACTGCGAGCTCGCATCAACGATGCTTTCGAACTCATTGATGGGGACATGCTGCGCCGAGTGTGGGAGGATCTTGATTATCGGCTTGATGTCTGCCGAATCACTAAAGGGGCACATATCGAACATTTGTGAATGCCTAAAAAAACTTTTTGAGTTTTTGTATGTGTGTGCAAAGCATTGTGAAAATATCTCAAATAATAAAGTTATTGTAGAGCTGTGAAATCGCTTCAGTCATTTGTAATAACCCTGTACTTAGGGTCACTACTTATAAATCTCTTGTCTGATGAACTCCGTACTTCTAAACTGGCAGAGATTTGAAGGCTTCAGGCTGAAAATTGCCGTCTGGGGTGTTATACAAAAAGGGTATGGCTACGGGTCGCAGGATGTCGGTCACGTATGTCACACTGGTCACAGTGTCCTGGGCACGCACCAAGTGTATTTGTGGTTATATCGAATAGCACCCCACACCATAAGGCCTTGAGTTGACGCTGTTTGACTTGTGCGAATGCAATCAATGTGATACCGCTCCCCATGTCTTCGGCGAACCAAAATGCGGCTATAATTTTCAAACAAACAGAATCTGGATTCGTCCAAAAACACTATCTGACGTCATTCCTATCCCCAATGACGATATTCCACTCACCATTGTCGTCTAGCATGTTTCTGCATATTCATAGACGGTAGACGGAGAAGTGGACGACGCGCACGTAAACCACACCGTAATAAACGGCGATGTGCTGTCACCCCTGATAATGTACGATGCGTTTCACTGATCCACTGTTGCGCCAGAGCCGAGGAGGACGCATATCTGTCCTGCAATGCCATTCGGAAGAGGTGTCCATGTTCTCGGGAGGGGGGCACCCTGCACGTCTGCTCAAATCACACTGGTTCTTTACCTCTGGTTTCTAACGACAACGAGGGCCGCAGGCGCACTTTACCGGCAGGTGGTGTTGCACCGCGATATTGATATGGACCTTGAACCCTTGAATCAACAGGGTTCAAACGCTAATCGTTTCTGCAGAACATGCTAATGTACATGTCTGTGAATATGAACGTCCCATCTCCAGTCGTTCGAGGTGTTCTATTTTTTTTTTTCTGAACTTGAGTGTACTTTCCAGGCCAGCGTTTACGTGATGGATACTTATTGCTGTATTCAGTAGCAATAATGGTACACTACCGGCCATTAAAATTGCTACACCAAGAAGAAATGCAAATGATAAACGGGTATTCATTGGACAAAAATATTTACTAGAACTGACATGCAGACCCGTGGTCTAGGGGTGCCGGCACGGTAGCTCAGCGTGTTCGGTCAGAGGGTTAGCTGCCCTCTGTAATAAAAAAACTGAGTGAATGGATCAATTACGAACTTCAAAGGGCGTCTGGGGACGTCCGCCACGAACAATTGCAACTAACTATAACGAACAAAATGAGATTACAAAAAAAAAAAAAAAAAAAAAAAAAAAAAAAAAAAAAAAGGGGGGGGTAGCGTCTTTGATTCATAATCAAAACGTCTTCGGTCCCGGGTTCAATCCCCGCCACTGCCTAAATTTTGATAAATAATCAGCATTGGCGGCCGAAGACATCTGGCATAAGAAGTCAGCCTCATTCTGCCAACGGCCTTGTCAAAGAGGGCGGAGGAGCGGATAGAGGTTCAGGGCACTCTCTTGTCCTAGGGGTGGGAAATTGCCTCCAAAAGGCGGAAGAATCAGCAATGATCAACGACATGAGGATGCAGAAGGCAATGGAAACCACTGCATTAAAGACACGTAACGTGTATCCACAGGACATGTGGCCTGTAATTGAAGAAGTGTCATGATGATCTCTCCATTGGCAAAAGATTCCGGAATAGTCCCCCATTCGGATCTCCGGGAGGGGACTGCCAAGGGGGAGGTTACCATGAGAAAAAGATTGAATAATCAACGAAAGGATAACGTTCTACGAGTCGGGGCGTGGAATGTCAGAAGCTTGAACGTGTTAGGGGAAACTAGAAAATCTGAAAAGGGAAATGCGACGGCTCAATCTAGATATGGTAGGGGTCAGTGCAGTGAAGTGGAAGGAAGACAAGGATTTCTGGTCAGATGAGTATCGGGTAATATCAACAGCAGCAGAAAATGGTATAACAGGTGTAGGATTCGTTATGAATAGGAAGGTAGGGCAGAGGGTGTGTTACTGTGAACAGTTCAGTGACCGGGTTGTTCTAATCAGAATCGACAGCAGACCAACACCGACAACGATAGTTCAGGTATACATGCCGACGTCGCAAGCTGAAGATGACCAGATAGAGAAAGTGTATGAGGATATTGAAAGGGTAATGCAGTATGTAAAGGGGGACGAAAATCTAATAGTCATGGGCGACTGGAATGCAGTTGTAGGGGAAGGAGTAGAAGAAAAGGTTACAGGAGAATATGGGCTTGGGACAAGGAATGAAAGAGGAGAAAGACTAATTGAGTTGTGTAACAAGTTTCAGCTAGTAATAGCGAATACCCTGTTGAAGAATCACAAGAGGAGGAGGTATACTTGGAAAAGGCCGGGAGATACGGGAAGATTTCAATTGGATTACATCATGGTCAGACAGAGATTCCGAAATCAGATACTGGATTGTAAGGCGTACCCAGGAGCAGATATAGACTCAGATCACAATATAGTAGTGATGAAGAGTAGGCTGAAGTTCAAGACATTAGTCAGGAAGAATCAATACGCAAAGAAGTGGGATACGGAAGTACTAAGGAATGACGAGATACGTTTGAAGTTCTCTAACGCTATAGATACAGCAATAAGGAATAGCGCAGTAGGCAGTACAGTTGAAGAGGAATGGACATCTCTAAAAAGGGCCATCACAGAAGTTGGGAAGGAAAACATAGGTACAAAGAAGGTAGCTGCGAAGAAACCATGGGTTACAGAAGAAATACTTCAGTTGATTGATGAAAGGAGGAAGTGCAAACATGTTCCGGGAAAATCAGGAATACAGAAATACAATTCGTTGAGGAATGAAATAAATAGGAAGTGCAGGGAAGCTAAGACGAAATGGCTGCAGGAATAATGTGAAGACATCGAAAAAGATATGATTGTCGGAAGGACAGACTCAGCATACAGGAAAGTCAAAACAACCTTTGGTGACATTAAAAGCAACGGTGGTAACATTAAGAGTGCAACGGGAATTCCACTGTTAAATGCAGAGGAGGGAGCAGATAGGTGGAAAGAATACATTGAAAGCTTCTATGAGGGTGAAGATTTGTCTGATGTGATAGGAGAAGAAACAGGAGTCGATTTAGAAGAGATAGGGGATCCAGTATTAGAATCGGAATTTAAAAGAGCTTTGGAGGACTTACGGTCAGATAAGGCAGAAGGGATAGATAACATTCCATCAGAATTTCTAAAATCATTGGGGGAAGTGGCTACAAAACGACTATTCACGTTGCTGTGTAGAATATATGAGTCTGGCGACATACCATCTGACTTTCGGAAAACCATCATCCACACAATTCCGAAGACGGCAAGAGTTGACAAGTGCGAGAATTATCGGACAATCAGCTTAACAGCTCATGCATCGAAGCTGCTTACAAGAATAATATACAGAAGAATGGAAAAGAAAATTGAGAATGCGCTAGGTGACGATCAGTTTGGCTTTAGGAAAAGTAAAGGGACGAGAGAGGCAATTCTGACGTTACGGCTAATAATGGAAGCAAGGCTAAAGAAAAATCAGGACACTTTCATAGGATTTGTCGACCTGGAAAAAGCGTTCGACAATATAAAATGGTGCAAGCTCTTCGAGATTCTGAAAAAAGTAGGGGTAAGCTATAGGGAGAGACGGGTCATATACAATATGTACAACAACCAAGAGGGAATAATAAGAGTGGACGATCAAGAACGAAGTGCTCGTATTAAGAAGGGTGTAAGACAAGGCTGTAGCCTTTCCCCCTACTCTTCAATCTGTACATCGAGGAAGCAATGATGGAAATAAAAGAAAGGTTCAGGAGTGGAATTAAAATACAAGGTGAAAGGATTCAATGATACGATTCGCTGATGACATTGCTATCGTGAGTGAAAGTGAAGAAGAATTAAATGATCTGCTGAACGGAATGAACAGTCTAATGAGTACACAGTATGGTTTGAGAGTAAATCGGAGAAAGACGAAGGTAATGAGAAGTAGTAGAAATGAGAACAGCGAGAAACTTAACATCAGGATTGATGGTCACGAAGTCAATGAAGTTAAGGAATTCTGCTACCTAGGCAATAAAATAACCAACGACCGACGGAGCAAGGAGGACATGAAAAGCAGACTCGCTATGGCAAAAAAGGCATTTCTGGCCAAGAGAAGTCTACTAATATCAAATACCGGCCTTAATTTGAGGAAGAAATTTCTGAGGATGTACGTCTGGAGTACAGCATTGTATGGTAGTGAAACATGGACTGTGGGAAAACCGGAACAGAAGAGAATCGAAGCATTTGAGATGTGGTGCTATAGACGAACGTTGAAAATTAGGTGGACTGATAAGGTAAGGAATGAGGAGGTTCTACGCAGAATCGGAGAGGAAAGGAATATGTGGAAAACACTGATAAGAAGAAGGGACAGGATGATAGGACATCTGATAAGACATCAGGGAATGACTTCCATGGTACTAGAGGGAGCTGTAGAGGGCAGAAACTGTAGAGGAAGACAGAGATTGGAATACGTCAAGCAAATAATTGAGGACGTAGGTTGCAAGTGCTACTCTGAGATGAAGAGGTTAGCACAGGAAAGGAATTCGTGGCGGGCCGCATTAAACCAGTCAGTAGACTGATGAAAAAAAAAGAAAAGAAAAAAAAGAAAGAAAGGAAAAAAAGAACTGACACGTGATTACATTTTCACGCAATTTGGGTGCATAGATCCTGAGAAATCAGTACCCAGAACAACCACCTCTGGCCGTAATAACGGCCTTGATACGCCCTGGCATTGAGTGAAACAGAGCTTGGATGGGGTGTGCAGATATAGCTGCCCACGCAGCTTCAACACGATACCACAGCTCCTCAAGAGTAGTGACTGGCGTATTGTGACGAGCTAGTTGTTCGGCCACCATTGACCAGACGTTTTCAGTTGGTGAGAGGTCTGAAGAATGTGCTGGCCAGGGCAGCAGTCGAACATTTTCTGTATCCAGAATGGCCCGTACAGGACCTGCAACATACGGTCGTGCATTATCCTGCTGAAATGTAGGGTCTCGCAGGGATCGAATGAAGGGTAGCGCCACGGGACGTAACACATCTGAAATGTAACGTCCACTGTTCAACGTGCCGTCAATGCAAACAAGAGGTGGCCGAGACGTGTAACCAATGGCACCCCATACCATCACGTCAGATGATACGCCAGTATGGCGATGACGAATACACGCTTCCAATGTGCGTTCAACGCTATGTCGCCAAACACGGATGCGACGATCATGATGCTGTAAACAGAACCTAGATTCGTCCGAAAAAATGACCTTTTGACATTCATGTACCCAGGTTCGTCGTTGAGTACACCATCGCAGGCACTCCTGTCTATGATGCAGCGTCAAGGATAACCGCAGCCACGGTCTCCGAACTGATAGTCCATGCTGCTGTAAACGTCGTCGAGCTGTTCGTGCAGATGGTTGTTGTCTTGCAAACGTAGCCATCTGCTGACTCAGGGATCGAGACGTGGCTGCACGATCCGTTACAGCCATGCGGATAAGATGCCTGACATCTCGACTGCTACTGATACTAGGCCGTTGGGATCCAGCACGGCGTTCCGTATTACCCTCCTGAACCCACCGATTCCATATTCTGCTAACAGTCTTTGGATCTCGACCAACGCGAGCAGCAATGTCGCCATACAATAAACCGCAATCGCGAAGGCTACAATCCGACCTTTATTAAAGTCGGAAACGTGATTGTACGCATTTCTCCTCTTTACACGAGGTGTCATAACAAAGTTTCACCAGGCAACGCCGGTCGACTGCTGTTTGTGTATGAGAAATCGGTTGGGTCAGCACGTTATAGGTGTCGCCACTGGCGCCAACCTTGTGTGAATGCTCTGAAAAGCTAATGATTTGCATATCAGAGCATCTTCTTCCTGCCGGTTAAATTTCACGTCTGTAGCACGTCATCTCCGTGGTGTAGCAGTTTTAATGGCCAGTAGTGTAATAATAATGATAATGGTGATGGTGCTGTGCAACAGCGGGCACGACGCCATAAACGTCGAAATTTGTTGAACACGACAGAGTTACTCACGTGCAAATCCATTGGTCGCAAGCAATCCGGCATGTATTGAACTCTTGACGGGAGGATTTGGAGGCTGTCCCTCTGTGCGTTCAACAGGGGCCTTCCATCGACTCTTCCTGCACGTCCGCCCTCGCAACGGGTAACGGGGCTCGTAGCTGGGGCAAGGTCGGCGGCGCTTTCATACGTCAAGGCCTGCGCAGGCTGTGGAACAGCCCCGGTACCTTATCTGCTCAAACCACGCTCATCGCCAACACAAACATTACCTTGACACCGACTCCTCTGCCGCTATATGCTCTGCACACAACAGGAGGAACACAACCTTGGCGGAATTACTATGTGCTTTCTGCTTCCTGCTCTTCGTTTAAGTTATTATGAGGAATGATAAACGCTATCCGAGTACTCCATCGTCCCCCAGTGGTATGCTCCACGTTACATGGAACTACGTTGTTGTGGTGACTTCTCTTCACGTTGGAACAGGAGTTGTATACAGGGCCGTTTGATAGGTATTTTGCAGCTATAGGGAGAACTGAAAAATGACGCCCCCTCTTTTTTACTACCATCGGTCTCCCCGATATTCCTCTCCTGTCCATCACGACATCCAACGTCACAAGAATGAAAATCTCATACCCTATTGGCCATTAAAATTGCCACACCACGAAGATGACGTGCTACAGACGCGAAATTTAACCGACAGGAAGAAGATGCTGTGATATGCAAATGATTAGCTTTTCAGAGCATTCACAAAAGGTTGGTGCCGGTGGTGACACCTACAACGTGCTGACATGAGGAAAGTTTCCAACCGATTTCTCATACACAAACAGCAGTTGACCGGCGTTGCCTGGTGAAACGTTGTTGTAATGCCTCGTGTAAGGAGGAGGAATGCCTACCATTAGGTATCCGACTTTGATAAAGGTCGGATTGTAGCCTATCGCGATTGCGGTTTATCGTATCGCGACATTGCTGCTCGCGTTGGTCGAGATCAAAAATGGTTCAAATGGCTCTGAGCGCTATGGGACTTAACTTCTGAGGTTATCAGTCGCCTAGAACATAGAACTACTTAATCCTAACTAACCTAACATCACACACACTCATCCCCGAGGCAGAATTCGAACCTGCAACCGTAGCGGTCGCGCGGTTCCAGATTGTAGCGCCTAGAACCGCACGACCACCCCGGCCGGCGGTCGAGATCCAATGACTGTTAGCAGAATATGGAATCGGTGGGTTCAGGAGGGTAATACGGAACGCCGTGCTGGATCCCAACGGCCTCGTATCACTAGCAGTCGAGATGACAGGCATCCTACCCGCATGACTGTAACGGATCGTGCACCCACGTCTCGATCCCTGAGTCAACAGATGGGGACGTTTGCAAGACAACAACCATCTGCACGAACAGTTCGACGACGTTTGCAGCAGCATGGACTATCAGCTCGGAGACCATGGCTGCGGTTACCCTTGACGCTGCATCACAGACAGGAGCGCGTGCGATGATGTACTCGACGACGAACCTGGGTGCACGAATGGCAAAACGTCACTTTTTCGGATGAATCCAGGTTCTGTTTACAGCATCATGATGGTCGCATCCGTGTTTGGCGACATCGCGGTGAACGCACATTGGAAGCGTGTATTCGTCATCGCCATACTGGCGTATCACCCGGCGTGATGGCACGGGGTGCCATTGGTTATACGTCTCGGTCACCTCTTGTTCGCATTGACGGCACTTTGAACAGTGGACTTTACTTTACTTTTCAGTTGTGTTACGACCCGTGGCTCTACCCTTCATTCGATCCCTGCGAAACACATTTCAGCAGGATAATGCATAACCGCACGTTGCAGGTTATGTACGGGCCTTTCTGGATACAATTGAAAACGTCTGGTCAATGGTGGCCGAGCAACTGGCTCGTCACAATACGCCAGTCACTACTCTTGATGAACTGTGGTATCGTGTTGAAGCTGCATGGGCAGCTGTATCTATACACGCCATCCAAGCTCTGTTTGACTCAATGCTGAGGCATATCAAGGTTGTTCTGGGAGCGGATTTCTCAGGATCTATGCACCCAAATTGCGTGAAAATGTAATCACATGTCAGTTCTAGTATAATATATTTGTCCAATGAATACCCGGTTATCATCTGCATTTCTTCTTGGTGTAGCAATTTTAATGGCCAGTAGTGTATTATACAGTGACGCACAAAAGTATTCGGCACCAGTGTTATGTTTTATTTTTCCTTCATTATATAAGGGCTTCACATATTGTAGGAGCAGTCTCGGCACAAAATGGACTACGTAATAAATAAGAAAACCGCCTTTTCATATTTTCAAACTCAACTCAAACAACATAAACAATAATACATAAAGAAACATGTCCACAATCACAGCCACAAAAGTTTTCGGAGAGCAAGTGTTACAATCGCAACCTTGTACATTGTAATACCTTGTATGCAGTCTTTTTTGCTGAATCACTTGTTCCAAGCGTTTAGGCATGCTGTGAACAAGCTTCCGCGTATAATCAGGAATCATTTGTCGCCATTCTTCCAGTATTTGTTCCTTTAAAGCTTGTTTTGATGTCACTGGCGTTAGTCGTACTTTTCGCTTGAATTCACTTCAAAGATTTTCTATTGGGTTCAAGTCGACTCTGAAGAGGGGTATCCAAAACCTTAGAGCAATTATACAGCGACAATAGTCTCACAATGTCCCCTTTATGCTTCGGATCATTGTCTTGATACAATTTGAACGCCCTCGAAAGCCCGAAACATGTAGCACTTTGCGGTAAGTTCTCTTTAAGGATGTTCAGATACATATGCTTGTCCATTGTACCTTCAATGGATGCTAATTCGCCTACCCCAGATGACGACATGGAACCCCAAGTCGTGACACCTCCACCACCGTCTTTAACAGTGGGTTGCAGATGCTTCGATTTGAAATTCTTCACGTGGATTTCTCCAAGTCATAGGTCTTCCGTTTGAGGAGAACATCTGGACTTGACATTCATCGACGAAAATTACTTCCTCCCACCAACTGACACTTTTATTTACGTGCCGCTTCGCGAAGTCCAATCGTTTCTTTCGATTCCTCTCATTTATCATAGGCGTCTTCCCGCTTACTCGACGATTATACCCCTCTCGTCTGACAATTCGTCGGACTGTTTTCGGGTGCCCGCCCTTCCCATATTCCAGCTGCACTGCGGCAACAATTTTCGCCTATACGACGTGTGCCTGAATAATAAAGTGACTGCATGTTGTGGTGTCTTATAATGCAAATTACATTCCACGTAGTTAATTATATAATACAGTGACCTGGTTCAAATGGTTCAAATGGTTCTGAGCACTATGGGACTTAACATCTGTGGTCATCAGTCCCCTAGAACTTAGAACTACTTGAACCTAACTAACCTAAGGACATCACACACATCCATGCCCGAGGCAGGATTCGAACCTGCGACCGTAGCAGTCGTGCGGTTCCGGACTGAGCGCCTGAACCGCTAGACCACCGCGGCCGGCCTACAGTGACCTGTTTGTGGTACATTGTCAGACAATATTCACATTAGAGAACGGACTGGCAATTGCTTCTCGTGGGCCTCAAATGTTCGAAGAGAACTTCGCTTTTCAAGAACACTGAGGGTGGTCGAATACTTTTGTGATGCACTGTACTTTTAATCCTTAAACTAAGGTGACCAGAAGCCCACATTTTCTCGGAACAGTCCCCAGTTTTCATGCTTTGTCATGAATTCCTTTAAAACTGGTTGAGAACAACAAAAGTTCTCAATATCTTGTTATTTCTACTCAATTTCTGAAATTTTCCAAAATAATTGAAATAGGAATAGTATGCTGAACATTTTAAACTAGAACTCAACTGAATGAACCAGTGCAGTCAAATTACTTATTGTATGTAATTGTAAGAAAATGGGCTAGTAAAGACGTAGAGCTATTTTGTGGTACGAGTGAATTTTTCCTTGAATTTAGAAGTTAAGTTATGCTCATGGAAGAGAGGCTGAGGCATCAAACTAGGACATCTGGATAATCGTGGTGTTATTTCGTTTCTGATCTAATTGAAATATTTTTAGAATGACGAACAATATAATCTATTTCAGCGTCGATAAACAACTCATGACTTTGTGTTCATCGCTATTGTTTGTCGTATACGTCAAATTTTCAGAAAATGACAGCTAATTTGTTGGAGACAAGACAATGCAGTTCTTTTCCCGTGCTGCGAGTCTCGGACACTAAGAGCAGTCTTACAGACAGACACAGACTCATTTTCATGAATGGGCGTGATGAACTGCACTTACCTTTTACTGCTTGTAGATATGTTGAAAGCGAAGTGCAAAACCTAACTTGTGAATACGTGATCAGTTATCCACAGAAAATAATAGAAGAACAAAAACATAAGCAGAACCTCTCAACGTATCTGACACTTGACAACGATCCGCAGAAACAAAAACAGAACGAGAGGCAGGTGGAGGTATGGTATCAAGTTGCAACATGGTCACAAGCCGGCGCAACTGGCCCGGTTTAGCGCTCGACGGAGATGATTCAATGTCATGTTTGTTTTTTGCCGTAGGCAGTAGAGGCTGCTTAAACTATGAGGAAGGTAGAGGCAATGTGTTTACTTTCGTCAGAATAAGTAAGGACTTATTAAGTAACTGTTCCGTATTCTTTTGAAGACAATTCGGTCTTTTAACTTTCCCTCTTTTCCAGTCTATCTCCTCATTTACTCAATTATTTCGCTGTTTGATTTGAAATTAATTTTTTTGACTTTTGCCGCCCCTAAAATTTTGCCATCCTCGGCGGCTGCCTAATCTTGCCTTACGGTAGAAACTATCCTTAGTATATCAAGTAGTTAGCGATCGGGTCATTTACCAAACAGTGTTGTATCTGTAGGAGACTGTTGATTTGAAGTTTTTATGACGTCGCAACTAAGAATTTGACGCATTGGTTCCAGAAGGTCACATAACCATCGACACAATACAGTTCTCCGAGCAAGTATTTCCTAGCAGCAGTCCTTCAGCTGTATTCTAGATGTTGAGGGCCGATTTTGCCTTGCAGTCAGCGGTGTTATAAATCATTACAGAGAAGGCTTATTGGTTTAATATACGGGCTCAATATTTCACTCGCCTGTATTTCGTTGCTTGCGTTATGATACACCTATGTGTTTCATGTACAGAGGTAAAACGGATAAGATTGTGGTATATTTACAGGTGTTGCTGTTATAGTTGGAACAGCAGCGCCTAGAATTCTATCCTTGCAGACAATATTTTCTATGAAGATGGTATACTTCCTTTGGAAATGTTGCAGTGGTCCTGGTGTTAGCTGCCAGCTTTAAGTTCCGGTTGCATTCCTTTCTCTTTGGAGTATTTGCCGGAAAGATAAGATCACCTGTCCTGCATTTTTCTGGCAGCAAATCCGATTTCCACGAATAAATACGGAACTTTCCATTCTGCATGAGAATGAATTAAATGAAAACCGATTTTTTTAAAAAATGTACTGTGCAGAAGCGGCAAAAATCTGTATCGTAGATACAGTGCCACTTCGCCAACGTTAACAAAGTTCCCTCATTCCCGTAGAAACTAATTCTTTCGAGAGATAGTCTTTTCACAATGCTTCTTGTCTAAAGATATGGAAATCGATCGGTAAACTGTCTGGTTAGTATGGTGAATGCGAAAGAGACCCAAACTCTATGTCTATGATAGTCAAAACTGTCACACAGGCCATATGAGGTGGATGTTGCAACAGATCAACACCACAGGGCAATCGACGTCGTTTAGATGTCACTGCAGACCGCAGATAATGATTTTTTTTTAAAAGAATTGTGAATACGGTACATTAGCGACAGTGATTCCTTTGAACTTACAGTACCATGAGATGATGTCTGTTTTCGGCCCTTAAGAGGGGCACCATAACTTTCTCTGCTGACGCTGTGTTCGGAACTACTTTGGTTTGGATGATGAAGAACTGGTCATCCCTTACCAGCTTTCTTTGAGTCTGAATGGAGATACTAAACTCATATGTCGACCCAGTCTAACGTTCATTCATAGTAGATACCTCATTTTGAATGAAATGATCCGCACTGGCTGTAAAATACTTTTTATTAAAAGTAGCGATCGGCAAATGAGACGCATCCTCAGGTGGTAGAGATTAACAAGTCATAGCGGAAAGGTAACTGCCTTACTACCACTCCTCACCATTCACGTCAAGTTGTAAACAAATATAACGCTAAAATCGGTAGTCTATAGTTAAAATGAAGGGCATGACAGAATCGTGCCACGAGCAGAAAGGTGGTTCAAATGCTTGAAATGGCTCTGAGCACTATGGGACTCAACATCTCAGGTCATCAGTCCCCAAGAACTTAGAACTATTTAAACCTAACTAACCTAAGGACTTCACACACATCCATGCTCGAGGCAGGATTCCAACCTGCGAGCGTAGCGGTCACGCGGGTCCAGACTGAAACGCCTAGAACCGCTCGGCCACAGCGGCCGGCCAGAAAGGTGGTTCAGTGGTAGCAGGCAAGGCAGTACTGGCCTAAGAATAAATATGTAGCATCAGTTCCGGGCAGAATTCAGGAGCAGAGGCTGATGATAAACAACAGAAGGGGAAGGATTGTTGAGAGAGGTATGCAGACCTGAGATCTGTGTGGTTTCCGAGACGCAGAATGTTGGAAAAGATCAAGTGAAGCAGAAAATATGAAAGACCATAGTGGCTGCGGAAAGGCACATTACAAGAACGCAGTTCTGTTGTTGTTGTTGTTCTTGTTGTTGTGGTCTTCAGTCGTGAGATTGGTTTGATGCAGATTTCCATGCTACTCTATCCTGTGCAAGCTTCTTCATCTCCCAGTACCTACTGCAGCCTACAACCACCTGAATCTGCTTAGTGTATTCATCTCTTGGTCTCCCTCTACGATTTTTACCCTCCACGCTGCCCTCCAGTACTAAATTGGTGATCTCTTGATGCCTCAGAACATGTCCTACCAACCGATCCCTTCTTCTAGTCAAGTTGTGCCACAAACTCCTCTTCTCCCCAATTCTGTTCAATACCTCCTCATTAGTTATGTGATCTACCCATCTAATCTTCAGCATTCTTCTGTAGCACCACATTTCGAAAGTTTCTATTCTCTTCTTGTCCAAACTATTTATCGTCCATGTTTCACTTCCATACATGGCTACACTCCATACAAATACTTTCAGAAACGACTTCCTGACATTTAAATCAATACTCGATGTTAACAAATTTCTCTTCTTCAGAAACGCTTTCCTTGCCATTGCCAATCTACATTTTATATGCTCTCTACTTCGACCATCATCAGTTATTTTGCTCCCCAAATAGCAAAACTCCTTTACTACTTTAAGTATCTCATTTCCTAATCTAATTCCCTCAGCATCACCCGACTTAATTAGACTACATTCCATTATCCTCGTTTTGCTTTTGTTGATGTTCATCTTGTACCCTCCTTTCAAGACACTGTCCATTCCGTTCAACTGCTCTTCCAAGTCCTTTGCTGTCTCTGACAGAATTACATTGTCATGGGCAAACCTCAAAGTTTTTATTTCTTCTCCATGGATTTTAATGCCTACTCCGAACTTTTCTTTTGTTTCCTTTACTTCTTGCTCAATATATATATTGAATAGCATGGGGGAGAGACTGCAACCGTGTCTCACTTCCTTCCCAACCACTGCTTCCCTTTCATGCCCCTCGACTCTTATAACTGTCATCTGGTTTCTGTACCAATTGTAAATAGCCTTTCGCTCCCTGTATTTTACCCCTGCCACTTGCAGAATATGAAAGAGAGTATTCCAGTCCACATTGTCAAAAGCTTTCAATAAGTCTACAAATGCTAGAAACGTAGGTTTGCTTTTTCTTAGTCTAGCTTCTAAGATAAGTCGTAAGGTCAGTATTGCCTCACGTGTTCCAACATTTCTACGGAATCCAAACTGATCTTCCCCGAGGTTGACTTCTACCAGTTTCTCCATTCTTCTGCAAAGAATTCGCGTTAGTATTTTGCAGCTGTGACTTATTAAACTGATAGTTCGGTAATTTTCACATCTGTGAACACCTGCTTTCTTTGGGATTAGAATTATTATATTATTCTTGAAGTCTGAGGGAATTTCACCTGTCTCATACATGTTGCTCACCAGATGGTAGAGTTTTGTCAGGACTGGCTCTCCCAAGGCTGTCAGTAGTTCTAATGGAATTTTGTCTACTCCCAGGGCCTTATTTCGACTTTCTAACGTACGAAAACGTCGCCTTTAATAGCCTGCCAGGTTGGGCCGTTCGGAGTAAGCATCTGGTGTTCGTCGTACGCAAATAAAACGGCCTTGAGTATTGCGAGATCAAAGACGGAGGGAATGCTAATGCAGCAACGACGTGCCTCGTGCGTCACCCGAAAAAGGGCGGCAGGCGGAGCTGAGCACAAATAGAGGGAGGAGGAACGGCTGAGGGAACCGGAGAAAGACAGCGAGCGCCGGCGCTGGCCAAACAAGGGCCGCAGGGGCGCTTAGCGCGCGGCCGCGGCGAAAAGCTCTCTGCCCAGGCACTTCGGCCCCACGCGTCTGACGTCACGGCCGTCCATCTCCACGAGATGGCGCAGCCGCGGAAAGCTGGGAGGCACTGCTTGGCCTCCAGCACGGCGGAGGCTCAGCTTCCCTGGCACTCCTTTTAACTTCGGCTATGGTCGCTGGTGAGCTACTGCTAGAGGTCTGCGCGGACGCCGACATCCGCAGTTACTTTGTGGTTAAAAGCGGATACTGTCAATATTACGATTTTCGTCCATTTGGATCCCATATGATCAATAGCGAAAGAGACGAGGTCTGGTAGAAATCCTTGGGTAACAGAAGAAATACTGAATTTAATTGATGACAGGAGAAAATATAAAAATGCAGTAAATTAAGCAGGCAAAAAAATGAGATCGGCAGGAAGTGCAAAATGGCTAAGCAGGGATGACTAGACGACAAATGCAAGGATCTAGAGGCATATCTCACTAGGGGTAGGATAGATACTGCCTACAGCATAATTAAAGACATCTTTTGGGAAAAGAGAACCACATGTACGAATATCAAGAGCTCAGATGGAAACCCAGTTGTAACCAAAGAAGAGAAAGCAGAAAGGTGGAAGGAGTATATAGAGGGTCTATAAAGGGGCGATGTACTTGAGGACAGTATTATGGAAATGGAAGAGGATGTACATGAAGATGAAATGGGAGATACGATACTGCGTGAAGAGTTCGACAGAGCACTGAAAGACCTAAGTCAAAACAAGGCCCTGGGAGTAGACAACATTCCATTAGAACTACTGACAACCTTGGGAGAGCCAGCCCTGACAAAACTCTGCCATCTGATGAGCAAGATGTATGAGACAGGCGAAAGACTCTCAGACTTCAAGAAGAATAGAATATAATAATTCCAATTCCAAAGAAAGCAGGTGTTGATGGATGTGAAAATTACCGAGCTATCAGTTTAATAAGTCACGGCTGCAAAATACTAACGCGAATTCTTTACAGACGAATGGAAAAACTGCTAGAAGTCGACTTCGGGGAAGATCAGTTTGGATTCCGCAGAAATGTTGGAACACGTGAGGCAATACCGGCCCTATCACTTATCTTAGAAGATAGATTAAGGAAAGGCAAACCTATATTTCTAGAATTTCTAGACTGAGAGAAAGCTTTTGACAATGTTGACTGGAATACTCTCTTTCAAATTCTGAAGGTGGCAGGAGTAAAATACAGGGAGCGAAAGGCTGTTTACAATTTGTACAGAAACAAGATGGCAGTTATAAGAGTCGAGGGGCATGAAAGGGAAGCAGTGGTTGGGAAGGGAGGGAGACAGGGTTGTACAGCCTCTCCCCAACGTTATTCAGTCTGTATATTGAGCAAGCAGTAAAGGAAACAAAAGACAAATTCGGAGTAGAAATTAAAATCCATGGAGAAGAAATGGGACTTTGAGGTTTGCCGATGACATTGTAATTCTATCAGAGACAGCAGAGGACCTGGAAGAACAGTTGAACGGAATGGTCAGTGTCTTGAAAGGAGGATATAAGATGAACATCAACAAAAGTAAAACGAGGATAATGGAATGTATTCGAATAAAGTCGGGTGGTGCTGAGGGAATTAGATTAGGAATTGAGACACTGGAAGTAGTAAATGAGTGTTGCTATTTGGGGAGCAAAACGACTGATGATGGTCGAAGTAGACAGGATATAAAATGGAGACTTCCAATGGCAAGGAAAGCGTTTCTGAAGAAGAGAAATTTGTTAACATCGAGTATAGATTTAAGTGTCAGGAAGCCGTTTCTGAAAATATTTGTATGGAGTGTAGCCATGTATGGAAACGAAACGTGGATGATAAATATTTTGGACAAGACGAGAATAGAAACTTTCGAAATCTGGTGATACAGAAGAATGCTGAAGATTAGATGCCTAGGTCACATAGCTAATGACGATGTACTGAATAGAATTGAGGAGAAGAGGAGTTTGTGGCACAACTTGGCTAGAAGAAGGGATCGGTTGGTAGGACATGTTCTGAGGCATCAAGGGATCACCAATTCAGTATTCGAGGGCAGCGTGGAGGGTAAAAATCGTAGAGGGAGACCAAGAGAGGAATACACTAAATAGATTCACAAGGATGTAGGCTGCAGTAGGTACTGGGAGATGAAGAAGAGCTATATCAAACCAGTGTCTGGACTGGAGATCACAACAACATCATGATCGATTGTAAATTTTTTTTCGGGTCATCAGTCTTCTGACTGGCTGCATGCGACTCAACACGAACTCCTCTCCTGTTCCAGCTGTTTCATCTCGACGTAGAAGTTGCACCATATGTCCTCAATTATTTGCTGGATGTATTCCAGTTTCTGTCTTCCTCTACAGTTTTTGCCTTCTACAGCTCCCTCTAGTACCACGGAAATCATTCCACAACCCATTAACAGATGTCCTACCATCCTGTCTCTTCTCTTTGTCGGTGTTTTCCATATATTCCTTTCCACTCTGATTCAGCGGAGAGCTCCTTATTCCTGGCATGATCTGTCCACCTAATTTTCAACATTCTTCTGTAGCACCACATCTCAAATGCCTCTAGTCCCTTCTGTTTCAGTTTTCCCACAGTCCATGTCTCACTGCCATAGAATGCTGTGCCTCCAAACGTCCATTCTCAGTAATTTCTTCCTCAGATTACGACCTATGCTTGATACTAGAAGACTTCTCTTGGCCATGTATGGCCGTTTCGAAAGTGCTAGTCTGCTTTTTATTTCATCTTTGTTCTGTCCGTCATGGGTTGTTCTGCTGTCTAGGTAGCAGAATTCCTTTAACTTCATCTACTTCGTGTTCACCAGTTCAGATGTTAAGTTTTTCGCTGTTTTACTTTCTCCTACTTCTCATTACGTTCGTCTTTGATTTACTCGCAGTCCATATTCTTTACTCATTCGAATGTTCATTTCATGCAACAGATCTCGTAATTCTTCTTCACTTTTGCTCTGGACAGCTACGTCATCAGCACATCTTTTTATTGATATCCTTTCACATTAAATTTTCATTCCACGCTTGAACCTTTCATGTCTGTCGTTGCTTGTTCGACGCATAGATTGAACAGCAGGGGCGGATGACTACATCCCTGTCTTACAGCCATTGTAATCCGTGCATTTCGCTCTTGGTATTCCGCTCTTATTGATCCCTCTTGTTTCTTCTACATGTTGTGTATCACCCATCTTGCGTTATAGCTTATCCTGATTTTTCTCGAATTTATAACGTTTCACATCATTCGACATTGCCAACGCTTCATACAGTCCGAAAAATCCTATAAACCTGTCTTTATTTTTCTTCAGTCTTGCTTCCCTAATCAGCTGCAACGTCAGAACTGCCCTCTGGTGCCTTTATCTTTTCCAAAGCCAAACTGGTCGTCATATAACAGATCCTAAATTTTCTTTTCCGTTCTTCTGTATATTATTCTTGTCAGCAGCTTGGACGCATAAGCTGTTCCTGACTATCACATAATTCTCATACTTGTCGGCTGTTGCAATCTTAGGAATTGCGTGGATGATTTTTTCCCGAAAAAGTGATGATATATCGTCTGTCTCATACATTCTAAAAACCAGTGATTTTAGAAATTCCGATGGAATGTTGTCTATCCTTTCTGACTTATCTGTTTTAAGTATTCCAAAGCTCGATACTAGTAATTGGTTTTATTTTAACTCATTTCTTTTATTTATCAAATGACGCTCAGTTTGACACTAAGAAAAGTAACGTATTGTATAATTTAAAAAGAAAAAAACCTCTCTGTTGTTCTCAGATCTCCGAACTTACGATATCTGCACTCTTATCTTCACACTCTGTATCTGCTTTCTCATTGAGTGTGAAACAAAACTATTATTGGGAGAACGAAAAAATGGTTCAAATGGCTCTGAGCACTATGGGACTCAACATCTTAGGTCATAAGTCCGCTAGAACTTAGAACTACTTAAACCCAACTAACCTAAGGACATCACACACACCCATGCCCGAGGCAGGATTCGAACCTGCGACCGTAGCAGTCCCGCGGTTCCGGACTGCAGCGCCAGAACCGCTAGACCACCGCGGCCGGCGGGAGAACGAATTTTGAAATAATTTAGTCAATACAATTTTTTTCCAAGTCACCACAATATGGAACAAAGTGAGCACCGCCGGCCGAAGTGGCCGTGCGGTTAAAGGCGCTGCGGTCTGGAACCGCAAGACCGCTACGGTCGCAGGTTCGAATCCTGCCTCGGGCATGGATGTTTGTGATGTCCTCAGGTTAGTTAGGTTTAACTAGTTCTAAGTTCTAGGGGACTAATGACCTCAGCAGTTGAGTCCCATAGTGCTCAGAGCCATTTGAACCAAAGTGAACACCCGTGTGTGTGTGTGTGTGTGTGTGTGTGTGTGTGTGTGTGTGTGTGTGTGCTACGTATTGCGCGGCCCCTACCGCAGGAGGTTCGAGTTCTCCCTCGGGCATGGGAGTGTGTGTTGTTCTTAGCACAAGTTAGTTTAAGTAGTGTGTAAGTCTAGGGACCTATGACCTCAGCAATTTGGTCCCCTAGGAATTCACACACACATTTTTAGTTTCTCTACTTCCGTCGGTGACAATGAAAATGAGTCAGCAGCAGGTACATATTTGGTCGAGAGCGTCTGATATCAAATGAAACGTGAATAAAAAATAATAAGAGAACACTTCTTTACAAAGTCGACTAAGCGGGCTGTGTTATGTCACAGCCGGGGGCGAAGCAAAGCTACGACATGCCGGCCTCATATTGGTTAATCGGTACCGACCGACCACCGTGTCATCCTCAGCAATGGCGTAGTTTAGACGCACGAGGAGATGTGTGGGGAGCACACGGCTCTCCCGATTACTTCTCATTCGAGTAGCGACTCATCTGCAGCACGAGGCTGAATGGACCCCATTCCTCTCCTCCAAACAAGGAAAACTCCCTTGCAGTACCGGGAATTGAACCAAGGCCCTCCCTACGGTAGTCGGCCATGCAGACTGCTTATCTACTGAGACAGACGGTGCGGGGGAGGTGTGAGGTATTACTAAAGGCAACAGAAAAGAAGTTCTGATGTTACGCTTGACAATGCGAGCAAGATTTAAGAAAAATAAGGACACTTTCATAGGATTTGTCGACATATAAAAGGCGTTCGACACTGCAAAAATATGCAAAATGTTGGATACTCTCAGGAAAGTAGATGTAAACTATTGGGAAAGGCGGACAATATTTATATGTACAGCAACCAATAGGGAACAAACAAATTGGAAGACCGAGAAAGCAGTGTTCGAATTAAAACGGGCACAAAAGAGAGATACATTTCTCCTCCCCTAATAATCAATTTTTACATAGACAAAGGTAATGATAGGAATAAAATAGAGATGAAGAGTGGGATTAAATTTCAGGGTGAAAGTATGTCTCTCATCAGATTCGCTGATGACATTACCACCTTCAGTAAAAGTGAGAGAGCCACGTGGAGTGGCCGCTCGGTTTGAGGCGCCATGTCACGGACTGCGCGGCCCCTCCCGCCGGAGGTTCGAGTCCTCCCTCGGGCATGGGTGTGTGTGTGTTGTTCTTAGCAGAAGTTAGATTAGGTAGTGTGTAAGTCTAGGGACCGGTGATCTCAGCATTTTGGTCCCTTAGGAATTCACACACATTTATTTAAAAGTGAGAGAAGAACTACGGCATATGTTAACGGAGTGTTTTAATGAGTACTAAATGTGTATTGAGAGTAAACCGAAGAGCGATGAAAGTAATGAGGAGTAGCAGCTAAGAAATTAATGATAAACTTACCATCAAAATTGCAAACCAATTAATAGACGAAGTTAAAGAAGTCTGCTACCTTGGGAGCATAATAACAAATGACGGACGAGACAATGACGACACAAAATGCAGACTAGCACAGGCAAAGAGGGCCTTCCTGGCCAAGAGTACTCGCATCAAATATAAGCCTTAATTTCAGGAAGAACTTTCTTAGATGGACGTCTGGAGCACAGCATTGTATGGTGGTGAACCATGGACAATGGGAAATTCGGAACAGAAGACAAGTAAAGTGTTTAAGATTTGGAACTGTTCGTGGATGCTGAAAATTAAGTTGACTGGTAAGATAAGAAATGAGGAGGTTCTCCGAAGAATCGGTGAGAAAAGGGCTATATGGAAAACTCTGCCAAGAAGAAGAGACAGGATGATAGGACTAGCGTTAAAATATCAGGAAATGACTTTCGTGGTACTAGAGGGAACTATAGAGGGTAAAAACTGTAGAGGAAGACAGAGATTGGGCACATCCAGCAAATTACTGACGACTTTCGATGTAAGTGCCACTATGAGAGGAAGAGGTCGGCAAAGCAGGGGAATTCCTGGGGGCGGTATCAAACCAGACAGAAGACAGATGGCGCCAAAAGAAAGTATATTTTTATAAGACTTGACAAAGAAATTATCAGAGTGCAACTGTGTTGGCTGAAATGCACAGTGCCCTGGAGAGCGTAGATGCAGAGTTGATAGCTCCAAGGCCTAAAGATAGTCACATCCCCTTGTGTCGGCTTTTCCGCGCAGTTACCCGTGCATCCTATTTCTGTCGTACCAGCAATTGCTTTATAGCTAAGGCATTCCTGTTTCTGTATAGGAAAGAGCAGATACGATTGATGACCGTGCAGCTTCTCTAGAATGAATGATAATTAATTGGAACTCTCAGCTGCCGATGGGTGTTGTTGATATATCTCGATGGGCACAGCAGAAAATATGTGCCCCGATCGGGACTCGAACCCGGGATTTCCTGCTTACATGGCAGATGCTCTATCCATCTGAGCCACCGAGGACACAGATGAATAACGCGACTGCAGGGACTTATCCCTTGCACGCTTCCCGTGAGATCCACATTCCCAACTGTCCACTATTAGGAACATTACGTATGTAGATTGTGGACAGTTGGGAATGTGGGTCTCACGGGAAGTGTGCAAGGGATACGTCCCTGCAGTCGCGCTATTCATCTGTGTCCTCGGTGGCTCAGATGGATCGGTAACTCAGCGTGTTCGGTCAGAGGGTTAGCTGCCCTCTGTAATAAAAAAAACTGAGTTCATGGATCAACGACGAACTGAAACGGGTGCCTTGCGACGCCCGCCACAAGCAGATGCAACGAACGAAAACGTTGTATCAAAACGTAGTCATAATCGGCTTCTACTTTCTTAGCCAGTGAGTGTAAATTACGAGTTACAACTTCTGCAGACAGAAATCTAGGCAAGTGGAAACCTATCATTATAGTGCCGGCAAACCTAACGGATCACACTGAGGTGACAAAACTCATGGGACAGCGATATGAACATATGCAGATGGCGGTAGTATCGCTTACACAAGATACAAAAGGGCAGTGCACTTGCAGAACTGTCATTTATACTCAAGTGATTCATGTGAAAATGTTTCCAACGTTATTATGACAATGACGGTAGTTAATAGATTTAGAATGCTAGTTGGAGCTAGACGCATGGGACATTACATTTCGAAAATCGTTAGGAAATTAAATATTCTTAGATCTACAGTGACAACAGTGTGCCGAGAATACCAAGTTTCAGACTTTATCTCTCACCACGGGCACACAGTAGCCGACAGTCTTCACTTAACGACTGAGAGTAGCGGTGTTTGCTTAGAACTGTCAGCGCTAATAGACAAGCAACACTGTTTGAAATAGCCGCAGAAGTCAATGTGAGACATACCACGAACATATCTTGTAAGGATCAATATTTTTGGTTTACTTATTCTAGGACTGAAGATTACTGTGTTAAGTTGAAATGACATGTTTAATGCCGCAATATTAGCACAAAAATACACGCTTTTACACAATTTACAATGTGACAACAAAAAACAGTTGTCATGATAACGCATCCCAACATCAAAAAGTGGAATAATCCTAAACACGATTATTAAATATTAACTCTCAGAAGGTTAAATTTTCCTAAACACGACAATATTAAAGTTTAACTAGAAGGTTCTTTACAAAATTGTTCCTACACTTACGTTATGCTGTTGGTCAGTACTACGAAAATCGTCCGATTCTGATTAAAAGATCTGTACTATTTTTAGGATGACAAGCAAGTCTACGGTGGATGGTTAATTATGTGGCAAATTGAACAAAAGATTACCCAAGGTCGCTCGAGTTCACATGGACGCAAGCTGGTGAACCAACAGGTTTACACCTCTGCACGCGGTATTTACCTTAAGCTGTGATGAGCTGTCGTCTGCTAGGCCGCTTTCTTCTGCTAAAATTCCTATAAAGCTAATTACACCTTTGCTGAATTTTCCAGCAGAAACTTTCCCTATGTTTCTCGTTATGCGAGAGAACATGTACTCATCCCTAGTCTTAGAATGTGGCGATATACAAGTGCATAGTTGGAGCAGCGTGCATATTATAATGGCCTCTCAGTTCTTGCAAGAGCAGAGCGTTATGCGCTCCGTTCTGCACTTGACGCCCGTTCAGAGAAGAGTCCCTGAAATTTTCCGTCTTGTCTTACTCATAGCCGAACTGTCTCCCCACCTGGATGCTTTCGTTCTTCACGTCACGGCTTTTTTCGACCAATAGGAGCGTTCCTCTTATTTTGTGGAAACTCTCTCTACCAATCGCAAGGTCCCTACCATTAAATTGCGTTGAAAATTTGGCTCTTTTCTCCTTCCTAGCGCGTTTCCGCCAATCGGACGTTTTGTGCCAGTTCCAGATGCCTAAATGCGTACATTGACTCTCTCATGTGTGTACCACTCGCTGGACACGTGATCGAAAATGCGTCACTGGTCATGTTTCGTATCCATGTTGAATTCCGAAACGCAGTTTTCTAAAAGCTTTCTTTCCTGTCCTCCCTCAGATGGACCGTTATACTCACCCTCCCAATCTGAGTCACCTGGTCGGTCGTTGACTTTCCGCCTGGGACCCCTTTTAAGTGGTTTCCGTGGTACCCTTGCCCCTGCGTCGTCCCTCTGAATTCCAAATTAAAATGCCTCTCGCTGCTTGTTTCACCTTCCGCTCAAACGTGCGTTATAGGAACGGTGTGTTAATTACCGTTGATTGAATGTCATCCCTTTTTGCATTACACACTGCTAGGCAAATTTGCTCATTACCGCCGAATTAAGTTAGGTGCCATGTTCACCTTCCTGTTGTGATGTATAAAGCTCTCATGTAAGATGCGAATCTTTCATTTATTCTTCCACCTTACAATCTGTTAGGACATTGCAGCGAAATATAGCGTTAATGGGCTATAGCAGCAGACGATCGAGTGCCTTTGCTAACAGCACGACATTTCCAGGCTTGTGACCATATCAGTTGGTCCCTTGAGGACTGGAAAACCGTGGTCTGCTAAGGTAAGTCTCGATTTAAGTTGGTAGCGTTCGAATGTGGCGTAGACCCCACGAAGCCATTGACACAAGTTGTCAACAAGCCATTTTGCAAGCTGGTAGTGGCTCCATACTGGTGTGGGCTGTATTTATATGGAATGTACTGGGTCTTCTGGCCAAAATGAACAGATCATTGACTGGAGGCCACCTGCAGCCATTCATGGAGTTCATGTTACAAAACAACGATATCATATCACCGGGCCACAATTGTTCATGACTGGTTTGAAGAAAATTCTGATCAGCTCGAACGAATGATTTGGCCACCCAGATCGCCCGACATGAATATCATTGTACATTTATAGGACTAATCGAGAGGTCAGTTCGTGCACAAAATCCTGCACCAGCAACACTTTAGCAACTGCGGGCAGCTATAGAGGCAGCATTGCTCAATATTTCTGCACGGTTCTTCGACATCTTGACTCCATGCCACGTCGAGTCGCTGCACTACGCAGGGTAAAAGAAGGGATGACACGACATTAGGAGGTATCCCATGACTTTTGTCTCCTCAGTGTAAAGTGATACCCCCGGATACTACTAACACTTGCAGGTGCAGATAAGGGCTGCGGACAGCAGTTATCTTATCCACGTAGACGTCTAATTACACTGTCAGCTTAAGCGTTGTGTTGTTGTGCCGTTCATGTTTCACTCCTACTTGTATTTTGACAGTTACGGATTTGTGTAACTGACGTTTTCCTGGCTTAATGAGCTTTCTAGGAGATTCTGGGGTGAGAATCGGATGATGTTGTCTGCTTGATATTTGACTGTCAGCCAGGCGGACAGCTCTCCAGATGCAGGCCTACCCCAAGGATCGGTCCTGTCAGTGCTCCTTGATCCCATACAGCCGACGCTCGTTAACTATTCCCGTCCTTGTACCTACTTCAGTATGGTAGTGACACGGCCTCCTTCGCAGTCCATCTCACTCTCTTTTCGTCCCAACAATTCCTCCAGTTTCATCATAAAAATTTCACCTCATATTGTACCAGTGGTGCTTCTCCACCACTCCCACAAAAACCTAGGCAGGACTTACTGGAAGAGGCACGCGATCTAAAAATGGCTCTGAGCACTATGGGACTTAACATCTGAGGTTATCAGTCTCCTAGAACTTGGAACTACTTAAACCTAACTAACCTATGGACATCACACACATCCATGCCCGAGGCAGGGTTCGAACCTGCGACCGTAGCGGTCGCTCGGTTCCAGACTGAAGCACCTAGAACCGCTCGGCCCACAACTCCTCTACTCATGTAACGAAAGCATTAAATTGTCTTGGACTGACACTCGTTCAAAAGCTAACCTCGAAACACTACCCGCTAACCATCCAAAAGAAACAGCTTAATAGGCCGAACTTGGTAAATACGTACCTGTAATACCCTCATTAATCCCATCCTCACCTTAGCAGATCTCGTATAAACCTCTGCCCTTGCCAGATTTTCCACTCGCTGCAAATTTTTAGGCGTCATGCACACCGCCACTTGCATGTCTTTAAATGTTTGGAAGTCCTTCGAACGTCTTACGAGTCCTGCAAAATCGATTCCAAAAATGGTATTTATCGCCCACACTTGACAACCTTGATCTGGTGCCGCGCCTCTATCACTCTTCCTTATATCTCAACATTCTCCATTATCTTCTGCAGTAGGCAAAATGATGTTAAGAAAACATAACAGTCTTCCTCACGCGAACTACGAAATGATCCCCGAAAGCTACCCGTCCTATTGACTATAACATACTTTGTCTCTACTATTGAAACACATGCTCTCTTACATCACTTCGTTTCCAGTACCATCTGCATCCGAATCCCGCACCTAGTAATTGTTATTAGAAGCCCACAGCAAGGTATTCTTATAGTTTCCGAAGCACACGTACCACAATCTTACCAAAACCAATGAGATTATAATTCTTATTTTTGTCAATATATTTGCATATTTTTTAATAATTCGTTCGAATCTTGAAGATAAGAAATTTTGATGATCCTGGGAGAGGTGTGTGTGTGTGTGTCGGGGGGGGGGGGGGGGGGCTATTGGTAGGAATGAAAATAACAAGTTAAGAAAGTAGCGTATATCGACAATGGGTTCCTCTCTCCTCCTTCCTTACATTCTGAAATCATCCGCAACAACGCAAACAACACACTGTAGAACAACATATCACACTTACCCGAGTGATACAATTAACAACTGTTTCTACGGATAGATGGGGAAAATGTCGTCTGTAACGGAGATGCGTTCCAAGCAGAGAGTTGTCGTTCTGTTTTTTGGCGGAAAACCAGAGCATCGCAAATGCACATGGGCATTTGCACAGTGATCAAAAGCACGCTGAGTCGTTGGGTGAGGCGTCTGTCGTCATCGTAACAAGATCGCACAAACCTGCCCGATCTCACACCGTCCGACTTCCATTTGTTGAAAGACGCGCTTTGCAGGAAGCAGTTCGTGGTTATTGATGCAGCAAGACGGTGGTTCCAAAGTCAACCAGTACGGGCATACAGGCCTTCCCAGTTAGGTGGCGTATGGCCGTCACATTGATCAGAGATTGAAAAAGACGGTTCTGATGCCAAAAGTGTGGGGAACAATATCGTTTATTGGAATCCTGAATAAAACCGACCTACTTTCAGAAACAAAAATGTGTTGTATTACTTACTGAAGGCTCCTCGTATGTTCGTCTTATTTCCAAAACCACCAGAAGGAACGTAGCGAGCTTGCATTCTCAGAGCGAGACAATAATATCCGCAGGTCAACGAAAGAGTCTTCAGATCGCGAAATTCGGCATCGTAGTCGTAGTGCCGAAACACGCCTTGTGTCTATTCCTAGCACGGTGAATATTGATTCAAAGGCTTCTATCAATAGCTGGCGTTTTTGACGGCGCATCCATGTGCATATTTAACAGGGCGCTCCGGTGTTCCAAGCCATTAAACCGCTATTCCTATCCGCACAGTGACCTATCCCGCCGTTTATAGCCTTTGGAATTTGGAAACAAAGCTACAGGCGTGGTAAGTCTTGAAAGTAGCAACTCAAAGGAGCAAAAAGGGGATAATCGCTGGGGGCGGTATAGCTTGACCTTGGTAGACGATGTAACGGGAGTATCATGCAAATCTCTGCATAACAAAGAACTTGTTCTTAAGGATCGGGAAATCACATCACAGAACAATATTTATGTGTAGTCACCGTTTGAGGTAGACCTAGGGAAGCTTTTTGGAATGTGCTAGGGACATAGACAAAGAAAAGAGCCCTAAGTTTATGTTATAATTTTACATGTGGAACTGCATAAATACGCGATAAATGTTGGGTGAAATGCTGAATAAATCAAGTATTGTGTCAACTGGACTTACAAATATATTAATGTAAAACAGTTTAAGTTCTGAAGCAACGTTGATCACATTTAAATTTCAAAGGATGTACGAAGAGAGAGAAGTGCGTCATAATTTCCACACCTCAACAATACTCGCCAAGAAAATGTGCTAAATTATAGAAACATTTATTAAATACGTATCTAAAGATTTGATTATTATTATTATTGTTGTTGTTATGGTATATATCAGTTACAACAAATTCAAGAAGTGTTTAGCCAATGGACGTAGGTATTTAAAATATATAAGCACCCGACGGCCCAGACTACACACTATCCCAGTGGAGCACCTCGTTGGATGCTTCATGTAGACCCACTCAACAGAGGAAAGTCCACTGGACTTGAAGGGATACCAGATCGATTCTACACAGAGTACGCGAAAGAACTTGCCCCCCTTCTAACAGCCGTGTACCGCAAGTCTCTGGAGGAACGGAAGGTTCCAAATGATTGGAAAAGAGCACAGGTAGTCCCAGTCTTCAAGAAGGGTCGTTGAGCAGATGCGCAAAACTATAGGCCTACATCTCCGACATCAATCTGTTGTAGAATTTTAGAACATGCTTTTAGCTCGCGTATCATGTCATTTCTGGAAACCCAGAATCTACTCTGTAGGAATAAACATGGAATCCGGAAACAGCGGTCGTGTGAGACCCAACTCGCTTTATTTGTTCATGAGAACCGGAAAATATTAGATACAGGCTCCCAGATAGATGCCATTTTCCTTGACTTCCGGAAGGCGTTCGATACAGGTCCGCACTGTCGCCTGACAAACAAAGTAAGAGTCTACGGAATATCAGACCAGCTGTGTGGCTGGATTGAAGAGTTTTTAGCAAACAGAACACAGCATGTTCTTGTCAATGGAGGGACGTCTACAGACCTTAAAGTAACCTCTGGCGTGCCACAGGGGAGTGTTATGGGACCATTGCTTTTCACAATATATATAAATGACCTAGTAGATAGTGTCGGAAGTTCCATGCGGCTTTTCGCGGATGATGCTGTAGTATACAGAGAAGTTGCAGCATTAGAAAATTGGAGCGAAATGCAGGAAGATCTGCAGCGGATAGGCACTTGGTGCAGGGACATAGACAAATGTAATGCATTGCGAATACATAGAAAGAAAGATCCTTTATTGTATGATTATATGATAGCGGAACAAACACTGGTAGCAGTTACTTCTGTAAAATATCTGGGAGTATGCGTGCGGAACGATTTGAAGTGGAATGATCATACAAAATTAATTCTTGTAAAGGCGGGTGCCAGGTTGAGATTCATTACTAGAGTCCTTAGAAAATGCAGTCCATCAACAAAGGACGTGGCTTACAAAACACTCGTTCGACCTATACTTGAGTATTGCTCATCAGTGTGGGATCCGTACAAGGTCGGGTTGACCGAGGAGATAGAGAAGATCCAAAGAAGAGCGGCGCATTTCGTCCCAGGGTTATTTGGTAAGCGTGATAGCGTTACGGAGATGTTTAGCAAACTCAAATGGCAGACTCTGCAAGAGAGACGCTCTGCATCGCTGTGTAGCTTGCTGTCCAGGTTTCGAGAGGGTGCGTTTCTGGATGAGGTATCGAATATATTGCTTCCCCCTGCTTATACCTCCCGAGGAGATCATGAATGTAAAATTAGAGAGATTCGAGCGCGCACGGAGGCTTTCCGGCAGTCGTTCTTCCCGCGAACCATACGCGACTGGAACAGGAAAGGGAGGTAATAACAGTGGCACGTAAAGTGCCCTCCGGCACACACCGTTGGGTAGCTTGCGGAGTATAAATGTAGATGTAGATCTAGACTTCTGGTGTCACCAGGGTAACGTCTGTTAGGGTATTCATTTACAATGTGACTGTCTGTATATCACCACAGCCATACGTACTGTCTGTGCAAAGGCCCCACTCATGCATGTTGTATTTTCACCCATCTTCTCCAGTCTGGAATAAAGTTGTACCCACACCTCCCTCCCGAAGATGACGAAAGCCCAACGCTTTAACAGTTGGGTTGACAATAAGTTCTTGATTACCGGTTTTCGTAGTGTGCCACTTACGTTTCCATCCAGTGTCCCCGTTGAATCCAGTGGAGGGCATTTGGACTCCTTCATATGCTGATCTTCCGGATTTTAGCCGTTTCCTAGGCAGCGAGATTAAATCTACGTGAAGAGCGATTGGTTCATTTTTAGAAACTTGCTGGAAAAAGTTGTGGACTCCAGCGAGTGTTTACTGTTGAAAGATCAAATATTTGGTTGCCAGTGTTAAGCAGATGGTTACATAGTGCATGTGCAACGTTGCAAATGAGACATCAGTTATTATAACAATGTTAATTAGTGCTGGAGGTTACAGATTACAAGTTTCATAATTTGGAGTTAAACAGTTTGTAGTGGCAATGTTAAGTGGACTCCAATAGTAAAGAACATATAGAGTGAGACAGAACTTAAGTTCCGAAAACGTATTTCATTTGCAAACAATCCATGCCGGAGGAACATCTGCATCTGAGTATTATAGCAGAGGATGAAAGTACAGCTTCGGTTGTAAGGTTCTTTTTATTTTTCAGTAGTTAAAACACAACCGGTTTCGGCCTCTTACATGCCCATCATCAGGTGTTATAACTTGCTCTGCGCTCGCTGACGATACACCGCATCCTGTACTTGTCCATCGCGGTGCTCGGGGTCCAGCACAAAGTTATAACACCTGATGATGGGATATGTAAGAGTCCGAAACCGGTCGTGTTTTAACTACTGAAAAATAAAAAGAACCTTACAACCGAAGCTGTATTTTCAACCTCTGATATTTCATTAAGTGATACGTTTGCAGACTGGTAGAATATTTTTACGACTACTGTTCTTACACCGTTTTACATGGCGGCGAGTGGACACCATTCTTCACAGAAACTTTGCTCACCCCATGTTGATACACCAACAAATCGGGCAATTTAATGTTCGGGATGGGTATGGGAACGCCCGAATGTGTGCAACGCGCCTCTTGTATCATGCCTGGCTCTCTTGCAGAACGTGGACAAACTGTCCGCCTCGGTAGCTGCGCGGTCAATGGGGCTTATTGCTAAGCGAAGGGGACCGGTTTCGATTCCCGGCAGGGTCGGACATTTTCTCCGCTCTGTGACTTACGTTCATATCGTCATAACTGACATTCCACTGCTGATATGGCTGTGTTGGCGACTCCCGAAAGCCAATAAGTTAAAAAAATTACTTTGACAAGTTGGAGGCATTTGGCGCCAGCTGAGCCAGCACGGTGTTGGACTGGGAGCAGCTGGCGACCCGCATGTGCCGTGGCGCAGCAAGTGGGACAGGCGGTGGTCCCACCTGCCGGCCCGTCAAAACCCTCGGGCTGAGCCACGATGCAAGCACGCACTTCTCAATTAATTGTATTCTAAACACACACTACTGGCCATTAAAATTGCTACACCACGAAGATGTACTACAGACGCGAAATTTAACCGACAGGAAGAAGATGCTGTGATATGCAAATGATTAGCTTTTCAGAGCAGGTTGGCGCCGGTGGCGACACCTACAACGTGCTGACATGAGGACAGTTTCCAACCGATATCTCATACACAAACAGCAGTTGACCGGCGTTGCCTGCTGGAACGTTGTTGTGATGCCTCGTGTAAGGAGGAGAAATGCGTACCATCACGTTTCTGACTTTGATAAAGGTCGGATTGTAGCCAATCGCGATTGCGGTTTATCGTATCGCGACATTGCTGCTCGCGTTGGTCGAGATCCAATGACTGTTAGAAGAATATGGAATCGGTGGGTTCGGGAGGGTAATACGCAACACCGTGCTGGATCCCAACGGCCTCGTATCACTAGCAGTCGAGATGACAGGCATCTTATCCGCGTGGTTGTAACGGATCGTGCAGCCACGTCTCGATCCCTGAGTCAACAGATGGGGACGTTTGCAGGACAACAACCATCTGCACGAACAGTTCGACGACGTTTGCAGCAACATGGACTATCAGCTTGGAGACCGTGGCTGCGGTTACTCTTGACGCTGCATCACAGACAGGAGCGCCTGCGATGATGTTCTCAACAACGAACCCGGGTGCACGAATGGCAAAACGTCATTTTTTCGTATGAATCCATGTTCTGTTTACAGCATCATGATGGTCGCATCCGTGTTTGGCGACATCGCGGTGAACGCACATTGGAAGAGTGTATTCGCCATCGCCATACTGCTGTATCTCCCGGCGTCATGGTATGGTGTGCCATTGGTTACATGTCTCGGTCACCTCTTGTTCGCACTGACGCACTTTGAACATTGGACGCTACATTTCAGATGTGTTACGACTCGTGGCTATACCCTTCATTCGATCCCTGCGAAACCCTACATTTCAGCAGGATAATGCACAACCGCATGTTGCAGGTCCTGTACGGGCCTTTCTGGATACAGAAAATGTTCGACTGCTGCCCTGGCCAGCACATTCTCCAGATCTCTCACCAATTGAAAACGTCTGGTCAATGGTGGCCAAGCAACTGGCTCGTCACAATACGCCAGTCAGTACTCTTGAACTGTGGTATCGTGTTGAAGCTGCATGGGCAGCTGTACCCGTACACGCCATGCAAGCTCTGTTTGACTCAATGCGCAGGCGTATCAAGGCCATTATTACGGCCAGAAGTGGTTGTTCTGGGTACTGATTTCTCAGGATCTATGCACCCAAATTGCGTTTAAATGTAATAACATGTCAGTTCTAGTATAATATATTTGTCCAATGAATACCCGTTTATCATCTGCATTTCTTCTGGATGTAGCAATTTTAATGGCCAGTAGTGTACATTTCAGCACTTCACTTCTAAAATGCTTTTCTCACAAAACTCAACAGTAGAATTACCATATGTTCACTTAAAAAAACCGGACGGTGCATATAAAAAAGAGGCCATACTTTCTCGATAAAATCATGCGCTTTACAACTTAAAAATAAACCATGTAAAATTACGCTAAAGTAAAACAGCGATTTTCCGTGGTTATTTTAAGACTAAAGATGCAGTATCTTGACAGTTTATCCGTCATCACTACACTCTATTATCTCATTGTTGTGTTTATCACTTTTGTCACGAATATTTCGAGGATGAAGAAATCTATCTTAACAGTCTTTTGTTCCCCAACAAGTATTGATACAAGCTCAAGTGTCTGAAATTGTACTGGACACACGCAACACCTTCTATGTTTTCGACTGTATGTTTTCCTGTCTTTGCTTCACTATAGGTTTACAAGAGAAAAGGCATGTTCCGTGGTAGCATTATGAGTAGATACAGAAAAAAATTACAATTTTCAGCAGTTCAGTATATCAAACAACATTATATGACTGATTGAAATATGCACACCACATTTGAGCTCCGGTAGATTTTGTTCCCATCGACAATCTTTCAAAAATCTTATAAAATTACAGAACTGATCATAGCACAATGTATCATTAACGCATACATTTGTTTGTTCGTTGAGATACGTGATACTCCCACTTGAATGGTCGGAACTGCTAATATTGAACCATCCACTTTTGCAGACATTCATTAGCAGAACTACACACGATTCTTTGTCAAATCTGTCACACTCCCGTGAGTGACCTTGTTCTCTTTTATGTACAAGTACTACTTTTACATTTATTTACCGTTAATAACACGACGACTGATTTTCTTTGTTGAACACTTGCATTTTTTTGGGATCCCAAAAAAGAGGCCTTTTGTAGATTTTTATGAAATTTTCTTGCCACAAAAAGAGGACGTATCCGGCAAAAAGAGGGCGCATGGTAGTCCTCCTTATCAGGATCTTATTCCGGTTTTTTTTCAAATGAAGTTCTTATTTCTTAAGCCGGTCCCACAAGCGCAATTAGGACTGTGCAAGCCCGCCTGTACTGGTTTGTCTAACGGGTCAACAAAACACTTGCTTTACCGACGCACACCACCCATGTAAGCTGTCAGTTTATCGGTTCAACATAACGTTAAAAGGCGACGCTGTAGAGATACTTGGTTTAGTTCCAACAAGCCAAAGTTACTGTAAACGTAGATGAAACGTGTGGGGTGGCATAACGAAGGTTATTCACGTATCAGTTTCTTACAATAACTGAAACTTGCTCTTAAAGATCGGCGTTATTATTTACGAATGGACAATAAAACACATTTTTGATCGTTTCTGTATTTCTCCGCTGACAGAGAAGCAAAATATTTCTATGATGAATGCAACCTTAAGGCATGAAAGACCAGCCTCACTTTTAAGGTTTCTTGTTACCGAAAGATACTACTTTCTGCAGTAACGTCACATTCCCAGAGTTGCTTCTAATATTATTTTTTGAAACGGTTTAAAACGGTCCTGACCGCAATAAAATATTAATTTACAATAGTAAGTGGTTTCGGTCAGAATATAACCATCTTCAGACCATTTGTATCATGATGGTTGGCGGTGGCGGTGAAGGGAGCAGGTGTTATGACTCCACGAACTTCAACTGCTCTTTATATCATATCACCACGGTAGAAGGCGAGGGTGAACAGAGCTCCGTCCACCACCGCCGCCTGCCATAATGGTATAAATGATCTGAAGATGGTCACATTCTTACCGAAACTGGTAACTACTGTAAATGAATATTTGATTGCGGTAAAGACTGTTTTTAGTCCATTTTAAAGTATTTTTCTCACGAGAAAGGTTGTCAAAAAAAATTTTTTTGGCTGATAAAAGAACTCCTGCCAGAGACGGCAAATGACTTGGACGGGCAGTTGACCGGAATGGATAGTATCTAGGAAGAAGGTTATGGGTGTCAACAAAAATAAAACAAATAATGGAGAGTAATATTATTTAGACAGCAAAATCACTGACTGTTGGTGAAGTAGAGCATACATAAGACTAGTAATAGCAACAAAACGTTTGTGAAAAATAGTAACATGGAAAATAAATGACAGGAATCCTTTTCAGCAGATATTCGTCTGGACCCTTGTACTGAAGTGAAGCCTAGACGATAAACAGTGCAGCCAAGAACGGAATAGAAGCTTTTGAAATGTGGTTCTACAGAAGAATTTGGACGGGACGTGTAAAACGTAAGCTCCTTCCATAGGCTCTTGCGGGCCCTCCGGTACCGAGAGACCGCCGTGTCATGCTCTGCCAATGGCATCATCGGATGCGGTATGGAGGGGTGTGGAATCAGCACACCGCTCTCCTGTCAGTTTTCGTGACTGTGACGTCTCCGAGCAAGACATTTTTAAAAACTGTATAAAATGTGCAAAAACATTTATCTGTGTTCTTATGTTTCATTTCTGTGAGAACAGTTATCGATTATGTGGATTCTGTATAAAAGAAATTATCATTTTGCATTTTTATGTCTGTATGATATTATGTATGTCAATTTAGCAAATAACGTCTGTGGTCGGCGAGTGTGGAAACTGACGCAGGTAATGATAATTAAAAATCAAAGATATGTATTGCCATATTAAATTGCTTATAAATAGTGGAGGCTCTGCCTTCTCGTAGCCGTGAATGTTGTAACAGCCTGTGACGCTCTCCCGAACGCTTAGTTAGCTTTCATTTCTTTTTCAATCGAAAAAGACGCCATTGAGCACTGATGTGTAAAACAGGTGTGTACTTATGTTAATTCTGACTATAGAAATTGTTAAAAATACTTGTAATAATTTGTAGCTCGCTTGGCCAGTATTTCATCCCACATTTTTAGCCCTTTTCAGCGAATTTAGCATTTTTTGTGACACAGTGCTGCGCCACGATCGCGGGAGCCACTGCCGCGGCAAATTCAAACTATAATTGAATGCAAGCAGTTTTCCCGCAATTAAGTGGGCAGGTAATTGTACATTAAAATTATTTCTTTCAGCTTCCTGGAGACCACAGAAGAGGACTGCAGATTTTATTATGTCATTTTCAGATGGACATGAGCAACTGCTAGTACCATATTACATTACATAATACATCCAACAATATTAGTGACGGAAATAATTTACGTAAATCTGAGAGTTAAAACTTTACTTGTGTGAGATCAAAGACTGCTGTGTTGAAATCTGGTATGACTAGTAATATTAAAATCATTTTCATTTTTAGTTTCATGCTTTCGCGTTAGCCGTGGCAATCAGTAGTGTTCAAATGTTAAAAAAATCCACTGCAGCTTTTATGTCTGGCAAGCATTGCACACTGTAACTTCGGTGCGTGTAACAAGAGTAATTTTCAGTGCATTTCAGAGACTAAAGTAGAGAAAGACATGTTTAATTTCGTAATCAGTAACAGTAATGATACAGTGTTTCATTTCGAACAAGCCAGATCAGACTTATGAGAATATAGTTTTGCAAATTAACCATCATACATTCATAGCAGGAAATCTTTTAGTGTTGTGTGTATCCCCACATAATAGGTCAGAGTGAACAAAGTTAAATTTGCAACTACATAAATCAGTAGTGAGAACTGCTTTTCATCTTTTGTGTTTGCAAAGATAATCAACATTTGGTTTACTTAAAGTGCTATGTAATATAAACTGTATTAGAGCCAAAGATCATAAAAGTTCAATCCATGTTTTTATTACTACCAAACAAATGAATAACATTCTTTTACCTTCAGTCAAACTGTATATAAAATCAAAGTGCATGGGGATACGTAACATGACGTACAGTCGACATTACTTGGTGAAGTATCTGCTACTCAACTGGCATCACGGGGCCGAGAGCAACACCAAAGAAAAATCCCTGGCCAAGCCAAGAATTGAACCGACGTCGTCCGTATAGCAGTCACCTCCCGCCGAATGCTCAACTACGTAGGGGGACATATTACTCAAATATATCGGATACTTATCCAGAAGCTTAATCTAACAGGGGGGAAAAGCAATTTATGCCGCTACATGGCTAAAAATTGGGATCCTGGAGTGTCATGGAATAGTCGATTTGCTAATGGAGGACCGTGTGACGGCTGCAAATTGTAGAGGAAGAGCAAGTGTTGACTACAACTAGTAGGTTCAAATGGATGAAGGCTTTAGTAGTTACAAAGAGATGAAGAAACTTGCACAGGCTAGGTCAGCGTGGATTGGAGCATGAGATCAGTAGCGCTAAAGATCACTGAACCAACAATAATATTATTAATGTTGGAAACTTCAGTGTTTGTCTGCAGTAGGTTATTTTTCTTGTTTCTTCATGCGATCGTAATAATGTTTCCGATTATCTTAACAAAGGCACGGCGCAGAGTATTAGATTCCAACAACCCTGCGATGTACTCTGTTCTACTTAGTGACGTCATACCGTTGTTTATATAATTGCACACTTGACTTATCTCAACACTCCAAACCATACAAAGATACCGTTGTACTGCCAAGACCCGCGTACGTATATCGAATAACGTCACGAATTTGTTCTAGGCGCCTGTGCAGATAAACACATCTGTGCAGTTTCGTCATCCATACATGTTCCATTTTGCTTGCACAGGCACGCTGGAGCAGACAAAGCTGTCAACTCTACTTGAACATTGGATATGATTAACAACGGGCATCGTGTGTCTCATTACTCGTATTATTCGTGGGACGCTGTTATGTCCTTATGTTTAACTGCCGAGCGAGGTGTCACATAACTTGACACTGGACTCATATTCAGTAGGACGGAGTTTCAAATCCGTCCACCCTTCTCCACCAGTCCTTTCGGCGCTGTCATGGTGATGATGATGACGATGAAGATAGCACTTGTATAGGCGAATGACAGCAAGATCTTTGACGCCCGTTCCGCGCTTGTGTCCCATCTTTACTGACCGTGTCATCGTCCATTTTTTAAACCCTTATCCTTTTTTTTCACCTCATTCAGCTCATCTACTCCCCCCTTCCCCCATAACTAATGACTTTGTAGTCAAAGATACTTTAAACAAATTTTTCTTCCCTTTTACCTTCCTATCTTTCTGGTTTGTGTTAGCAGAAAAAGAATGCTTTGTCTCACCTTGAAATAATCATTTTTGTTTTCATTTAAAGCTTTTTCAGCTAGCATACGATTAGGCAAACGTAACTTTCGATATTCTTGTAAACAACTTCAGGCGAGTAAGAAATTGTTGTACGAAGGAGCCACCGAACATTGCAGCACCATTAAATTGTACTCTTTCTTCCATCTATTCTAAGAACCAGATCAATGTGACGTATGTGACTCCGTTGGTTTCCGAAGAAGATGTGACTTGCAGTAATTTTTCTAAGCGATAATTGCTAATAGTCAAAAATCGTGTTAATCGTCAGGAACAAATCCCTAGTTTCGATAAACCCTAATTCTTTGGATTAATAGGAAGGTCCTTAAAAACTGAGACATCAAGTCGATACATTGGTTGATGCAAAAAGAGCAAAATGATTACTATGTTTCTAGCAATGTGATGCCTTGTCCCAAGCCTTTCATTGAACTGGAACAGCATAGTTCGCCACTGACGTTGTTTCGCCCCCCTCATAAGGAAACGAAATAGGTAAGTCACAAGGTAAATGCTTTTCATTAGGTTTTTCGTAGAATAGTTTTCTTTCCAGGAAATGAGGCTCGACAGGAACAGAAGTGACAGAAGTCCTATCGTCAGACAAGAATAATATTTCGAATCTGGTTTTTATAATACAATGATTAATACCAATTAATATCACTTACATATAGTATGTGCTGTGCAAATCAATTAATTGGTGCTTGCGAAATTCATTTGTTTTTGTATTTATTGATTCGGTTATTTACGTTGCCTCTGTAAGGATGTGGATGCCCCCTCACAATTATCATAACACGTAATGGTGACGTGGAGGATTGTTGCCACTTTACTGTAAAGTGAATGTAAAAGAAAAAATGCGTAAATAGGAAAGAAATAGGAAAGAAAGAAAGGAAAAATAGGACAGAGAGAGAGAGAGAGAGAGAGAGAGAGAGAGAGAGTAGCGAGAGGAGGGTGGTAGTAGACTGGGGAGACGTATCTGTCTATGAGCTCAGATGACAAGTTATGATAGACCGCTATCGATGGCTTACAGGTATTCATTGGCCAGTTACGAGATATGGCGTTTATTTTTGTATGAATTGTCCATACATTTAATATCTGATGTCTTGAGGCATATAATGTATAATAGCAAGACAGAAGGACTATTCCCGTATATCTATGCTCCAGGGTAGACTGAAATAAATATGTAATTAGTTTAGATTAGATTATATTTACTTTCATTCCAATTGATCCTTAGTGAGGAGGTCCTTCCGGATGTAGAACATGTCAGAAAAACAATAATACATGACAAATATTTACAACTGAAACAAATAAGGTAATGTACCTTCCACAGGTCCCAAGTGGAATGATCGTCAATTTTTTTAATGAACACTAAATGTAAGAATTATTTTACAAACACTAATGCACTGAGTTTAAAATAAAAAAGTTTTTTTTTAATTTATAAGGTAATAAACATGTAACATAACTACTATAATACTTATTTACAATGAACACATTACTGCACTGAAATGGTGGTTAGATTGTACTTACACACACACACACACAGTCACACACACACACACACACACAGTATGTGTACGGACCTAACAATATCATATTTCACAACAGGTATTTTTGGATTGTGACTGCTAAGAAGAATGATCGAGGGGGGGGGGGGGGGGGTGTGCGGCAACGGGCTCTTTTAGCACTATAGTGTATAAAACAACCATCGAGCACAGGATAATATTAATCATACACTTCCACTGTATAGTAAGAGCATTTCTACGCTTATGATAAAACGCTTTATTGGCTTTAGTTACTAACTAGCTTGGGATCAGCAATGAACACAAAAACGAGCAGTTATTCAGCCGTAACCCCCACAGAACGCTACGGTTCCCAAGCGACGCTATGGTATTGAACATTCTAGCCGCTAGGGCTTTGTTCGAAGTCGGTCAGCGTTATTGAGATAGCTGTGTCAATCTGTTTCATAATTCGATTCAGATCCACCAGAGCAAACAACAGTCGCTCCTTTGAATTTGCAGGCACCTTTTAGCTCGGCCACAATCGTTTCGTGCGGTAGCGTTCTCGCTTCCCGCGCCCGGGTTCCCGGATTCGATTCCCGGCGGGGTCAGGGATTTTCTCTGCCTCGTGATGACTGGGTGTTGTGTGATGTCCTTAGGTTAGTTAGGTTTAAGTAGTTCTAAGTTCTAGGGGACTGATGACCATAGATGTTAAGTCCCATAGTGCTCAGAGCCATTTGAACCATTTTGAACCACAATTGTTGCACACCCATCTGCGTCTTCAGTGGAGCCAAAAATCCCCTGTCTGCCATAATTCGGTATAAAAACCAAATCTGGTACTTAGTATTGTCGTTAGCTTCTGCAATTTGTTCTAGTGAACAGCATTTCGTCTCCCTTTCGTTTCTATGCATTTCTGGGAGGACACACAAAGTGTTCAAGTGTAAACAGCACACACGTACCACACAAACTGCTGTGGTACACGGACACTCCATAGTATTCTTCATTCTACATTGAAAGTATTGCTTTTGTTTACAATGCAAAGATTATCCACTGAGCAAACATATCACTATACCGCAACAGGGAAAGATAGCACCTTAGTTCCTTATGTTAAACAAAGAATAGCTGTGGAGACGCCACAAGTTAGTAACAGAAATAGCACTTACATCTACATCTACATAGATACTCCGCAAGCCACAATTCGGTGCGTGGCGGAGGGTACTCTGCACCACTACTGGTCACTTCCTTTCCTGTTCCACTAGAAAATAGAATGAGGGAAAAACGTCTGTATGCCTCAGTATGAGCCCTAATTTCTCGTATCTTATCTTCGTGGTCCTTACGCGCAGTGTATGTTGGAGGCAGTAGAATCATTCGACAATCAGTTTCAAATATCGGTTCCCTAAATTTTCTCAATAGTGTTCTTCGAAAAGAGCGTCGCCTTCCCTTCAGGGATTAGTTTGCTTTTAACGTTGAAACTGAACTTTTTCTGTCTTGGGTCTTCTCGTAGATGTTAGCGTTAATAGCCTTGAACAAAGCGATCGTGATTTTAGTACTGCCGCGTTCTCAGACACATTAAACGTAAAGAGGTTGTGGTCACCTTAGGACACAAGTTTAAATTCAGGGGCACGAAAAGCGTCTCCTGCCGCAGTTGAGTCATCTACTGCCGATAGAGAATATCCCACTTCCGACATGTTTTGCGACGGCCACTTCCAAAATTGCTCCGCGTTACACATTAACAACATTTGTGAAGCGGCTTGCCGTGTTTGAGTGTTACCTATTACCGAGTGGTAACCGGCTGCCTATGTGACAACATCCCAGTGGCAAGTGACAGACGTCAACTAGCAAGTAATTTTAAACGGACTTTAGTCGGCATATGATGTGGCCATACATCTGTCTAAATGGTAGTAACATCACATGATGAAAGCTGTAAATGAATGTGCGACAAGGCATTTCGGACTGCGACTACATCCGATGATCCGTGACGTCTGTTCCGATTTACGTTTTACGCCCTTAGCATGAGCTGTAGCATACGTTGTGTACGGGCGTCGAATTCTGCTTGGGCAGTTTCCTGTTGTGCCGTGAGAGTTTTGGGGATTGACTAGTGTGGACTGGTTCGGCAAACCAAGCATTCGTAACAGAGCGTAGAGACATTAGCTAGCTGGAGCTGGTGTTGGATAACAGTGATGGTGTTGTATAGGGTTCAGTGATACATATACTCGTAAATATTTATTTCCGTGCAAATTGAGAGTAATTTTTTTGAGCGACTCTTTCCCTATTGACACTGTATTCCCGAATTGTTATTGTGGTGATTATTAGCGGTAGCTATTAAAGGATGGAAACTGTCGACGGAATCCTTCTGAAAGCGATTGGATTGGTTCAGGGCTTTGACTGTTGGCATTGGAGAGAGAGAGGAATCCTGTTTCGCGGGGCAAAGCGAGACTGGCGACCCTTATTTAGACTTATTTTACGTGTGTAGCTGTGTAGGAAACTAATCCGGGTGCACGTATAAACGTTTACAATTAATTCCGCGGAGCAGTAAGTCCGGCAATTTGGAGCATTGCACATCGCCAAGAGCGCACGGGTTCCGGTCGCAGCAGCGGAGAGTGACTTCGCGCTGCACCACGGATGGACGCCACAAAGAACGGACGAAACGGACGTTTCAGTCCTATTGTCATCTACCTTTTATAAGTGTCCAGACGTATTAATGTACTATTTTTTCTATATTTCGATATATATTTCATAATTACTTCTTAATTTCGAGGCTTTTTTGCTTCTTATCACATAAAATTTTCCTCAAGTTTCTTTCTCTAACATATCCAATTCGTCTAGGTCATAATTCACTACTAGCAGTTCACTGCGGTGGATGCAATCTCGTTGCACTGCCCTGCTGTAATCCATTATTTTTGTATTTCTTCCTGTAAATATCCCTGTAAATATTTTTTGTTATTTCATATCCCCACTAAATTTAGTGTATCCTTTTATTTAGGGCAGATTTATCTAAATGGATTGCTTGGATTATCTCTCTTAGGTACTAGCACTTTTTGACCCTTGCTATTTGAAACGTTATGTAACAATTCCGGGCGGGAAGGAGCGCCTGGTCCCCTGCAAGAATCCTCCCGGCGGATTTGTGTCGAGGTCCGGTGAACCAGCCAGTCTGCGGATGGTTTTTAGGCGGTTTTCCATCTGCCTCGGCGAATGCGGGCTGGTTCCCTTTATTCCGCCACAGTTACACTATGTCGGCGATTGCTGCTCAAACAAGTTCCCCACGTACGAGTACACCACCATTACTCTACCACGCAAACATAGGGGTTACACTCGTCTGGTGTGAGACGTTCCCTGAGGGGGGGGGGGGGGGGGGGGTAGTCCACCGGGGGCCGAACCGCACAGTAACCGTGGGTACGGTGTGGGGCGGCGAAGGGGTGAAGTGGACTGCGGTAGTCGTCGTGGGGTTGTGGACCACTGCGGCTGCGGCGGAGACGGAGCCTCTCCGTCGTTTCTAGGTCCCGGCTTAACATACAATACAGTATGTAACAAACTCCATACTGCTGCTATAGTGGTTTAATGAAGTATTTATCGTGATGGATTCATTTCGGCTAGATTTATTCTTCAGACCATCTGCGAAAGTTACGTAACATTTTTTATTTTATTGTAATGTTGGTTAATTATATTTTCGCATATCCAATTTTGCTACTTACTTTCGTATACCATCAGTGGTCGCTGTCGCTCTATACTGTATTACAACGTAGTCTAAGTTTAGGACTCTTATGCTATAAGATGTTTTGTGTTTTGCTCCTTCTGTTAATGGCTCCTTGTTGTAATCTTTATAATTAGGCGATTTATCGTCAGATTTGACAGACTGACGGTTATGACAGTTGGCGAAAGATGCTACAGTGATCAGCCAGAACATTATGACCACCGGCGTGCTACCGATGTAAGTCCGTCCATTCAATAGCATCTTCATGTGGTGAGGAATGACTGTTAGTCCGACACACGCGCGGTGCATGAAGTAGCAGTGAGCATGCTGGTCGCCTGTAGAATGGGGAAGGTGCGCGATCTGTCTGATTTTGACCGAGGGCAGATTGTGATGACCTGGAAACTTCGGAAACTGCACTACATGTCGAGTGTTCGAGGGGTGCCGTGATGAGTGTCTTCAACACGTGACGAAACCAAGGTGAAACCACGTCCAGAAGTCATGGGATTGGGCGGGGTTACAAATGTCGGACGTCATAGGATGAGCAGACTGGTAAAACGGGACGGACGGCGAACTGTGGCGGATCTAACATCAGAATTTATTGCTGGCCAGAGTAAAAGTGTGTCGGAAAACATAGTGCACCGAACATTCCTGAAGATGGGCCTCCATGCATTTGACAATGTTAACACCACGACATATGCACGTGACCATCGGCACTGGATGCTGGTGCAATGGTAGAGGCTGCATGGTCTGATGAATACTGATGTCTTCTTCATCGTGCCAGGGGAACAGCTCCTTGACGTATGTACCGCGGAAGGAGACGAGCTGGCCGCGGCTTCATTACGTTCTGGGGAACATTCACGTGGACATCCATGAGTCCAGTGGAGCTCGTGCAAGGCACCATGATCACCAAGGAGTATCATACACTTGTTGCTGCCCATGTACACCAATTCATGACGATAACGTTTCCCAACGGCAGTGGCATTTTTCAACAATATAGTGCGCTATGTCACAAGGTCAGGAGTGTGATGGAGTGGTTCGAGAAACACAGTGGCGAGTTTCAATTGATGTACTGGCCCCAACTCACCAGATCGGAACCCGAAAAAAAAGGTTCAAATGGCTCTAAGCACTATGGGACTTAACATTTGAGGTCAGTCCCCTACACTTAGAACTACTTAAACCTATCTCACCTAAGGACATCACACACATACATGCCCGTGGCAGGATTCGAACCTGCGACAGCAGCAGCAGCGCGGTTCCGGACTGAAGAGCATAGAACCGCTCGGCCACAGCGGCCGGCTTCTGAACCCGATCGAAAATATCTGAGATGTAATTTAACGTTGCGTCGAAGTTCATCGCTACCGTCCCCGGAATTTACGGGAATCAGGTGACTTGTGTGTGCAGGTGTGATGCCAACTCCTTCCAGCGATCTAACAAGACCTCATTGCTTCCATGCCAAGACGCGTTTTCGCTGTCAAAGGTGGTCATACCAGCTTATTAGGTAGATGGTCATAATATTTTGGCTGATCAGTGTATATGGTTACAGTTTCTATGGTGTGTTGATGTTAACATTTCGGGCTGTATGTAAGATCTCTGTGTGGGTAGTTGTATGTGTCTATCCGTTAATTAATAAAAATTTTAAATTAAATGATTTACATATTTTTGTTCATTTAAAATGTCATCAGGACGCTGTATTGTGTGCAGAGTTCTCTCTCTTGAAGTACGTTCATTGTTAAACCTTTAGGCCGGCCGAAGTGGCCGTGCGGTTAAAGGCGCTGCAGTCTGGAACCGCAAGACCGCTACGGTCGCAGGTTCGAATCCTGCCTCGGGCATGGATGTTTGTGATGTCCTTAGGTTAGTTAGGTTTAACTAGTTCTAAGTTCTAGGGGACTAATGACCTCAGCAGTTGAGTCCCATAGTGCTAAGAGCCATTTGAACCATTTTTTAAACCTTTAGGTAATATCTGTAAAATTTTCATTGCTAACTTCATTCGTTCTGCGCTGTGGTTAACTAACTTCCGCAGATGGTCTGAAGATGGCAATCTAGACGAAATGGATCCATCACAATAAATATTCAATTACTATAGCAACACTTTTGGATTTTATTACGTAATGTCTCTAAGAGATATCTTCTATGCTACGGGCCCATTAGATCGTAAACTTTCCTGTTTGAACATACGTCTAAAAAACTTCATGCAACTTTAATACTAACCCTTTTTTAGCACTTATTTGGAGAGTGCCAACCTCTTCCTTCGCGTAAGAGGCAACACACGACAAATAGCAGTGCATGTGCAAGGCCAACCTGACGGCAGCGTCTGTCTGTGACGTGTGTGGACACAGGCGGCGACAGCTGGCGTGTGTAGGCACAGCTTCGCTCGTTTCGTGAAGGTCGGCCCTCAGCCCTGTTTGCTGCCGAGCGTTAACAGTTTACCTTTGCAGTCCAACACATCGCGTCTCTCTCCAGTAAAAGAAGCCTCTGACTAGACGCCCAACCTCATGCAGGATAAACCGTGTCAACTCAGACAAGGACTTTACCTGGAGTGTCATAACCAGTCATGTTCAGCATTGGAGGATGTACAAAATATGGTATGAAAAGGGGAAATTTTAGGAACTGTTAACAACATATTAAAGTTAGAAAGTGAAGTTGAAAGATTAACTAGAGCCTAAGCTCAAACTGTGAAACGATAACGAAGAAAAGCTGCCGTGTCCTTTCCAAGATAACCACATTTATTTCCTCCAAACGATTTCACTAAAGCACGGAAATAAGTTTCCTATGATTTACGTCTATGGTCAAAAACTTTTTTCCGGACACATCTCCACATAGCATATTTTCTTTCTTTGTGTGTGAGGAATGTTTCCTGAAAGTTTGGCCGTACCTTTTTGTAACACCCTGTAAATATTAGGTCACATTCTTATTATTCACAATAACTAGAAATAAAGGTTTTTTCATAAATAAATATGCTAATTTTCTTGTGCAAGTGCGCTCACATTTAATGACAGCGAATTGTAGTTAAATAGTTTTAAACAGTTATTTAGCCTTCTTGACAGAAGCGTCAGTGGTGGTGTCTGTTAACACATGAGATTAACCACTTTCAAATTAGCACGATTTTTTAATAGCAGTTCCAATCAACATTTAAATAAAGTTACTGGCATAATGTCCATTAAAAAACTACACAAATATGTCCATATATAACTACACAAATATGACAAGACAGTATGTGAAGTATTCATGCTGTAATCATTTACTGTGTAATTGTGGAGAATGAATGTTGTGACAAACATTTGCTTAATAAAAAGTATGTTAAAGATGTCACAAGCGAATGAGTAAAATAGATACAATGAATGGTTTTCTGGGTTGACAGCTATCGTGCAATGCTGTCACCTGAGACATCGTTTGTCGAAATCGCATGAAGCGTTTGAAAGTTATTGATTCAGAGGTTCATTGTGAAAATAATTATTCAGTGCGAAGTTTTAAATATATTGAAAATACTGTTGTATCTTTGAATGCGCTTCATTTTCCTGAGATCGCAAATGTATTCAGATTTGCTTTAATACGTGAACGTCTGTTATTATGGACTCTCAAAGAGCTGTAAGAAGTCACGTACGATTTCTGGTGCATCTCCTGCACAACGGCTATCGAGCGATAGCCGCTCAAGTTTCCAGCTTTGTGATTTACCCATTTCCGGAGACACTGGTCGTCTTTGTACCTGGACTCGCCCTTACCAGTCCCTAGCCGAACCTGATTTGGTGCGCCCTGATCCCTGGGCACTGTAGCGTTCAGGCGTACAATAGTTTCACCTCTTCTCATACCAATCCCAGGAGACCAAATCGCTCGCCTACATTCACGTAACGTTAAAACTTAATCACAGGAAATGGTAATATAACCATCCTGGTGGAAAGCTAAATGAGTGGGCCAAGTCATGGTACGTAAAAAACCGTCAATGCGTCACAGAACCATCACCTGACTAATTCACCCCGTGCCTGTGGACAAAGCGATTAATTGTGTCATCGGTAAGTGATCTCTATCTTTTGAGAAGAAGCAAAATTCGTGACGCGCCCGACCATACTACACGCTCTCTTGTCACCTACTGTCCAGTTTCTGACCTGTCTGGTCCATAGAGGACATGCAGCTTCGTATGCCAATGTGGGCACTGTCTTTTTACAGCTGCTCGACTCCTAATGTCCACTGGATTTAGCTCGTTCTCAATATTCACAAAATGGCTCAGAAAAACCCGCATTCACTGAGAGCAGCTATTCCTGTCTGGTTCGAAAGTGACTGTCATTGGCAAGGCTTGACATTCGTCTCCTGCGTCTGCCGATTACGATGGCACACTGTTCCCTGTAGACATGCTGGACAGTCCATGTTGATTTATCAACATACTGAGCAATTTCGTTCACGATTTCATCAAGGGCACGTCCAAACACAATACCTTATTTCTATCATTCTGAGACGACTCCATGTCGGTGCGTCCAGATGATATTGGACCGTCTACCGCTTACACACTTCACTAAAATGATATTCATCATAGCTGGAGCGTCACAGGTCAGCATGGTACCACTTCTGAATCTACATCTATTCTCTGCAAGCCATCATTCAGTGTGTGGCAGAGGCTACTTAACAGTACCACTGTCCTGTTCCATTCACGAATTGCACTTGGGAAAATCATTACTGGTAAAGCTCCGTGAGCCGGCCGTTATGGCCGAACGGTTCTAGGCGCTTCAGTCCGGAACCGCGCTGCTGCTACGGTCGCAGGTGTGATGTCCTTAGGTTAGTTAGGTTTAAGTAGTTCCAAGTCTAGGGGACTGATGACCTCAGATGTTAAGCCCCATAGCGCTCAGAACCATTTGAAAGCTCCGTGAGACATGTATTTTCTCTAATTTTCTCTTTGCTATCATGGCGCTTGACATATGAGGGAGGAAGTAATTGCCTGATTCTTCTCCGAATTTCAACAATAAACCTGTCCGTGAGACACAATGCCTCTCTTGTAGCATGTGCCACTAGTCTTGGTTGAGCATTTCCGTAACACTCTCCCGCCTAGTAAACGATCCCCTTTTCTCTATCTCCTCTATTAATCCTACTTGACAAGCGTCTGAGACTGATGAACAATAGTCAAGAAACTCGAACAAGTGTTTCGTACGCAACTTCTCTCGTGGATGAATGACATGCTCTTAAGATTCTCTCAGTGTTCCTGTTTAGCATTTCTTTTTCTGCTTTTCGCTACACCGTCTGCAGCGCGCCAAAGGGACCAGTGTGCTCATTTAAGCGGGTGACTAACAATTTCTCCGGTGAGCTCATTTCGAGTTTAATTTCCCTGCCGGGGCAACAAACGAACACAGGGAGGAGAGGCGCTTTATACGTGCCTAGGGTCTGAATCCTCCGGCGTAGATCTTCATTTCGCAATGCCTCGTCCTCTCCCAGCTGCTACGAGGATCATTTCAAATCTCCTGCACGCCGCGCATGAGCGACTCTTACAGAGGCGTGATAAAGTTGGAATTCATGTCAGTTCTGAGCGAGGCTTTAGGCGTGACGGTAGTTTCCTGGTTTGCATGGCTGTGTCGTGAGTAATTCAGTTTTAAAATGGGAGCTGAAATAGGGTCTTTTTTTATAAGGATATGGTGTCTGTTCGTTTGGACATGTCCGAAAGAACAGACACCATATCCATATAAGTATATAGTTCTGGCAATACCGGCCATGACCTCCTTCTTCTCGCGGTTGCACACATATTCTCCAAACTCTTACGGGACTTGGTAAGAATGTCTTCCACGAGTAATGAGTGTGTTGGGGTGGGAAACTACGAATGTAGTGTGTGGACATACAATGTGCGAATGTGAGTCTCGCGGGAGGCGTGGGCGATATAGTCCCTGCAGTCGCACTATCCTCTGTGCCTTCGGTGGCTCTGATGGATAGAGCGTCTGCCACGTAAGCAGGAGATCCCGGGTTCGAGTACCGGTCGGGGCACACATTTTCACCTGTCCCCGTTGATGTATATCAACGCCCGTGAGCAGCTGACGGTATTAATATAATTCTAATTTCGAAACCGAGTCAGGTCGGATTACACGTAGTGATCAGTGTTCCTACGTCAAAATAGAATCTCTATGTCGAAAGAACCCAACGGAAATTTAGCTCAAATGGCTCTGAGCACTATGGGACTTAACAGCTGAGGTCATCAGTCCCCTAGAACTTAGAACTACTTAAACCTAACTAACCTAAGGACATCACACACATCCATGCCCGAGGCAGGATTCGAACCTGCGACCGTAGCGGTCGTGCGGTTCCAGACTGAAGCGCCTAGAACCGCTCGGCCACAACGGCCAGCCACGGAAATTTACAACGCCTTGAGAGAGATGTATGGGAATAGAGTAGAGGATCGTAGCAAGTATCACGGTGGTCTTGTCGTTTCCGTGAAGTTCGGGTAAGCACTTAGAACAGCCCGAAAAGTGGAAGGCCATCAACTGCAACAGACTGCAGCTCTCAAGTTACTGTAAATGGCATTTTGGGAGAGAGGATCGATGAAAAAAATGTGAGAAATTTGGATATGAGACCAGCGCCTCTGTCACTTCAGTTTACTGAATCATAACCGTAAAGTTAAAGATGAGAAAAGTTGCTGCCAGATGGGTTCAGCGCGATCTGAGTGACGTCGCAAAAAATTGCCGAAGTACTGCTTCAACGTTAGCGAACAGAATTAGAAGAGTGATGAAACCTGGATATAAGATTCTGAGCCAGAACTGAAGTCTAAGGCGTCACAATGTAAAAATTCCAATTCTCCATGCCCGAAAAAATTCCGCTGCCAACGATCAAAGGTGAAACTGCTGATGACAATTGTGTATGACATGAATGGAGTTATAGATACAAACAGAATGTGCCAGGGGACGTCTGTAGCATCGCGTACTATAAGCTGTTTCTGATAAATGTTTTGCGTCCGAAAATTCATCAAAGAATGCCTGACAGGCTTGCAGCTGGTGACCTCCTTTTGCACGATAGTGCCAGACCCCATATCGTCCTGCCAGAGGCAGAAACGCTGGACAAATATGGATGATAGAAACGTTATAAAGCCAAGATCGCATAAATTTTTTTTTATTTAAAGCAACGGATTTTGCTGTCATTTTCAGGTCTTAAAAAATCTATTGTTATGAAGCGTGTTCAGGTGGTCCTCACGCCAAGTTGTCATGTGGATAAGAAAACAGCGTATTATAAAATGTCTGCCATAACTGAAATATTTAAAAACATAAAACATGGCCATGTCCATATATATATAGCGCTCACAGATGATTGTTACGTCACAAAGCACAGTACACAGTAGCACATTTGTTGACATAAGCTGGACATATTCTGAACATTGAAAATCCATCTGTACAAGGTACAAATTGTGACTTTCAAGCCGTTTAAGGTGTTTACTATTCAAAATCCACCTGCAACGGCGTACAAAGTACAAATCGTACCTTATCCGCCGTTTAAGGCGTTTAGAATATATCCAAGCTTATGTAAACAGATTTGATACTGTGTACGGTCTTTTTGTGACGTAAAAATCATCTGTGAGTGGTATACAGACAGGCATGGCCATTTGCACAAGATGCTTTATGTTTTTAAATATTTTAGCTATGACAAACCTTTTATAACATGTTGTTTTGTTATTCACACGACAACTGGCATGAGGTCCTCCTTAAAATGAACACTCTTCGTAACAAAATGACTTTTAACACCTAAAGATAACAGCAAAGTCTGTCGAAACCGGTTGTTTTAAATAAGAAATATTTATGCGATCTTGACTGTAGAACATTTTTAGCAAGTAGGGCAGATCGCTCCTTCTGTCTTCTCAAAAAATAAATAAATAAAATAAATAAATAAAATAAGAAATAAAAAAATGGCTACAAACACTATGGGACTTAACATCTGAGGTCATCAGTCACTTAGACTTAGAACTACTTAACCTTATCTAATCCAAGGACATCACACACATCCATGCCCGAGGCAGGATTCGAACCTGCGACCGTAGCAGCCGCGTAGTTCCGGACTGAAGCGCCTAGAACCGCTCGGCCACAGCGGCCGGCTCTGTCTTCTCTAAATGAGAAAAGTCAATAAATATGGATGGGACACACCGCCCTCTTCCCCCCACTCCTCCAGAAGTTGCTGAAACGTTTCGAAGCTGTCATACGCAAGAATGGAGATTATATTGACTGCCTGTAAGGGTATTTTGTAAAACTATTTTCTTCAGTTTTATCTTACAGTGTGCAGAATTTTTGAAATGACTCTCGTAGGAGGAACTCTCCGAGCGCTCGATACTGAGCTCGGCACGTCGACGCCCCCCGCCCCCATCGCAATATCGGATCGCCCGGCGAGTATCAGTGCAGTGTTTTCTTTTTCACGCCCGTCGGCGGCGCCGATCGAGTTTCGCCTTCCGCTCTGCCGATGAAGTTGCAGACGCCTAGCAGGGGAGCCGATACGGGCGTCTCATTTCCGCTCGGCCCTTGCCGTCCCGCTCCCTCTACAAGTAGCCGGTGGTGGCGGTGGGAACATTTTGGCATCGCGCGGCCAGCTAACTTGTTTACGGGTATCGGACGCCGCCCACGCCCTCGCCGGCGCGCCGCCTATCGACCTGCGAAGCCGCCGCCCCCGCCGCCGCCCCGCCGCCGCCCAGAGGCGCTGGCTGCTTACTGCTCGCTACCACCCACATACCTCGTCCTTGCCACACCCAAACGTCGTAGTATCAGAGGGTATGTTGTCTAAAGCCTCATTAGCGTGAGCGACTGTCTTCTGTCAGTCGACTACTCGTCGCAAGTGAGTCTACTCCAGCGCTCTTGGCGTCTTATTCACGTACTGAGACTCTGTTCTCACGAGTGGTCGTGTTTGTTTGGACCACCAAATTTACCTCTGATGTCAGTTGCGAAAGGGAGGTTATGATGGAGCACCTTTCTTACAAAATCTCGGAACTACCAATGATGGTAGAGTTTCAGAATAATTACACTACTGGCCATTAAAATTGCTACACCACGAAGATGACGTGCTACAGTCGCGAAATTTAACCGACTGGAAGAACATACTGTGATATGCAAATGATTAGCTATTCAGAGCATCCACACAAGGTTGACGCCGGTGGCGACACCTACAACGTGCTGACATGAGGAAAGTTTCCAAGTGATTTCTCATACATAAACATTAGTTGACCGGCGTTGCCTGGTGAAACGTTGTTGTGATGCCTCGTGTAAGGAGGAGAAATGCGTACCATCGCGTTTCCGGCTTTGATAAAGGTCGGATTGTAGCCCAGAGCGATTGCGGTTTATCGTATCGCGACATTGCTGCTCGCGTTGGTCGAGATCCAATGACTGTTAGCATAATATGGAATCGGTGGGTTCAGGAGGGTAATAACGGAACACCGTGCTGGATCCCAATGGCCTCGTATCACTAGCAGTCGAGATGACAGGCATCTTATCCGCGTGGCTGTAACGGATCGTGCAGCCACGTCTCGATCCCTGAGTCAACAGATGGGGACGTTTGCAAGACAATAACCATCTGCACGAACAGTTCGACGACGTTTGCAGCAGCATGGAGTATCAGCTCGGAGACCGTGGCTGCGGTTACCCTCGGCGCTGCATCACAGACAGGAGCGCCTGCGAAGGTGTGCTCAGCGACGAACCCGGTGCACGAATAGCAAAACGTCATTCTTTAGGATGAATCCAGGTTCTGTTTACAGCATCATGATGGTCGCATCCGTATTTGACGACATCGCGGTGAACGCACATTGCAAGCGTGTACTCGTCATCGCCATTCTGGCGTATCACCCGGCGTGACGGTATGGTGTGCCATTGGTTACACGTCTCGGTCACCTCTTGTTCGCATTGACGGCACTTTGAACAGTGGACGTTACATTTCAGATTTGTTACCACCCCTGGCACTATCCTTCATTCGATGCCAGCTGAAACACTACATTTCAGCAGGATAATGCACGACCGCATGTTGCAGGCCCTGTACTGGCCTTTCTGGGTACAGAAAATGTTCCACTGCCGCCCTGGCCAGTACATTCTCCAGATTTCTCACCAATTGAAAACGTCTGGTCAATGGTGGCCGAGCAACTGGCTCGTCACAATACGCTAGTCACTGCTCTCGATGAACTGTGGTATCGTGTTGAAGCTGCATGGGCAGCTGTACCTATACACGCCATCCTAGCTCTGACTCAATGCCCAGGCGTATCAAGGCCGTTATTACGGCCAGAAGTGGTTGTTCTGGGTACTGATTTCTCAGGATCTATGCACCCAAATTGCGTGAAAATGTAATCACATGTCAGTTGTAGTATAATATATTTGTCCAATGAATACCCGTTTATCATCTGCATTTCTTCTTGGTGTAGCAATTTTAATGGCGAGTAGTGTATTTTATTCATACCTGTTATTTTTTCACCAGCTGTAGTATATATTTCAGGATAAAATTCAGTCTCCAGTTGTATGAATATTTTTATGAATAGAGTTTACTAATAACCAACAACAATTCAATGGATTGAAAATAACAGCCAACCAGATGCACAACGCAGGTTTGCAACTTTGACCGCGGTGAAAGAAGGCAAAAATGGTTCCATTCCATGCTGCGGACCTAGTGCAGAGACTGGTTATGAATTTTTTGAAATAATTCAGTCTCTGTTTCATCTTTTTTATTTACAGGAAATGACGCGTTTCGACCTTTTTAGGGCATCATCAGATTGACTTATGGGTACAAAACGACAATAGTGAGGCATATGCAGATTAAGCGCGGAAATAGGGTAAATATAAAAACACAAAAGAAGCAAAGTTCCAGGCTGTGCGGCCATCTCTCCAACTAACCGTAACGTGAAACTTACTTAAAAATCAATGTGGAAACATTATAGACGATCTGCGTCAATAAAAAACCAATCCTGGTCAGTCTAATCTTCCATTAGGTTTACTACCCAAGAACACTAGATTTGTTAAAATCCCTTTTTTAGGTACCTTATGGTTTGACCTTGCAAATCTATTTAGAAAATACGATGTGGTCATCGCCTTCTCGTCGACAAAGTAGAGGATCAGAAATAAAATATCTACTGAAGAAAAATACGCCGTGCGGTAGCGTTCTCGCTTCCCACGCCCGGGTTCCCGGGTTCGATTCCCGGCGGGGTCAGGGTTTTTCTCTGCCTCGTGATGGCTGAGTGTTGTGTGCTGTCCTTAGGTTAGTTAGGTTTAAGTAGTTCTAAGTTCTAGGGGACTGATGACCTAAGATGTTAAGTCCCATAGTGCTCAGAGCCATTTGAACCATTTGAAAAATACGCCGAATCCGGGATTTACATAATAGCGTGCGTCGACTGCGAATCTTCATATGTGGCAGGTAGTTTCGAACTAGATTTGGTGAACATTATATTTACAAGAATGGACAAATTAACATAATTCGACCTTTGCATCTAAAATCTAGTGGGCACCGCTCTCCGACATTGAGCAATTTACATGTACCCCATACCGCCTGTGGAGGGAAAAGGCTAAATCCTTTAGAGGAGATTGAAGTTCTGAAACATCCCGGAACAGAGAAATGTGTTTTATTGAACGGTCAGTTGGTTAGCAGACACCGGTCTTATTATGATACTATAGTGCTCACTATTCCAACCCACCAGTAACTTTTACTATGAATGTGACACTACCTTTCTTATTCCTTACCTTTTAACTCGTTTTATCGGTTTGACTAATGTTTTTGCGTCATTTTAAGTTTTACTGCTTGACAGATCTTAAAAAAATTTACACTTTATAGATTTCTTTTTACCGGTACCAATTTTCTGTTTTTGGACCTACTGCATTAATATTCTTGCAATAAATTCAATTTTAATAGTTTACTGTTTACCTAATTTCTCTTCCGCATGTGTATTTTGTAAGCACGTTGGACAGCCAACGCCATTTGCCTTTAATATCTGTTGCTACAGTCGTGTATAGCCTTGCCTCTACGGCTTTATGTATGTGTGGCCGGCTTGGAGGGCTGACGTATGCTGCTATTTGTCAGCTGTACGCAGCGCTCCTGCTGGGAACGCCGGAACGCGGTTGGTTCCGTGTTATGTAAGATTTTTTAATTTTTCTTGGTTTGTCATAGTTTTCCTGTGCAGCAGACACTATAGTTATAGTTGGCATTGTATTAGCTGTTACAGGTTCCGTAGTGCTTTTATTCATGTCATGAAGGTAGGACAATGGCTCCTTATAAAATTTTATCTTAATGTTATATGCGGGCATTAATTGACGAATGCTGGTATTCCACATTAATTCTTACATAAGTTCCACGTTTCACTTAATTATAGAGGCGACAGCACAGCCTGGAACTTTGTCTCTTTTGTATTAACTCTGTTTCCCCATTTAATCTGCATACGCCTCACCATTGTCATTTTTTACCTCTACGTCAATCTGATGACGCCCTAAAAGGGCGAAACGGGTAACTCCTGTAAATAAAAAAGATTTTGCAACCGAGACTGTCTTATTTCAAGAATTTCAAGTTCTTCAGAAGGTATTGCACTTAGAATTACGTATTATCTATATCCGATGTAGTAGTCGTTAGTACATATGCGTGCCCTCCACTTAATCAGCATTTAAAATACATGATTCAAAAATAATAGCTTCTACGATAGTGATTTGTCTTAAAACTTATTGTGTGGTACTGTAAAAAGTCTAAGCCCGACAGTAGAGAGCTACCATTTCTAAATCATGTATTTTAAATGGTAAGTGGATTACGCGCACATGTAGTAGACAGAATCAACGACTACTACATTGGATACAGATAATACGATGATTGTTTTAAAACTGTCTAAACCATGGTCAAGGTTTAATAAACATTTATTTTTCAACTGCTTGTCTGTCATTCCCAGTCCATTAAAACTGTTGCATGCAAAATTTCTGAAGCGCAACCATGATCAAAATAAACGCCAATTTATTGTGAATGTTACTGACAAAGAGGTATTATCAATTTTCCACTGTGGAAAAGTTCGTCCAACTATTACAAAAGTCTCCATTTTTGCTCGAGGAAATAAATAGATCGACGTACTAACACCGACACAACACGGCAGTACATAGCAGCGTTTTACTTAACCCTTTATGTCTTGTTTGCTTTCTAAGGTCCATATAATACCCGCATCTAATTTTCACCTGCAACAGAGATGACTTTTCACTGTTGAAACAATGTTCCTTAAAAGCTTTTATCTACTTCTCACCTAGGAACTGTGTATACCTTTCATTTATCCAGTTAATTTTTGATTTCGATTGTACGGTGAATCGTGTGGGACAACAATCGTAAGAAAAATATCAAATTCTCATGGAATTTTCACAAAATGCCAATAAAAACAAAGTGAACAAAATGCGTACACTTTTGGTTAGACTATCATCGACGTCGAATGAAAAAAAAGTTTGTGTTACCAGTGACTGGCTTCTCTCTCTCTCTCTCTCTCTCTCTCTCTCTCTCTCTCTCTCTCTCTCTCTCCCTGCCCACAAAAATAACATACTAATAAAAGGTAATAGATGTTTATATACAAAGTCTGCCACTGTTGGCAACACAGTTATTACATTTAATAGCTCTAACATGTCATTTTGATTACTTAAATGTGTATAAAATACTACGTTATATGAAACTGACAGAAAATAATTTATGACCACTGGCGATATTTACACTTACTCTGTTCATCTCCGCAAGCAAAGATCTTCACAATGCTTTGAAGCTCGCTCTGAAACAGTTTTTCTTTGGCTGTATGTTCTTTGCACTTACGAGATTCTAGATGCCATATTTTTTCCCCCAGTGTTTACAAAATGCAATGGTGTACTTGATGTAATATGAAATTGAAAGAAGAATATCAGCACAGGAGATTTTTTTATTTCATTTATTTCTCTTTCACATTTATATTTTCGTTCATCCCTCAGTCAAGGACCCTCCGCACCTTCCCCTGCCACTCTTAAAAAAAAAACTGATAGGCATGTACTGAAATAGTGTTTTACTTATTCTCTATTAGGTAGCACCACAGGCTTCTCCAAAGTCGTAATACAACCTTCTCATCGATGCCATATTAATCGACATACAATAATGATTTTATCATACCAATAGTAACTTAATGAAAAACTATGCCATGTTTGTTTGTGTTTGCTTTGTTGCATGTGCGTCACGGAGTTCCGAAATATTTGAAATGCGCAAAGTTTGTTGTAAGCGGCTACATGCTGTCATTGTCAAATACTAGATGAATATATTCTAGGTAATTTGCGCGCGGTGAGTTGTACTGTATCAAGAAATATACACAATTTCTGCCTTAAATATTTGATACTGCGTCAAACCTTTAACGTAAGAATATGACGGCGTTTTAAATTTTCAAATTCGGTGAATAATTATTTGAAAAACTGAAAATCAAATTTTCGATTCTCCCAGAAGCTATTAGATTAGCAACTGCCAGCTGGTAGCGGGTAACAAGATGACTGTTTAGCCGTTTAGTAGTATAGGTATCGTGATATATCACAGAAGCCGTCCTATTACCTCATATTTCCCATGCAGTACAGGGCTAAGCGAAGTGACCTGTTGACGTTCTGTCTATTGGAAATACACCACCATTTTAGTGACATCGCCTTCCGTTCCGTTGCTGTCCGTTGTGAATCAGCCTTAAGCTCTTTTCGTCCTTAAATTAACTACTCAAGACAAGTAAGTGTTCCTATCGCCAACTTCCTGGAATTTTTATACCTGTACCGAATTTTGTCTGTCTCTAGTGGTCAATTTCGTTTACACATCAGCCCCAAAATTGCGTGTATTGTGAAAGCTGTCTGCCGTGGAGTTTGGCATCTGAACGGCGAAAGTGAGATTACGAGGGATTGCCATTTTTACGAAAAAAAATGAAACACAGTAACAAAATGAAGGGCAGTGAATGATAATACGGTTTATTAATGACTGTAATAGAATTCAAAGGGGAAGTTCTTCTCAAAAGCCGTGTAGTAAATTATTTACTGTCCTGAAAATTGAAAGAGTAGAAAATGTATCATACAAGAATATCAGAACATATACGTTTATTTGCTCAAGGAAATATATACTTGCAAACACACAAAACAATATCTAGAATGCAGTAAATAGAGATTTTTGCTTTATCCTTTGTATCTTGTTTTATTTTTGTGCTAAATAATATAGAAAATTATTTTTCTAAATAATTCTGACTTTTTCGCTGTGTTATTAAAACACTTTTATCTATTTACGTTCATATTTACGCATAATGTAGGCTTTTTCTCTGTTAAAGGTACATATCTTTTTGGTTTCAGATATTTCTACTCTCTTGTAGGAGGAAAAAATAACAGGACCTTCTGTAACTTTACACTCTTTCACGGAAACAAAGCGAACAATACAGCAAAGATTAGGAAGGCATGAAAGCATGAAATCCATTTCTATTAGGCTAGTGCATAAGTTCGCAGCGTTTTTGTTTCGCGCGTTGGTATTCCGGTTGGTATTGGTTCACTTGTCGATTGTCATTTTTTATTTGTAGTTCACTGTTCCTAATTGAGTTGACATACTATCATTTTGTCATTTGTAAATAGTGGATGGAGCTGTGGGCGCTAGAAAATGTTCTAAGTGGAGAAATCGGAAAATTTCTGACACAGCCTTCTGTTTGAGTGCAACATAGGGGTGACAGCAAATGGTTCAAATGGCTCTGAGCACTATGGGACTCAACTGCTGAGGTCATTAGTCCCCTAGAACTTAGAACTAGTTAAACCTAACTAACCTAAGGACATCACAAACATCCATTCCCGAGGCAGGATTCGAACCTGCGACCGTAGCGGTCTTGCGGTTCCAGACTGCAGCGCCTTTAACCGCACGGCCACTTCGGCCGGCGGGTGACAGCAACGTAGGCAACCAGCAACATTAGGATAATGCCACTGGACAGAGCACAACAAGAAAATTTCTCGTTTTAACGAGGATCGTTTTGATTTTAGTAGCTCTCCATGTTCAAGAAGAACTTCGGTGTTTGATGAAAATCGTTGAAACGCATTAATGCACAGTGATTCTCGTTAGTATACTCGAGAACAGGGAAATGTGAAGAAACCGTGTTCATTCCACCATAGTGTGACATTTGCATGCAATGGGAAAGGTTCAAAAATCGATTGTATGGGTACTACATGCTCTAAGCCAAAATCATAAAAGTCGTCGGGTAGCCTTATGTTCATCTCCGCTTGCTGGTTATCAACTGGCTCGTAAACAACACCGACCACACCTGTCGTTACTGGTGACGAGAAATGGTGTATTTATGCTAACGTAAGAAAAAGAAAGGAATGGTTAAGCCCAAACAAAGCAGCAACTCCCCGTGCAAAAACCTGAGCGCTTCCATAAACTATAGTTTCTGGATATATATTATGGATATATATTCCACCAGTGACGGCGTGGTGTCCTACGATTTGCTTCTCCGAGATGTAACCATCACTGCTGTCAACAACTGAGACGTCTTGCAGACAACGACCAGGAAGGTTACGTGAAGTGATGCTACTACATGATAACGCCTGCCTTCTGTTACACTGACAAAACACGCTATATAGGAGTTGTGTTGGGAAGTCATTCCGTACCCACCTTATTCACCTGATCCTGCGCCCTCAGATTTTCACCTTTCTCTATCAAACAACCTTCAAGGAACTTACTCTCCGGATGAAAATGTGCTCCGAACATGCCTCGACAAGTTCGTCGTCTCAAAATCACGTTATTTCTAGTAGCCTGCATGTGCTAGAATTGGCAACGGCCTTGCTGCAGTGGATACACTGGTTCCCGTGTGATCACCGAAGTTAAGCGCTGTCAGGCGTGGTCGGCACTTGGATGGGTGACCATCCAGGCTGCCATGCGCTGTTGCCATTTTTCGGGGTGCACTCAGCCTCGTGGTGCCGAATAGTAGCGGCTTCGGCCAAGAACACCATCATAACGACCGGGAGAGTGGTGTGCTGACCCCACACCCCTCCTACCCGCATCCTCAACTGAGGGTGACACGGCGGTCGGATAGTCCCTGTAGGCCACTCGTGGCCTGAAGACGGACTGCATTTGCCAGAAGCACTTTCGTCCCTGTAGCTCTATTCACAGGTGGGCATTTGTAGTCTCTAACAGTACGCATATGGTAGGAATGAATAAAAGAACGAAGAGCGAAAGACAATAAAAGAAAAATAATTATTCTCCGTTGGCGAATCGCCACGAAAGTTCGAAGCGGATTCCAGTGCCACCGGTTCACTTGCGACAGACAACTTTGTGCAGCAATGTTGTGCTGACACCGGAATCAACTGTCCCGATGTATTGCTGTGTTTGTGATTTTTGACTAATTCAGTATATTTCGCCGCGCTACCGTATGCTTAGCGTTCTACAGACATAAACCTGACCACAGCACGCAGAGCTGCACGGAATGCACTCCGCATGTCGCACACAGAACGGCTGCGGCGGATCCTATGATCTGCGAGCGGCAGGCGGTTAATTAAACCCCCAGCAGAGCAGGCGGCAACTGAAAAGCCAGTGCTTGAATTACGTCGAAATCACACCGGCACACGGCTCTCGGCGCCGCATATGCGGTTTTGATGATGGCAGCTCTAAACGGAATCTCACCGTTTCACTGACACACGCGTGTCAAACTATCATGTTAGGCTGTTATACTGGACGTGTATTTTCAAGCCCTCGCGTGCTTTGCTGCAGAATACGGTTTGTTTGGAACGGGTGAGCTAGAGGCTAATTTCGTACGTAAACGGATAGAAAGTGGCCCTTGTCACTCAGGGTATTCAAAATATGTATCTAGTTGCCTCCATCAAATAAACAGCCAGCATAAGTGAGTACGATGTTCGAATTAGACAGTAACGAGTATAAAACTGAACATCATGAAGGAAGACGATCTGTCACCACCTAGTCAGCAGGGATTCAGGAAATATCGTTCTTGTGAAACACAACTAACGCTCTATTCTCGTGAAGTAATGAGGGCTATCGACAGGGGATCTCAAATACACGGAAGAGCCAAAGAATATAGTACACCTGCCTAATATCGTGTAGGGCCCCCGCGAGCACGCAGAAGAGCCGCAACACAACGTGGCATGGACTCGACTAACATCTGAAATAGTGCTGGAAGGAACTGACACCATGAATCCTGCAGGCTGACCATGAATCCGTAAGAATACTAGGTGGTGGAACAGCACATTGCAAGGCATCCCAGATATGCTCAATAATGTCATGTGTGGGGAGTCTGGTGGCCAACGGAAGTGTTTAAACTCAGAAGAGTGTTCCTGGAGCCACTCTGCTGCAATTCTGGACGTGTGGGGTGTCGCGTTGTCCTACTGGAATTGCCTAAGTCCTTCGGAATGCACGATGGACATGAATGGATGCAGGTGATCAGACATGATGCTTAGGTACGCGACTGAGCGACGTGGAGCAGTGCGCAGTGGTTAGCACACTGGACTCGGATTCGGGAGAACGACGGTTCAATCCCGCGTCCGGCCGTCTTGATTTAGGTTTTCCGTGATTTCTCTAAATCGTTCCAGGCTAATGCCATGATGGTTCCTTTGAAAGGGCACGGCCGACTTCCTTCTCTAATGATGAGACCGATGACCTCGCTGTTTGGTTTCCTACCCCAAAAACAACCCAATAACAGCTTACGTACGTGTCAACTGTCACTCATATCTAGACGTATCAGGGGTCCCATATCACTCCAACTGCACACGCCCCACACCATTACAGAGCCTCCAGCAGCTTGAACAATCCACTGCTGACATGCAGGGTCCACCTCCATCTGCTCGATACAATTTGAAACGAGACTCGTCCGATCAGGCAACATGTTTCCAGTCATCAACAGTCTAAAGTCGGTGTTTACGGGCCCAGGCGAGGCGTAAAGCTTTGACTGCAAGTGACTGGGCTGCTACTTATGTCTCGGTGACTCACTGAATGACAGACTGGAACTGACTGGGCCCTCGAGTCCGTGGCGGCGATCTTAATATTGGCGGCCGAGAGGCCGTTGGCCGCGCGTTTCTTGCGAATCTGTCTTTGGCCTCTATCGATCATCCTGCAATCTCTTTGCCGCCGGGTGTGCTGACGCCAGATTACTAGCTCAGCAGGTGGTGATCTCCAGGTAATCACGAAAGCCGAACCCTTCCATTGGAGTGCCACAGGAGATAGCATGATTCATCATAACAAATCACTTGTTTCCGGTGATCCACAGTCCAGAGGCTTCGCTCTTAATGGTACCTCAACTGACACTTAGCACTGACTGCAGAAACGTAGCTTATGCGGAGCTGTTCGACAATTTCACCCCATTCTCTTTAATTCTCTACTCACTGGTGGTTCCTTCCGCTGATTTCATGCGATTTTTTTTACGACCACCCACATCAATGCTCGACTGTCCCTATCCATCGGTAAATAGTGTCCACATGGCCTTGGTTTACCTGTGGTTGTTCCTTCACAGTTCTACTTCACTGTCATATCACCAACAGTTGACTTGGGCACCTTTAGGAAATCCATCATGGCATTTGATTTGTTCTAAGCAGGTAGTATCTATCGACTAGTTCACATTCGAAATTGACTGAGCTCTCCTGACTGACCGATTCTGCTTTTATTGCTTTTATACTGACAGCACAATACTCTCCACCACCTTTTACACTGTCAGATCCATCTTTCCTGACATCTAGTGGCCAATTACGCATTACATAAGGGTGTCTGGATGCATTTGAAGAGACAGTGTATTTCTCTCAGCCCATGTACATTCTAAGACAAAAAAAGCATGCATTAAGAAGGAATTACGCAATGGTATGGAAATCAGGAGATGTGATGTACATCTACAGAAAAGGAATGATTAAAGATTCAGAAAAATGGATGATTTATTCAAGAGTCTGTCTGCCACATTTACAAATTGAGCAAATCAATAACACGTTGGTCCACCTTTGGTCCTTATGCATGCAGCTATTCAGCTTTTCACTGGCCTGATGCAGTTATTGGATGCCCTTCTGGCGGATATCATGTCAGGTTCTATCCAACTGGCGCGTTAGATAGTCAAAAAAGAGCTGGTTGGTAGGTCCTGTCCATAATGTACCAAAAATTCTCAATTGAGGAGAGATCTGGCGACCTTGCTGGCCAAGGTAGTGTTTGGCAGGCGCGAAGACAAGCAGTACAAACTCTCAGCGTTTGCGGGCGGGCATTATCTTGCTGAAATGTAAGTCCAGGATGGCTTGCCATGAAGGGCAGCAGAACGCGGCGCAGAATATCGTGGACATACAGCTGTGCTGCAGTGGTGCCGCGGATGACAACCTAAGGGCTTCTGCTTTGAAAAGAAATGGCACTCCAGATCTTTATTCCCGGTTGTCAGGACGCACGCCATGCGACAGTCAGGTTGATAACCCTCCACTGTCTGGGGTGTCTACAGATACGTCTTCGGATTGGAAGGGGTAGGATCCTCTTCATTAATGAGTGCCGCTTCAAATGAGACCCGATGATTTTCTCTTGAATAAATCAGCAATTTAGCTGAAATTATCAAAATCACATCTATCGATTTCCGTCCAATTCGGGTAATTACTTCGTGGTGCTGTGTGTGTGTGTGTGTGTGTGTGTGTGTGTGTGTGTATGTCTGCGTTTGCGTATTGTTTTACAAAGAGCTACGAAATAATGCAGGCTTATGTCGTAGAGGATATGGTAGTAAAGTGGTGCGATAGAAAAGGCTTAGAGTAGTAGCACTAGATCTTTACGACATAAGCGCGTGAAACATCTGTGATGCAGTTAAGCGTAGCGGACCTAACGCGAGCTCGTTATTACACTACTGGGCATTAAAATTGCTACACCACGAAGATGTACTACAGACGGGAAATTTAACAGACAGGAAGAAGATGCTGTGATATGCAAATGATTAGCTTTTCAGAGCATTGACACAACGTTGGCGCCGGTGGCGACACCTACAACTTGCTGACATGAGGAAAGTTTCCAACCGATTTCTCATACACAAACAGCAGTTGACCGGCGTTGCCTGGTGAAACGTTGTTGTGATGCCTAGTGTAAGGAGGAGAAATGCGTACCATCACGTTTTCGACTTTGATAAAGGTCGGATTGTAGCCTATCGCGATTGCGGTTTATCGTATCGCAACAATGCTGCTCGCGTTTGTCGAGATCCAATGATTGTTAGCAGAATGTGGAATTGGTGGGTTCAGGAGGGTAATACGGAATGCCGTGCAGGATCCCAACGGCCTCTTATCACTAGCAGTCGAGATAACAGGCATCTTGTCCGCATGGCTGTAACGGATCGTGCAGCCACGTCTCGATCCCTGAGTCAACAGATGGGGACGTTTGCAAGACAACAACCATCTGCACGAACAGTTCGACGTCGTTTGTAGCAGCATGGACTATCAGCTCGGAGACCGTGGCTGCGGTTACCCTTGACAGGAGCGCCTGCGATGGTGTACTCAACTACGTACCTGGGTGCACGAATGGCAAAACGTCATTTTTTTCAGATGAATCGAGATTCTGTTTACAGCGTCATGATGGTCGCCTCCGTGTTTGGCGACATCGCGGTGAACGCACATTGGAAGCGTGTATTCGTCATCGCCATACTGGCGTATCACCCGGAGCGATGGTATGGTGTGCCACTGGTTACACGTCTCGGTCACCTCTTGTTCGCATTGACGGCATTTTGAACAGTGGACGTTACATTTCAGATTTGTTACGACCCGTGGCTCTACCCTTCATTCGATCCCTGCGAAACCCTACGTTTAAGCAGGATAATGCACGACCGCATGTTGCAGGTCCTGTACGGGCCTTTCTGGATACAGAAAATGTTCGACTGCTGCCCTGGCCAGTACATTCTCCAGATCTCTCACCAATTGAAAACGTGTGGTCAATGGTGGTCGAGCAACTGGATCGTCACAATACGCCAGTCACTACTCTTGTTGAACTTTGGGGTCGTGTTGAAGCTGCATGGGCAGCTGTACTTGTACACGCCATCCAAGCTCTGTTTGACTGAATGCGCAGGCGTATCAAGGCCGTTATTACGGCCATAGGTGGTTGTTCTGGGTACTGATTTCTCAGGATCTATGCGCCCAAATTGCGTGAAAATGTAATCACATGTCAGTTGTAGTATAATATATTTGTCCAATGAATACCCGTTTATCATCTGCATTTCTTCTTGGTGTAGCAATTTTAATGGCCAGTAGTGTAATTCGTTGCAGTCCGCGACTGTGGAACCTGTGCGGATGTGTTGGTAAGTGCAGTGCGCCCGCACCGCGCTGCAGCTCTGGCCGGTGACACGTGCGGAAGACCGCGGCCACCGTAATGCCGCGCTGCCGGCCTGGTATCGGCTGCCCCCTATTACGCTATGGCCAACCGATAAAACGGCGCCATTTCCACGGCTTATCAGCTTCCGCGCGACGCTCGCCTAATCTCGGCCCTGCCCTGAGCGTGAGGCTGTGTCAGTCCCGAACTAGGGTCCACAGTAGCGGGTTCGGGAAGCGAACAGCTACTCGCCGGTTAATCACAGTTTGGATTTCAGAAGAGCTGCGTAACTGCAAATGCCATTTACACGTTCACTTAGCAAATTTTACAAGCATTAAGTAACAAAATAGCGCCAGTTGGTATTTTCTGTGACTTATCTAAGGTATTTTACTGTTTGGCTCACAATATTCTCCTAAGTAAACTGGGATTTTATGGAACAGATCGTGAAAACAACCAATGGATAATCCAACCAAAAGAATGCAGATAGTTGTACTTAACAATTTATGCAATGTAAGCGGGGGAGAGTCTTCTGGCTGGACGGAAATCGCTCATGGCGTTTCACAAGGCTGTTATTTCTCATATATGTTATGGACCTTCTGTCTAATATACAGTCCGTTAAGTGATATAGGGGCCGTCTTAATCAACAGAAAAATGTGTCTGACAACAAATTAAAACCTATTCATTCATCAAATACGAGCAAAAGAATATACAATTAAGCCCTCAGAATCGATAACTGCTTGGCATCTCCAAGGATTGCTTAAACAAAGTTTTCGCGTATTCACGTGAAAGATGGCTCCTAAAGCCTCGAGTATACTTTAACAGCTGTTTCAAAGTGGAGATCTTTTTATCTTGTAATTTCTTTTTGATGTAAGACCCTAAGCTTTCAGTGCGTTTATCGTCAGGCGATTGTGAGGGTAATCCAGTACCTGCACTCCTTTCTTCTTTTTTCAGTCACTGCAAAGCCTGCTGCGGTGCTTTGGATCTTTGCCCTCCTGCAATATCCAGTCTTCATTTTTGTCAGTGAACCAATGTTTGGCAGGCGGCATCAAACATCTTTGATGAACGCGAAGCGTAAGTTGCACTCGTATCTCTTCATGTGTGTCTCAGTGAAGAATTCAGAGTAAAGTAATGGACATTGTATGAAGGATAAAGGTTCTCTCTGTTGGGTTGTGAAAGAATTAACACGATATATTTTACCATCTGTGTCTAACGCCGACCACGCCCTTACTTGACATATTGTATAACAAACAGAATTAGCTTTTTGGCGGATGACACTAGTGCTATAATCAACTCAGACTTACATAAAGTAACTGGAGAAATTATAAAAAATATTCTTAAGTGTTACTGAGTTTTCTCTGCGAATGATCTCACTTTCAACTTCAAAGAGGTACAATATTTCAGTTTGGCGGTAACGTACTACACCAATGATAAGTGTAACACATAGTGAAATAAAACTAGGACGGAAATTTCACAAATTTCAGGTAACTATGTTGAAAAAAAAAGTTCAAATGTGTGTGAAATCTTATGGGACTTAACTGCTAAGATCATCAGTCCCTAAGCTTACACACTACTTAACGTAAATTATCCTAAGTACAAACACACACGCCTATGCCCGAGGGAGGACTCGAACCACCGCCGCGACCAGTCAGACAGTCCATGACTGCAGCGCTTTAGACCGCTCGGCTAATCCCGCGCGGCATCTACACTCCTGGAAATGGAAAAAAGAACACATTGACACCGGTGTGTCAGACCCACCATACTTGCTCCGGACACTCCGAGAGGGCTGTACAAGCAATGATCACACGCACGGCACAGCGGACACACAAGGAACCGCGGTGTTGGCCGTCGAATGGCGCTAGCTGCGCAGCATTTGTGCACCGCCGCCGTCAGTGTCAGCCAGTTTGCCGTGGCATACGGAGCTCCATCGCAGTCTTTAACACCGGTAGCATGCCGCGACAGCGTGGACGTGAACCGTATGTGCAGTTGACGGACTTTGAGCGAAGGCGTATAGTGGGCATGCGGGAGGCCGGGTGGACGTACCGCCGAATTGCTCAACACGTGGGGCGTGAGGTCTCCACAGTACATCGATGTTGTCGCCAGTGGTCGGCGGAAGGTGCACGTGCCCGTCGACCTGGGACCGGACCGCAGCGACGCACGGATGCACGCCAAGACCGTAGGATCCTACGCAGTGCCGTAGGGGACCGCACCGCCACTTCCCAGCAAATTAGGGACACTGTTGCTCCTGGGATATCGGCGAGGACCATTCGCAACCGTCTCCATGAAGCTGGGCTACGGTCCCGCACACCGTTAGGCCGTCTACCGCTCACGCCCCAACATCTTGCAGCCCGCCTCCAGTGGTGTCGCGACAGGCGTGAATGGAGGGACGAATGGAGACGTGTCGTCTTCAGCGATGAGAGTCGCTTCTGCCTTGGTGCCAATGATGGTCATATGCGTGTTTGGCGCCGTGCAAATGAGCGCCACAATCAGGACTGCATACGACCGAGGCACACAGGGCCAACACCCGGCATCATGGTGTGGGGAGCGATCTCCTACACTGGCCGTACACCACTGGTGATCGTCGAGGGGACACTGTATAGTGCACGGTACATCCAAACCGTCATCGAACCCATCGTTCTACCATTCCTAGACCGGCAAGGGAACTTGCTGTTCCAACAGGACAACGCACGTCCGCATGTATCCCGTGCCACCCAACGTGCTCTAGAAGGTGTAAGTCAACTACCCTGGCCAGAAATATCTCCGGATCTGTCCCCCATTGAGCATGTTTGGGACTGGATGAAGCGTCGTCTCACGCGGTCTGCACGTCCAGCACGAACGCTGGTCCAACTGAGGCGCCAGGTGGAAATGGCATGGCAAGCCGTTCCACAGGACTACATCCAGCATCTCTACGATCGTCTCCATGGGAGAATAGCAGCCTGCATTGCTGCGAAAGATGGATATACACTGTACTAGTGCCGACATTGTGCATGCTCTGTTGCCTGTGTCTATGTGCCTGTGGTTCTGTCAGTGTGATCATGTGATGTATCTGACCCCAGGAATGTGTCAATAAAGTTTCCCCTTCCTGGGACAATGAATTCACGGTGTTCTTATTTCAATTTCCAGGAGTGTATATTGAATTCAAAATGGAAAAAAAATCATTTTTGAACTCCTAAAACCACGAACAATTATAATTTCAGAAAAATCGGATGATTTATTCAAGAGAAAAAGCTTATAATTTGAGCAAACCAGTAACGCGTTGGTCTCCACCTCTGGCCATTATTCAAGCAGTTATTCGGCTTAGAATTGGTTGATGGTGTTGTTGGGTGTCTTCGTGACGGATATCGTTGCGAATTATGTCCAACTGACGCGTCAGATCGTAGAAATCCAGATCTGGTGGGAGGGCTCTGCCCATAATGCTCCAAACGGAGGTGCGGTCCAAGAGGAGAGCTGTAATTTGAATTTCTTTGGGCGGAAAACCAGAGCATCGAAGATATTCGTAGGCGCTCATACAATGTCTACGGAGACTCGACAGTGAATAAAAATACGTAGAGTCGTTGAGTGAGGCGTCTGTCATCAGCGCGAGGTCGCGTAAACCTGTCCCATCTCCCGAGTGCCGGCCGACCGCACACAGCTGTGACTCCTGGAATGTTGGAACGAGTGGACACTCCGTTTGAGTTGACGACTGATCACACTCAGACAACTCGCTGCTCAACAGGACGTGTCTATTCCGCAGTACCAAAGATAAACAACCTACAATAGCCGGCCGGTGTGGCCGAGCGGTTCTAGACGCTGTAGTCTGGAACCGCGCGACCGCTACGGTCGCAGGTTCGAATCCTGCCTCGGACATGGATGTGTGTGTTGTCCTTAGGTTAGTTAAGTTTAAGTAGTTCTAAGTTCTGGGGGACTGATGACCTCAGAAGTTAAGTCCCATAGTGCTCAGAGCCATTTGAATCATTTGCACCAACCTAAATACCATGCATACTTACGAGATGAACACCAGAAATTACTGGTCATCGAAAATACAGGATTACATACGTGAAGTTTCTCAAGGTACCAACAAGTAAAGCTTATGACAATAATGTGACGTAAAGGCTTATGTAAAAGAAAAAACAAACTTTAGTGTGAATTCTACAAATGTGTCACGTAAGAAATAACTCTATGGACAATTTCTTACAGATTTCCACGTGGAAGACTGAAATGTGAATGTGTCGTAAAGTATGTAATTATATATGAAATGAGTTCGCTTCCTGTTCTATTTATGTTTTCTTATTATCTCAAAATGTTAAATTTTCTGGATTTAAAAAGAAGCCGTTCAGTAAGCGAAAGAAAAGTATATATATGAGCTACATTACCCACAATCGTGGATGACAAACCAAAGAACGATGATGAACATCGCAGTGCAGCCAGCGCACCTCATTTCACAGGCGGCGCTCCTCGAAGGCTTGTGATGAGATCGGAAACAATGGCAGACTACCCTTGTTTGTAACGCTAAAAGCAGTCCATCCGAGCTAACGGAACTTTTGCGGCGGGAGTCATGTTACCGTACTACCTACCCATAAACTACAGTTTCGCTGCTTATTAGCGAAAATACATCGCACTTTATTAGTTACACCGACTAGTGTCTCACGCATGCTTCAAATTACGTGAAGTGAACGCTCCTGGGACCTAAATACGTTAAGTTTGAAGGTGCGTAAATGTATGGGTGAGGCACAGCACTTCTCTAATGCGAATGAAAGTGAGCTGAGCATAAGACTTCACTTAACAGCGCGTATATTATCGTGGTACTTAACATAAAAAATTAAAACTGAAATTCCGGGAGAGCATTTGAACAACAGAGAGCGCAAACCACCGCCTCTGCTGTCAACTTGATTAAATTCTGCTCGGATTGTAACGTTGCATCAGGGGATTAAACTCTCAAACGTTCCAGCGAAGGAAACAAATGACTTCTCTGAGGCATTGATCTTCCTGTGAGGTGCTCAAAAGTAAGCTTTTAATGTATTAAACCAATTAGAGTAATATTCAGTCTTATTCTTTGTGGGTTTACCGTGATAAACTGTAGGAGAGCTTCCGAGAGGCACGATTTATTTCTGCAAGCTTCCCTTATGAAATACGGTTTGGAACTGCTGCTCTACAGGGATGTACTGAATGAGAGAGGGGGGGAAAAGAGCTGCACTACCGTGGTAGTTTTACTTCCTACGTTCCTCTGTTTTCTCACAGCCTCCTTGGAGCTTCTTTTGTGTTGAGATACAAGCGTAGTCGAAAGACAGAGTAGCAGTTTTATGGTTCACTGGCCGAACGGAGCGCGGGCGAATCGAAACTTGGCTATGAAATGGCAAGAAGCGCTGCGTGCGTTGGTGCGGATTGGGGCAACAGAGCTTGGCGCCAAGACAAAGCCAACCTTCTTGAAATAAAAATCACAGGATCTACACAGTTCATTGCTTGCAAAAAAGAAAAGAAAGCCGTAGCTGTCAGATAGAACTCAGCACCTCGTACTCAGGATCCACTGAATCTCTCCTGCAAGAGAAACGTTCAGCGTAGCTATGATGTTTTCCAAGATCGACAGTGACGTGCATAATTCTTGATTTTTTATTTTCACTTTGATATATTCCTGCTGAAAAATGTCATATTTCCTTTTACGAAAAACAAAATCAAATTTAAAGTTTAAATTATCATTCATATTATTTTGATGGCGGAATAACTTAAGTCTTGTGTATAGACAGCAGGTACACGTAAAATTGTCCCCCGTAACATCTGACGAAAATGAGAGGATCAGTCATGAAACTATTGTGCAGAAGAAAGCAATTGGTAACCGGGAAAATCATCGAAAAATAGATCTTGGAATTCTTACCAATATACGTAATCCTCTTTCTTATACTATTCACAAATAGAGTGACGGAAAGGGTAATGCTATCCCAAATTTCTATTCTGTTCTTACGTGAAGTACACGATGACGACGCTAGAATTGTTTCAGAGTCCCTGTGAACTTTTGGTTCTCTAAATTTTATGGTCTTATCGTGAGTTCCATTGGCGAGGAAGTATAATTTACTGGAACACTTGTTACCATAATTTGCACAGTAGCATTTCATAACAAAACCTCGTATTTCTTTAAATGATTCTAATTAAGTCCCCTGAATATCTCCTTGAGGTTGGAGTACACGCTAAACGGATGTCTCTGAAATTCTTCCATCATGCCCTTCGGGATAATTGGCGAAGATCTCAAACACTCATTGCTAACTACAAAAGAGTAGGTCGCACAAGAATTGTGTATGCAGATGCTTTCAAAAGGCGCCCTATAAATCTAAGTCGTATATTCACCCTCACATAACTAGTTATATGTATTTGTTACAATTCATTGTGTTGTAACGTCACGCCTGGATGAGTTGGATTATATGACGTCATGCAGTATTTTGCAGCATTTTTTAAATGGAACTATGTCGCCTGGCCGGATGAATCATTTTTATTGTTGTGTTCGGATTCGCCGTCATAAATGTGAAAGGCTGCACGAAACGTGCACAACGACACGGACGCATCTTTTTAATAATAATAGTAATTATAAATACCATGTCATTTTCATATGTACTCTCAAAACGGTCAGCATTTAAGTCTACTTTCTTTCTCATTTCACAAGACTATTTCCCACTATCTGGTTGTACTAAGTGATAGTGTTACTTGCTTGAATGTGGATTCCTGAGCACCGTTTTCACTCCTAAATCTGGCTCAGGTGACACACACAAATAATTATATCGATATGGTGTCTGTTCTTTCGGATATGTCCGAAAGAACAGACACCATTGATGACCTGCAGCCGTCTAGAACAAAATTAGAATTATATTAATACCTTCAGCTGCTGACGGGCGTTGATATATACCAACGGGGACAGGTGGAAATGTGTGCCCCAACCGGAACTCGAAACCGGGATCCCCTGCTTACATGGCAGACGCTTTATCCATCTGAGCCACCGAGGGAGCGGAGGGACATGTCCGAAAGAACAGATACCATCTTCATATAAGCATATTGTTCTGGCAATAGCGGCCATGGCCTTTTTCTTCTGTGTGGATGCACACATATTCCCCGAACTCTTACGGGACTTAGTAAGAATGTCTTCCACGAGTAATAAGTGTGCTGGGGTGGGACACTACGAATGTAGTGTGTGGACATACAAGGTGAGAATGTGGGTCTCGCGGGAGGCGTGCGCGAATTAGTCCCTGCAGTCGCACTATCCTCCGTGCCCTCGGTGGCTCAGATGGATGGAACGTCTGCCATGTAAGCAGGAGATCCCGGGTTCGAGTTCCGGTCGGGGCACACATTTTCACATGTTCCCGTTGGTATATATCAACGCCCGTCAGCAGCTGAAGGTATTAATATAATTCTAATTTCATACAAATAATTGTACACTGATGGTCGATATCTGTCTCCTACATAAGGCTTGAGCCTCGAGTGTTGCAAACAAGAACCAATACATTCGTATGTGTTAGTGTACTTGTGTGTTTGGAGAAAAAAATCAAATAAGTGATGAACGAATCACAGGAATTGCGTTTAGCGTCCCGGAAATGTTTCCGATCCGGCCAGAAAGCGTGGTCGTGGCTTACCTTGTTTATGGCGGTTCTTGTGATGGTACAATTCTGTATGTTAATTATGTTCTCGCATAGATATATGTGTTCCTCATTCTCTTCAACATGTACTGTAATGGTTTGAGCGTCATCCGCCAACACATAGCGTAAAGGCAGAGTTACCAGAGCCCCATCCGTGTCTGCCCTTTAATGGGAAATCCTGGACTGATAATGTGAGGAATGAGGTGGTTCTCCAGAGAATCGGAGAGGAAAGGAATATATGAAAAAAAAACAGAAGAAGGGGTATGACGGTAGGACATCTGTTAAGACATCAGGGAATAACTTCCATGGTACTAGAGGGAACGGTAGAGGGTAAAAAACTATAGAGGAAGGCAGAGACTGGAATACATCCAGTAAATAACTGAGGACTTAAGTTGCAAGTGCTACTCTGAGATGAAGAGGTTGGCCCAAGAGATAAATTCGTGGCGGGCTGCATCAACCCAATCAGAAGACTGATAACTTTGAAAAAAAAGGGTAAGTTGACAGCCAGAGTGCTCAGCGTGGTGCAAACATGTGAAGGAAGCAGGAAACCTTCCCACGGAGACGCACTCGGCTTCCTACGGGCAATTGAGTGAGTTTCAAAGGGGTCAAAGTGTGGCCTTCTGAGTTGCCGGATGGTGCTTGCGGGGAATGGCCACATAAGTTGGACGTGCTGCATCAGTTGTTCAACGATGCTGATGTCAGTGTTCACGCAAAATGCTCACACCCGTAGACGGTGTTCCAGACGTTCACGCAGTACAAACACCGCGATGACCGTCTTATTGTAAGGGCAGCAGTGGCAGATCGTACAGCTACCACAGAACAGGTAACAGGGGTTGTGAACACAGACGTGTTAACGCAAACTATTGCGAACTGGTTACTAGCAGCAGAACTACTGGCACGCACATCTTTAGCTCGTCTTTCACCCACGCCACAGTATCGACGTCGACGTCTCGACTGGTACCGTCAGAGGATCACTTGAAGATGGAATGGCACGCCGTAGTCTTCAGCGTGGAAATCCCATTCTACCTGCACCCAAGTGATGGTCGCTTGCGAGTACGATGTAGACCTGCTGAGCTCTGTCTCTGCATTCACAATGGCTTCATCCCAGGTCTCACGGGCTGGGGTGCGAGATGTTTCAACGCTCGTTCACTTTTGGTGTTTCTGGAAAGGGTGCTAACCCGCGCCGAGTACGTGCGTTATGTTTTAGACCCGTTCTTACAACATCAAGGTGACGTCTTGTTCGAACCGTATAATGCTCTTGCAAACACTGTATGTGAAACCCAACGTGCTCTGCAAGACGTGCAACAACTTCCCTGGCCACCACGATCCCCGAATTTGTCTCCAATGGAGCACGATATGACTGGAATGACTCGTCAGTCAAAGACTCTCACAGAACTATGTGGACAGGTTGGGAAGCCGTGGTATAACGTATCCCAGGATAGTATTCGCCATCTCTACGTTCGACTGGATCCCTGAGTGAGGGCCGGCAATGCCACCCATGGAGGTGTACTAATAAGGGTGTTTGAGCATGGGTCGAAACCTAGTACCTTAGAGCCGCTTGTCCTTTTTATCTGTAAATGTAATCATTTCATGTACTTCATATGCAGCTGTTACAGCAATAAACCTTGAGTGAATTGGAAACCTCTAAAAGGGTGCACTAATTTTTTGCGGCAGTGTATTATGTACTCGTATAAGTACTGTATGTATGAATAGAATTGTTTTATTCTCGAACGTTCTAACAATTATAACTAGTACGAAACGAATCTTCCGTCATGACTTATGACCTAGATGTTATCGACAAAGGAATCGTAATGAATTACTTTCGCAGAAATTATTTTCAAGCGGTCCACAATAAGTACGCCGAATTTCATCAGTATTGGTAGGTGTGACCTCCCACATAAGACATTGGATAAAAGAGGGCAAAGAGGCGAGGTTGCAATCCCAGACGCAGCCATCGGGCATTCTTCAGGCGGCGTCGCACTCACGGCCTGCGCTGGAATGTCTTCATCAGCCGGCAGGCCAGCTCCGGTGATCCGCAATAAGGCCGTCCCACACCACCGGCGATGAGGCTGCTCCTCTACTGCCGGAGGAATGCCGGCGTTCCGTGGCCATTGTACTCCATCTCGACATGGTATTGCCTCAGACTTCTCTTCATTATTTGTGGTGTGCGGCCGACTGCTAATGCACCTACGAATGTTTGACGTTACCGTTTTATGAAGAATGTCGGGAAAGGATTTAAGGTCAGGGAGAAACAATAAAAGAAATGTCAGGGTCGGCAAATAACTTAGGAAAATAGTTGAATGAAATGAAAAGATGTCGTACGACCAACGCCAATAAGAGTTTATTAAGACTAATGGACTCTAGTCGAATGAAGTCAGTTGAAGTTTGGGGAATTACGTATATTAGGGACCGAGACTCTTAAGATAATAGACGAATATTGCTTTCTGCGCAGCAAAATAACTGATGACGGAAGAAATAAAGAGAATATAACATGCTGGCTGGGAAGAGCACAGAATCTATTATGATAAAGAGAAACGTAAAATCGAATGTAAATTTAGGTGTTGGAAGTATTTGTCTCGTTTTTAGCCCGGAAGCAAAGTCCTACAGCAAAGAGGTACAGACAAGAGAATACAAGCTTCTAAAATGTGATGATACACAAGAATGCTGAAGCATGAAGTTTGCATGGAACGGATAACTAACGAACAGGTGACGAATCGAATCGGAGAGAAAAGAACTTTATGGCACAACTTGGTTGAAGGAAGGGATAGGTTCATGGAACATACTTTAAGGTACAAAAGGAAGAGTTAATTCCTTTTTAATAGTTGGAAAGGGAGACAAAGCCTTGAATATTGAAACAGATTCAACTGAGAGTGGAGAGTTGAAGAAAATGATCGAATGGCCACGGCAGCAGACACATAGCAAACCTCTTGAAAAATTTTCTGGACGTAACATATAGCGGTGTTGCATAACTTCGTAGCGCTTTCCCGTAAATAAACAAAACAGATTCACATAACAGAGACTGTATTCATCAATAATATATTCTATTTCACTACTTGCTACAGTCCGTCAACGCTGGGGTAACTTTTCGATTCCGCGACTGTAGAAATCACGTGGTTATGCGGCGAAGAACAGTCAAGCCATGTTCGGAGCACATTTTCATCCGGAATAGAAATTCCTTGAAGGTTGTCCAACAGAGAGCAGAAAAGGTGAAAATCTGGGGGCGCAAGTTCAGGTGAATAAGGTGTGTGCGGAACAGTGTTTTTTTTTGTCTGTCTAGCCGAATGCGGGCGGACGTTATCGTAGGTTGGTATCACGTGACGCAGTCTTCCTGGTGGCCGTTCTTGGACTGGTCTGTAAGACGTCTCAGTTGTTGACAATAAATGTCAGTAGGGATGATTACACCTCGAGGAAGCAATTCGTACTACAACACACCGTCGCTGTTCCATCAGATGCATGACACTGTCTTTTGTGCATGTGCGAAGGTCTTTGTACGGGAAGTTTCTAGATCACCAGTAACAATTCAATATAGGAATTGTCGGTGCTGTTCAACAACCAATTGGTGACGAACAAAGAGAGATGCACCCGATGATTTGTGTCATTTTGGCTTAGAGTATGCGGTACCAAATGGTTCAAATGGCTCTGAGCACTAAGGGACTTAACATCTGAGGTCATCAGTCCCCTAGAACTTGAACTACTTAAACCTAACTAACCTAAGGACATCACACACATCCATGCCCGAGGCAGGATTCGAATCTGCGACCGCAGCAGCTGCTCGGTTTCGGACTCATGCGGTACCCATGCACCCGATTTTTGAACGTTCCCCATTGTATGCAAACGTCGCACGATGGTGGAACGATCATATTCATCACATTAGCTACTTCTCGAGTACACTGACGTGGATCATTGTGGATTAATACTTATAAACGATCTTCGTCAAAAATCGAAGGTCTTCCTGAATGTGGAGAGCCACAAATATCAAAACGATCCTCCTTAAAACTGGAAAGCCATTTTCTTGCCGTGCTTTGTCCAGTGGCATTGTCCACATCAAGGGCGCAAATGTTTCTGGCTGCCTCCGCTGTTGTCACTCGTCCGTTGAACTCAAACTGATGGATACGTCGAAAACGTTCCGATTTCTCCTCTTGGTACTCCATATTCTAGCGTCCTCAGCTCCACTGACTATCACAGAATGACAAAATGACGATATGTAAACTCAAATAGTAACAGTGAGGTACAAATAAAAAAAACGAAAATCGATAAATAAATCCATAGCAACTACAATGTGTTGTTGTTGTGGTCTTCAGTCCAGAGACTTCACTCCAGCAGCTCTCCATGCTACTCTATCATGTGCAAGCTTCTTTATCTCCCAGTACCTACTGCAACCTACATCCTTCTGAATCTGCTTAGTGTATTCATCTCTTGGCCTCCCTCTACGATTTTACCCTCCAAGCTGCCCCCCCAATACTAAACTGGCGATTGCTTGATGCCTCAGAACATGTCCTACCAACCGATCCCTTCTTCTAGTCAAGTTGTGCCACAAATTTCCCTTCTTCTCAATTCTATTCAGTACCTTCTCATTAGTTATGTGATCTACCCAGCAACTAGAATATAAACGCGCAAAACAAAAACGCTACGAACTTATGCACCAACGTAACTGAAATAATATAAACGTGCGGTAGTTAACTCTAAAGAACTAAACTGATGAGCCAAAAAGTTATAAGAACCTACTAAATATTTTGTTGTTGAACCTTTGGAATGCAATACAACAGGGATTCTGCGTGGCACAGATTTGACAACTCATTGGTAGGTTTCCGGAGGAATGTAAGGCCAGAAGACTATAGCTAACATAATTCCTGTAAATTACGAGTTGGTGCTTCGTGGCCGTGATGCTGGATCCCGTGCCATCGGGCTCAGATCGGCAGATCTGTTGAGTTCACTGTGATGCTCAGCTTTATTTTTTTTTTAATTTTTTTTTGAAGATGTCATCCATGTCGGAGAAGACGTCAAGAATATATGGATGCAGGTGGTTTGCAATAATTTTCACATAATAAATGAAATGATCGTTTGGCATTGTTGGCCGGGAGGCCCCATTCTGGAGAGTTCGGCCGCCGTATTCCCAGTCCTTTTTAAGTGATGCCACATCGGCGACTTGCGAGCCACCCAGTCCCCTGGCGGGAATCGAACCTGGGCCCCCTACGTGACAAGTGGTAACGCTACCGCTACGCTACGTAGGCGGACATTTTCACATCGACTACAACTGTCATGGAGACTCCCATTACTTCCACAGCTCCGATGCAAGCCCGGTGAATTTTCCCCATACCATGGTACAGCAGTTTTACAAGAATGGGAGAGACTGTAACGTAGGACTCTTTGCCAGTGACAAGACGCTCAACGAATTATTTTAATTCACCGTCAGCCGTAGAGAACTGACAGCCTGATAGTGTTTGAAGAGGGATCAATATCTGAGATAAAATCAAATAAAAGTTATCCGTGTTATGTGGAATGTTTTGAGAACTGTGATTGTACTGTTAGTCATGGAACACACTGAGATGACAAAAGTCGTGGAATGTCGATATGTGCCTATACAGATTGCGGTAGAACTGCGTGCACAACGTGTAAAAGGACAGTGCGTTGGCGGAACTGTCATTTGCACTAAGGTTATTCATGTGGAAAGGCTTCTGACGTAATTATGGTTGAGCCGTGCGCGGCTCGTGTTCATGCCGTTTATTGTTTGTCATCTTCTCTTACGGTACTGCCGCCTCGTTTCCTTATTCCATTTACTGGCGTCACTAACTTCCTACGTTACCTGCCCGTGAGTGGCAGCAGCAGCGCTTATAGATATGTGCACTGTCGTACCATCTCAGGAGCGACCGCGAGTATTTTTCCGGATCGCCGTGTGTCTGCAGTCAGTCAGGCACGGAGCAGCAGTCGGCACGCAGCAGCAGTGAAGTCGGGGGCGGAGCGCCAGTGAGATGCTCACCGACCGCTGGCAACACACGTGAACTGTCCGACGGAAGGCGGTTGGACCGGGACGGCCGTTGGTTGGTCGTTCGGTTGGTCGTCTCATCAGGCGACGTGTATTTGGTCCTTTGACCGTTTCTGGGCCTCGTCAGTTGGTCATCTTGCCGCCGGATGTGGGTCGGTTCCTTCCCTGTGCGTAGATGTCGTGGCCAATGGGCAAGAGTTACCTCTGCATGCTTGGGTCCGAGCCAGTGTGCCCGGGTCGCAGTATCTCCGAATTCCGAACAGACATCGAGTTGAGTCGGGGTGGAGCTGCAGTCAGCTTCGGAGAGCCAAGACTCGCCCGACCGTTGGTGACACACGTAACTTCAGTGGGAACGACCTGGGTTGGTCGTTCGGTCGCTCATCTCATCGGACGACGTGTGTTTGGTCGCCGACCGCTTGTGGAAACTCTCTGTGTGTCGAATTGATTCGTCCTTGTTGTTCCACAGTCATTGCTTTTACGATTGTTCGGGTTCTTGTGCAAGTGTGTTTATGTGGAACCGAGTGTAGCTTCTGTGATTTTCACTGAGCAGATGAACGCTGTCTGCGTACTGCAGTAGTCATTGGGCCGGTTGAAAAAAATGTTCAAATGTGTGTGAAATCTTATTGGACTTAACTGCTAAGGTCATCAGTCCCTAAGCTTACACACTACTTAACCTAAATTATCCTAAGGACAAACACTCACACCCATGCCCGAGGGAGGACTCGAACCTCCGCCGGGCCAGCCGCACAGTCCATGACTGCAGTGGGTCGGTTTAAACAGAGTGAGTGCGTCGGGTGGAAGGGAATTGATTAAGCTCTTGGTTGGTTCTTCAGCCGTCTCTAGGTTGTGTTGCCACCCGGTTGTTTAGTGTCACGCTTGGCTGCCTGTCTCACCTAAACTGTAGAGTTTCCTCCCCAGGCCGACCCTTGGAACACTTCTGAGCACCACGGTTTGTTGTTTGTGATTGTCATTTTATTTGGTCGCTGCTGCTGTGCCAGGCCTTCAGCCGTCTATTAATATTGCCTGTTTTATGTTTAGGATATGGCCTCCAGCCGAACTTCATGTCAACTATTTTAAGATTAGGCCTTCAGCTGTGTTTCATTTAAAATTCTTGTTGCTCTGTATTTATTCCTTCAGCCACTATTGTTTCTGAGTCGGTGACTTTAATATGTAAATCCTTGTCCGAAGGTTTCTCTTTGATTATCTTGGTTTCTCGAAACTGCCTTCAACCGTGTTCTGTAAAAGTTTATCTTAAGGTTGTCTTTAATTATTCTGGAGTAATTGTTTGGGCCTTCAGCCGACAAGATATTTCAAGTTTTCTTAAGATGTTTTTCTGTTGTACTGTGGAAAAGCTTATCTTTAAAGCCTCTCTCTTGTTATGTAAAGAAGTTTTTTTTATTGGGCTTTCGGCAGAAGAATTGACTTGAATTTTCCTTAATACGGCCTTTAGCCGGAATTTGTGAATGTTTGGCTTTTAAAGAAATTCCGTAGCTGATCTGTAATATTATTTCGGCCGTAAGCCGAGAAGATATTGTAATTTTACTTAAGTAAGCCCTTCAACCGTTACTCTAAATCCTGGTGCTTTAAAAGCAATCATTTAAACGTATTCTGGAGAAGTTACCTGGGACCTCAGCCGTGAACTGATCTTCGTTGTTTTAAAGAGAACACCGTACGTTGGTTTGAGGAATAAAGTTGTGTGTATTCTTGTATAACTAACAGTAACTGACCGTGGCCCCTTTCCACAACCTGATACGCTCTGTCCTGCGAAACCAGACTTCAATGGCCGCAGGACGCTAATTAACTGACTTTGAACGTGGAATCGTAGCTAGAGCTAAGCGCATGGAACATTCCATTTCGGAAATCGTTGGGGAATTCAATATTCCGAGATCCACTGCGTCAAAAGTGTGCCAAGAAAGTCAAATTTCAGGCATTACGTGTCACCACTTTTAAGACCGGGAGCAGTGGCGTTCGCGTAGAGTTGCCAGTGCTAACGGCAAGCAACATCGCGTGAAATAACCACAGAAATCAATGTGGGATGCATGACCAACGTATCCGTTGGGAGCGTGAGGCGATGTTTGGCGTTAATGGGCTATGGCAGCAGACGACCGGCGCGAGTGCCTTTGCTAACAGCACGACATCGCCTGCAGCGCCTCTCCTCGGCTCGTGACCATATCGATTGGGCCCTAGACGAGTGGAAAACCGTGGCCTGGTCAGATGAGTCCCGATTTCAATTGGTAAGAGCTGATGGTAGGATTCGAGTGTGGCGCAGACCCCACACGTCATGGACTCAAGTTCTCGACAAAGCACCGTGCAAATTGGTGATGGCCTCATAATGGTGTGGGCTGCATTTTCATGGAACGGACTGGGTTCTCTGGTCCAACTGAAGCGATCATTGGCCGGAAATGGTTATGTTCGGGTACTTGGAGACCGGTTTCAGCCACTCGTGGACAGCATATTCCCAAACAGCGATGGAAATTATATGGGTGGCAATGCGGCATGCCGGCCCACAATTGTGGGCAATTCTGGACAATTGGAGCAAATTATTTGCACATCCAGATCGCCAGACATGAATCCCATTGAATATTTAGGGGACATAATGAAGAGGTCGGCTGACCCGCCAGGGTAGCCGAGAGCGCTGATGTGCTGCTTCCTGGACACGGGTAGGCGCGCCAGTCCCAGATCGACTCCGCCCGGTGGATTAACGACGACGGCCAGTATGCCGGCCAGCCTGGATGTGGTTTTTAGGTGGTTTTCCACATCCCACTAGGTGAATACCGGGCTGGTCCCCAAGTTCCGCCTCAGTTACACGACTTGCAGACATTTGAAAACCTTCGCACTATTTCATGACTTACACTAGACGCAGGCAGCTGGTGTACACTACTTACATTCCGGGGGTTACGGGGTGGCTGCAGGAAGGGCATCTGACCACCCTCTGCAATTAACACTGCCGAATCCGTCATAACAAAGCCGACCCTGCGTTGGAGCGGACAAAGGCCCGAGAAAGAAAGAATGGAGAGGTCAGTTCGTGCACAAAATCCTTCATCGGCAACAGCTTTGCAATTATGGATGGGAATAGACGCAGTATAGATCAATATTTCAGCAGAGGCCTTCCGTCAACTTCTTAAGTCCGTGTCAGGTATAGCTGCTGAACTGCCCCAGCAAGTGGAGGTTCGACACAATGTGAGGAGGTATGCCAAGGTTTTGGCACCTCACAGTATTGCCAGTTCATGAAATAATTGAAAGAGGCTGAAGCAGTAAAAATTATTTGATAAAAGCAATTTCTCTGTAACAAGATAATATTCGTATTCATAATAACACCGAAGTGCAGTAATAAAATATACGAGCCGAGAAGCAAGGCGTAAACATACACTACTGGCCATTAAAATTGCTACACCACGATGATGACGTGCTACAGATGCGAAATTTAACAGACAGGAAGAAGATGCTGTGATATGCAAACGATTAGCGTTTCAGAGCATTCACACAAGTTTGGCGCCGGTGGCGACACCTCCAACGTTCTGACATTAGGAAAGTTTCCAACCGATTTCTCAAACACAAACAGCAGTTGACCGGTGTTGCCTGGTGAAACGTTGTTGTGCTGCCTCGTGTAAGGAGGAGAAATGCATACCATCACGTTTCCGACTTCGATAAAGGTCGGATTGTAGCCTATCGCGATTGCGGTTCATCGAATCGCGACATTTTTGCTCGCGATGATCAAGATCCAATGACTTAGCAGAATATGGAATCGGTGGGCGCAGGGGGGTAATACGGAACACCGTGCTGGATCCCAACGGCCTCGTATCACTAGCAGACGAGATGACAGGCATCATATCCGCATGGATGTAACAGATCGTGCAGACACGTCTCGATCCCTGAGTCAACAGATGGGGATGTTTGCAAGACAACAACTATCTGCACGAACAGTTCGACGACGTTTGCAGCAGCATGGACTGTCAGCTCGGAGACCATGGCTGCGGTTACCCTTGACGCTGCATCAGAGACAGGAGCACCTGCGATGGTGTACTCAACGACGAAGCTGGGTGCACGAATGGCAAAACGTCATTTTTTCGGATGAATCAAGGTTCTGTTTACAGAATCATGATGATCGCATCCGTGTTTGGCGACATAGCGGTGAACGCACATTGGAAGCGTGTATTCGTGATCGCCATACTGGCGTATCATCCGGCGTGACGGTATGGGTGGCCATTGGTTACACGTCTCGGTCATCTCTTGTTCGCATTGACGGGACTTTGGACGTTACATTTCAGATGTGTTACGACCCGTGGCTCTACTCTTCATTCGATCCCTGCGAAACCCTACATTTCAGCAGGATAATGTACGACCGCATGTTGCAGGTCCTGTACGGGCCTTTCTGGATACAGAAAATGTTCGACTGCTGCCCTGGCCAGCACATTCTCCAGATCTCTCACCAATTGAAAACGTCTGGTCAACGGTGGCCGAGCAACTGGCTCGTCACAATACGCCGGTCACTACTATTGATGAACTGTGGTTTCGTGTTGAAGCTGTACCTATACACGCCATCCAAGCTCTGAATCAATGCCCAGGCGTATCAAGGCCGTTATTACGGCCAGAAGTGGTTGTTCTGGGTACTGATTTCTCAGGATCTATGCACCCGAATTGCGTGAAAATGTAATCACATGTCAGTTGTAGTATAATATATTTGCCCAATGAATACCCGTTTACCATCTGCATTTCTTCTTGGTGTAGCAATTTTAATGGCCAGTAGTGTAATTCATACCATTTTAATTCGTGGGACTCAGAAGTTCTTGTGAATAATATGTAAGAAATACATTGGACTTCACTGGTCATGTGTGGGAAGCAGTTCCCTCTCTCCAGGAAGTCACACCCTCCCTAAAGACGTGACAGATAAACAAAAAATGTGTACGTTACACAATTACACTCCCACTCTACAGATTACCGTATCTTCGAGGATCATTATTCATGAGCAAGACAAAGGACAGGGAGATTTCAGATCCATACAGCAGCCACCAAACAGCGACGCTTTCTCGGCCAAGTACACCCCACACCGAGTCAGCAACGCCGGACGTTTGTCGGGAGACGCCTTTGCAGAGAGCGAGCCGTCACGCTTCATCTCTCGATGGCGGCTTTAATCAAGTCGCTGGGCGGCCGGAGGGATCGGATGCCGCCGCCGGCTGCCGGCTGCCTTTGACTCGTGCTGAAGCGCCTTCCAGGGGATAAGGGAATTTCCGGCGCTTCATTTGCGCGCCGCGCCGCGCGGCCGCCGGCTTTGGCAGTTCTTTGTCTTACGCGCCGGCGGTCGATGCAGCTGGAGGGCTCTCGTCTGCTCGCGCCCTGCCCCGCCGGCCGTGCCCCTTCTGACATCGACACGACGCCCACGCCGCACTAGATTCTCGACCTGCCTTCACCCCGTTAGGTCAGGAACCCCGCCACTGTCTTGGCCGCAGGAAATCTGGATTCAAACGATGTGTAGGCGACCTACTCTACATATACATCTGCTCATTGTAAGGCCGCTTCCTTTGGAAGAAAAATGAAGAACATAAAACTGGTACCCCAAAGCCCAAAACTCCCTAAAATCAAGTTCCAAATTGCCATAAATGACAAAAAAAAGGGAAAAAAAACGAAGTCCCTTTTGGAATAATGTTGCTTGAATAGTAGCTTGAATAGTTGCTTGAAGAAGCCTGGAAATACTGACAGGTTTCAGATAGATTATATAATGGTGAGACAGAGATTTAGGAACCAGGTTTTAAATTGTAACACATTTCCAGGGGCAGATGTGGACTCTGACCACAATCTATTGGTTATGAACTGTAGATTAAAACTGAAGAAACTGTGAAAAGGTGGGAATTTAAGGAGATGGAACCTGGATAAACTGAAAGAACCAGATGTTGTACAGTTTCAGGGAGAGCACAAGGGAACAATTCACAGGAATGGGGGAAAGAAATACAGTAGAAGAAGAATGGGTAGTTTTGAGGAATAAAATAGTGAAGGCAGCAGAGGATCAAGTAGGTAAAAAGACGAGGGCTAGTAGAAATCCTTGGGTAACAGAAGAGATACTGAATGTAATTGATGAAAGGAGAAAATACAAAAATTCAGTAAGTGAAGCAGGCAAAACGGAATACAAACATCTCAAAAATGAGATCGACAGGAAGTGTAAAATGGCTAAGCAGGGATAGCTAGAGGATAAATGTAAGGATGTAAAGGCTTATCTCAGTGAGGGTAAGATAGATACTGCCTACAGGAAAATTAAAGATACCATTGGAGAAAAGAGAACCACTTGTATGAACATCAAGAGCTGAGATGGAAACCCAGTTCTAAGCAAAGAAGGGAAACCAGAAAGGCGGAAGGAGTATATGGAGGGTCTATACAGGGGCGATGTTCTTGAGGACAGTTTAATGGAAATGGAAGAGGATGTAGATGAAGATGAAATGGGAAATATGATACTGCATGAAGAGTTTGATAGAGCACTGAAAGACCTAAGTCGAAACAAGGCCCCGGGAGTAGACAACATTCCATTAGAGCTACTGACAGCCTTGGGAGAGCCAGTCCTGACAAAACTCTACCATCTGGTGAGCAAGATGTATGAGACAGGCGAAATTCCCTCAGACTTCAAGAAGAATATAATAACTCCAATCCCAAAGAAAGCAGGTGTTGACAGATGTGAAAATTATCGAACTATCAGTTTAATAAGTCACAGCTGCAAAATACTAACACGATTTCTTTACAGACGAATGGAAAAACTGGTACATGCTGACCTCGGGGAAGAACAGTTTGGATTTCGTAGAAATTTTGGGAGACATGAGGCAATATTGACCCTACGACTCCTGTAGCGTTTTCGCTGGGAAGTATTTGATCACCCACCATACAGATCGGAATTGGCTCGTTCTAATTTTCATCTCTGCTCACATTAACCGCTGGGTGCCAAGACAGCCTTGCGACACAGACAACCTTTTGACAGATTAGCTTAGAGAATTGGCAGAAGGCACTGGCGGCTGCCTTCTATGACGACGGCATTGGAAAGCTGGTACAATGCTACGAAAAATGTTTGGACAACATGGTTGTGAAGTAACAGCGATTGATATAAAATTGTCGAGGGACAATAAAGGGAAGCAGTGCTTGGGAAGGGAGTGAGACAGGGTTGTAGCCTCTCACCGATGCTATTAAATCTCTATATTGAGCAAGCAGTAAAGGAAACGAAAGTAAAGTTTGGAGTAGGCATTAAAATCCATGGAGAAGAAATAAAAGCTTAGAGGTTCGCCGATGACATTGTAATTCTGTCAGAGACAGCAAAGGACTTGGAAGAGCAGTTAAACGGAATGGACAGTGTCTTGAAAGGAGGGTATAAGATGAACATCAACAAAAGCAAACCGAGGGTAATGGAATGTAGTCGAATTAAGTCGGGTGATGCTGGGGGAATTAGATTAGGAAATGAGACACTTAAAGAAGTAAAGGAGTTTTGCTATTTGGGGAGCAAAATATCTGATGATGGTCGAAGTAGAGAGGATATAAAATGTAGACTGGCAATGGCAAGGAAAGCGTTTCTGAAGAAGAGAAATTAGTTAACATAGATTTATGTGTCAGGAAGTCGTTTCTGTCTGGAGTGTAGCCATGTATGGAAGTGAAACATGGACGATAAATAGTTTGGACAAGAAAAGAATAGAAGCTTTCGAAATGTGGTGCTACAGAAGAATGCTGAAGAGTAGATGGGTAGATCACATAACTAATCAGGAGGTATTGAATAGAATAGGGGAGAATAGGAGTTTGTGGCACAACTTGGCAAGAAGAAGGGATCGGTTGGTAGGACATGTTCTGAGGCATCAAGGGATCACCAATTTAGTATTGGAGGGCGGGTGGAGGGTAAAAATCGTAGAGGGAGACCAAGAGGTGAATACACTAAGCAGATTCAGAAGGATGTAGGCTGCAGTAGGTACTGGGAGATGAAGAAGCTTGAACAGGATAGAGTAGCATGGAGAGCTGCATCAAACTAGTCTCAGGACTGAAGACCACAACAACAACAACAGATAGAAAAGAAATTCTGTAACAATTAGCGTAGTTTTTTGAAAAAGAAAGAGAGAAACAAGATGGATTCCCATTAGTTTCAAAATAAAATCATAGTAGACCGCAAAGTACCGTAATTAGAAATCATGGAGTAGGACGAACGATCTCAAAGAATACTCCTTATGAGTACTCTTTGAGAATCATGTGAAATACCTTAGAAAGAACCATGCGTTGTTACTGTGTTACGACAGTTTGTTGGAGCAAGTCGTACCTCAACGTGTGCTCGTATACATGGGGGCGACGAGATTGTTTTTTGAACGCTTAAGGTTTGCGATCTACTACGACGCACTGAACTTGTAAAAAGTAAATCAGTAACTTCAAATAGGACATCACGTAGAAACCAGATAGTAAAAGATTCGAAATTGTCTTGAATTGAATATTTTCAATAAAACACTGGATATTACCCATAGTTAGAAACTATTAATGATGGACCGATATAGAGACTAAACTTTGAAACCGAATTGTGAGAAAAGAATTAACTTTCGTAAAATCAGTTAATGGATTCTGGAACGTGCATAATATCTATGACTGAAGTATACGTCATTAATTCCACCCAGATAGGAAAAGCTACTTCCTTACGGCAATGTAAGGATGTGAAAATAATGCAATAAAACAGCATTCATTATTATTACTCCGTTAATAACTTCTTTCAAATGGTTCAAATGGCTCTGAGCACTATGCGACTTAACTTCTGAGGTCATCAGTCGCCTAGAACTTAGAACTAATTAAACCTAACTAACCTAAGGACACCACACACATCCATGCCCGAGGCAGGATTCGAACCTGCGACCGTAGTGGACACGCGGTTCCAGACTGAAGCGCCTTTAACCGCACGGCCACACCGGCCGGCTAATAACTTCTTTCAATCCATTTAATATTGTGTATTAAAGGACCTGCTACTATAGCAGATAACTGATGATGATGATTCAGTAAATAATTATCTGTGCGACGACATTGATTATCCAAGGAACGTGGCGTGCATAAGTACTCTTTGCGGCATTAACAAATTATCGCTCTGTTACGAATTATTAGGCTCAAGTAAACTGAAAAACTTTAGTGGAGATATTGTTGTTGTGTATGTACTGAAGCTATGATTAATACCGGAATAGGAATTGATGTATCCCTGCGTTAGCTGTGTTTAAATACGCCGGGGGGCACGTAATTGCTTGACCTGAACGAGACAAATAATACGCACAGGGTGGGATTTGGCGCAGCCCAAACAGATTTTTTTATATAACATCAATATATACAGCTCTACCGCTAGTTAGCCAGACTGCGGCGTTATAACATGCACTATCCACTCAAAAGTATCCAGACATCCCTACGTAATGTGGGTAATGACATCATATCATCTGACTTTCGGAACATGGTCGTCACAGATTCCGAAATCATATACTGGTTTGTAAGGCGTACCCAGGAGCAAATACAGACTCAGATTACAATGAAGTAATGAAGAGTAGGCTCAAGTCTAAGAGACTAGTCACGAAGAATCAATGCGCAAAGAATTGGGATATAGAAGCACCAAGGAATGAAGAGATACGCTCGAAGTTCACTGAGGATAAAGGATAGATACTGCGACGGAATAACTCAGTAACCAGTTCAGTTGAAGAGGACAGGGCGTCCCTAAAAAGGACATTCACAGTAACTGAAGAGAAATACATAGCTACAAGGAAGGTAACTGCGAAGAAACCATGGGTAACAGAAGAAATCGGTTGATCGATGGAAGAGGAAACTACAAAAATATAATACAGGTCACTTAGGAATGAAACAAATAAGAAATGCAGGGAAGATACGCCGAAACGTCTACACGATAAATGTGTAGAAATCAAAAACAGAGGTGTTTGTCGGAAAGACTTAACTCAGCACATAGAAAAGTCAAAACAACATTCGGTGAAATTAAAAGAAAGGGCGGTTACATTAGGAGTGCATTACGAATTCCACTCTTAAATGCAGAGGAGAAAGTAGATAGATGGAAAGAGCACACTGAAGGGGTCTATGGGGGCGGGGGTACGAATTGTCTGATAACGTGATAGAAAGAAAAGAGGAATCGATGTAGAAGACATAGGGGTTCACTATTAGAATCAGAATTTAGAAGAGCTGTGGAAGATGAAATAAGGCAGATGGGATTGATAACATTCCATCAGAATTTCTGCCGGCCGAAGTGGCCGTGCGGTTAAAGGCGCTGCAGTCTGGAACCGTAAGACCGCTACGGTCGCAGGTTCGAATCCTGCCTCGGGCATGGATGTTTGTGATGTCCTTAGGTTAGTTAGGTTTAACCAGTTCTAAGTTCTAGGGGACTAATGACCTCAGAAGTTGAGTCCCATAGTGCTCAGAGCCATTTTCAGAATTTCTAAAATATTTGGAGGAGGTAGCAACGAAACGACTATTGACGTTGGTGTGTAGAGTGTATGAATCTGTCGATATACCACTTGACTTTCGGAACAAGATCATTCATACAACTACGAAGATTGCAAGAACTGGGAAGTGTGAGGATAATCGCACAGTCAGCTTAACAGCTCATGCATCCAAGTTGCTGAGAATAATAATATACAGAATTAAGGAAAAGAAACTTGAGGAACTGTTAGATGACGATCAGTTTGAAGTACCGAAACATTCTGAAACTATGATGATACACTAAGCACGTGGAGAAGGTTCTAAACATCGTAAAACTCACTTTCTACTAAACTGCTATCCTAAAAGTAGAACTTAAGTAAATACTGTTGCCACAAGGCCCTGCGAGAAGAAAATTAGGTGGTCAGTTATAGTTCTGCTAGTAACGAATGAAGCGTAGATGATGACTTCTTTTGCACTTAGGTACGCTTCCGAATTTTGTCTATGCGGTTCGAGGATTAGCAATAGGGTGCCAAGAAGAAACTCATTATCTACAAGGTGACAAATTTGTTTGACCGGAATGTAAAGGGACTGGTCTCCTACTTCAAGAACCACCTCAAAAGAAGGAGATAATCACGTAGAAATGTATGTCTGATAAATGTAGGTGTGATAAATAACTTTAGGATGGCTCGAAGTTTGATATCGATACTTCAGGTAACTGTGAAAGGTCGGGAAACTGTCTTAATAAGCACTGTTATTATTGCTCATCAAAAACAAAGGTAGAAACTCCGTATATAATGAGCATTTCTTTTAATTACTCAACTATATTACAATTAAGAGATCGAATTTGAATGCTTAATGTCCAACCATAACGTGTACCTTGCGGTGATGTGAGGTCACATATGCATGGAATTCGTTACCATGTCGCTACGCATTTAAGAAAGATTCGTAAAACTTTGCAGCACATCTCCGAGCGTATATCACCGGTATTTCAATATTCCACAGTTCCTATGGTATCTGGAGAAGTAATATTGCATCGCTGCAGAACTAGTTCAGCTCGAAGAGAAGGTATTGCGAGATCAGTTCACCGATAAGCGAGACCAAAACGGAATGAAATAAGCTGCGTCGGTGAAGTGGAAAGAAGAGAAGGGGATTTGTGAGTGGTGGCTCCTGTTGTGCTTCTGTTCGGAAACTAATCCGATAGGTCTCTTCCAACTCAGACTTTCGAGTGCAGTCTCAACCTGGCACAAAATTTTATTTTCATTAGTTGTCTGACTGGTTTGTGTAAATCTCTTCATTTTGCAGCATTGTCAAACGTACTCAGCTATTTGTTCTACGTATTCATATCACTGTCTTTGGCTACAGTTTTTTTTCCGTGGTTCCACATACTATCATGGAAGTTATTCTTTGATGTCCTATCATCCTGTTACTTAGTGTTTTCCAATTCCCCCCTCTTTTGGGTAGAATATCCGTATTTTTTATTTACATACACTTTATTTTCGGCAACATATGTAACAAGGTTTCACCATAGTCTTATTTACTTTCACACAAAGGCCTAACACGCACTTACATTCTCAAAAATCTATATATCAAGTTCAAGCTTATGATGCCAGCTGACTTATTTTGGTGATGAATGCTCCCTTTGCCTATACTACTCTACTTCTTATATCAATCATCCTTCGTCCACCATACGTCATTATGCTTCATTTCGCCCCCTACATAGTCTTCAACTTTGTTAAGATTATTGCTAATCTCTGCTACACTCTGCTAATTTCTGTTACTTCTAGATACTTTCGTCATTCTTTCGCTTGCTCGTAATTCATGTTCTATGCTCTGCATGCTGTTCATGGTACTCAACAAATGCTATAATTTCTCCTCACATTCACAGATAGCAGGAATGTCAGCAGCGAATCTTATCGTTGACACCTTTCACCCTGAATTTTTATTCAACCGTATAACCTTTCCTGTGGGTAATTCGTTGTCTCTTCGATGTGAATGTTGAAAAGTAGTTTTTGAGCGGAACACTTCTCTCTTGTTCTTCCATTATTTTTGTTCGCTGTTTTTTATTGTAGACATTTAATTTTATCTGTCTTTCCCTTTCTTTTCTTGAGGATGTCAAACATTTTGCAAGATTATACTTTTTCGAATGTTTTTCTAGATAAACAAATCGTATGAGTGTGCCTTGATTTTGCCTAAGTTCTGCTTTCATTATCAAGCGTAAATGCCGAATCACGACCCTGGTTTCTTTACCGTTCCTAAAGGCAACTGATCGTCATCCATCAGATACTTAATTTTCTTTTGCGTTCAGTTTGATTGTGTGATAGTTCTTACATCCTGGCCCAATAAACTCGAGATTGTGTGGATAATATTCTTCCGAACTTCAAAAAGCATATCCCCATACTAAAGTAACCTTTTGTTACCACTTCGTCAATTATCTTAGGAATTTCGCAGGTATGTTCAAGTGGCTCTGAGCACTATGGGACTCAACTGCTGAGGTCATTAGTCCCCTAGAACTTAGAACTAGTTAAACCTAACTAACCTAAGGACATCACAAACATCCATGCCCGAGGCAGGATTCGAACCTGCGACCGTAGCGGTCTTGCGGTTCCAGACTGCAGCGCCTTTAACCGCACGGCCACTTCGGCCGGCTTCGCAGGTATACTGTGTATCCCTTTTGCTTTGTTCAGTCGCAAGTCTTCCAAAACTCTGTCAAATTTTGACTCTAGCACTTATCCCCTGTGTCCCCCAAACCAACGCTCAGTTCATCTTTTACCATTTTACCACGTTAGCAAACCGATCCTCCCCTTCGTAGAAGCTCTGAATGTTCTCTTTCTGCCTAACCACTCTCTCTTCTGAGGTTTTAAATTCATCGAAAGTTATTTTGACTATTCGTCGTGTCGAATTCCTTATTCTGGTGACCATTTCCTTTACGATTACATCGCATTGTTCCGACAAGTATGTCGCTTTAGCTTTCTCGTACGAACTAAGATAATAATTTCCTCGTCTCGGGAGATAAGTATTTTGATACTGAGAACCCTTATGGACAGAAACCACCAAGGATGGCTGTAAATTATTCATTTCCCTTTTTGTTATCGTTACTAATTTCAGACTAACGTACATTATGTAACAATAGTCTTCAATGAAGTAAACGTGCCCCCAAATAAAATAATTTTTAGTTATCAATTGACAGAAGGGAAAACATTAAGGGAGGTTAGAATGAAAACCTCGTACCAAAAAGAAATAAAGCAGTTATTACGTAGAACACTTAAACTACCAGTAAGCAAAAGACAGAGAATGCCCAATGTGCTGCGTTCTAGTGAAGAAAAGAAGAAACCATGTACACTGACAGGCAACCACATTAAGTGAGAAAACCACGCATAACTTGAGAAGGCTGATGATTTTCAGCAGTTTTCAACAGCCAGAACATATATTAATCACCTCTGAGTAAGTACAGCTTTTTTTATTTATCTTTAAGTTAAGGTGATAAGCAACATTCCCAATAATTTTACCTCTAAAACACTACAAACAGACGTGAAAACCATGTATAAAGTTAGTTCAGATGGTATTAGAATGATAAACTCGTAATTCAAAATCAATATATTTCACCTCCTGTAACATTTGTATTTTATGAGATAAGAGGTTTAAAATGTGAAAGTTAATTGAAAAAAAAAGAAAAAACAAAGAGAATCTCTATCGTAGCAGGACAGCAAATTGTTTAAATGGTTATCACGTGGACAAATCGAAGTTGCTAGTAAATAACAGCTGGTCTGGAATCATGCGAAACAAAATTATGGTGATATACGAACAATATGAAGGCCTTGCATGAAATATGATGTTCATATATCGCCACAGTTTGTTCGCACGTATCCCACCGACCGCCGATGGCAAGCAGCGATCATATCAAAAACCACATTAGGGTGATACGATAACATCGACTGTGCTCCAAGAAAGCACAATAAGATCACTGATACTGCTACTCACTACAGGTAAATAATTTATCGGTTAGGGTCGTCATCACAGTGGAATGTAGTCGAGCTAAACCAAGTGGTGCTGAGGGAATTAGATTCGAAAATGAGACGCTTAAAGCGTAGACGCGTTTTTCTATTTGGGCAAAAAATAATTGAAGTCGGAAGAAGTAAAGACGACGTAACACGCAGAGAACGCAATACAAGGAAATATTTTCTGAAAAAGAGAAATCTGCAACATCGCGAGTAATTTTAACTGTCAGGAAATCTTTCTTGGAAGTATTTGTTTAGATTGTAGCCTTGTATCAAAATAAAACGTGGCCAACATGCAATACAGACAAGAAGATAATAGAAACTTAAAACTGTCATGTCAGACTAGAACGCTGAAAGTTAGATGAGCAGACCGAATAACCGATGAAGATACAGTGTATCGAGATCGGGTAGCAAAGAGCTTTGTGAGACAACTCGGCTAAGAGAAACAGCAAGTAGATGCGACATATTTTGAAGAATCAAGGAATCCTTTTGAAACAAACCAACTGATTATGACTTAAAAAGAAGTCGAAATCAGTCTAAGACTGATATATACAATAAAATAATTAATGAAAAATTAGTTTGGTGATGGAGAGATGTGTGAGGAAGATCAAGCCTCGAATACAGCAAGCAGCTTGCAGTGGACGTAGTTTTCTGCTCTTGTGCAGAAACGTGTAGCCTTTCACACGACTGAATAAACTGGAGAGTGGCATCACTCGCGCTTTCGTACTGAAGAGTAAAACTATTAATTGTCATTTGCGCTCGTGTTGCAACATTCAGCAACAATATAATACAATACTTTGATTAGTTCTATTGTTCATATTTCAGGTGATAACAATGTCACAAAATTCAGATCACATAACATTCGTATGGACCCATTTTCCTCACCCTTTAACGTATTAGCCGTTTGTGGATTCCACCAGACCCCTGAGGTTGCAGAATCTTTCCCCGACAGTGTACTGATATTTACTATTATCAGCAGTTCACGAAAGCTACTCCTTTAGCGGAAGTTCTCTCCTATAGGGAGCTAGCGAGTTTAGATGCGTAAGCCCCTCGGCGCCACTGAAGCGAACGACATCGGAGGTGACAGCTTCTTAGAAGACAGCGCTGCCTACGCAAAGGTGCGGAAGCAACACTCGTGACATGTTTCCGGCACCCTGCCTTCCAATAACGCTCTCTCCACCTCCTGCATAACACCACAGTCAAAGAACCTCTCACACCATCTAGGTCACAAGCGCCTTCCGACCACGATGCCGTGAAACGTATCTCCACCTAGTTTGTTGGGCTCTGGATGTTTCTTTCCCGTTATTACGGCGAGATGCAAAAAGCAACTTGGGGAGCATTCCTGGGAGTGCTGTAGGCCGTTACCGTTCACAGTATACAAGGGAAATATTAAGTTACCGGACAAACTACAAGAGCCAATTTCTAACTGCAAAAGAAACAACGGAATTTATGTCAACAAATACGGGAAATGGACGGTGAGTATGCAAGAAAGGAGTCAGCACTGGTACATTACATTACTCATTACAAGCTATTAATTTATGATTTAATTAAGGCGGATTTGCCAGCGTTTGTGGCATTGATGAACGACAGTATTGCCTGCGTTGCAGGTTGTGATATGGTGGTGTGGACAACCGACAGCAAGGTTTTTAGGGTGCTGGTTGTGAGATTTGAGCCAAGTCGAAGCCCAAGAGTCCGTTATTCATCCCTGGAGCAAGCTGATGCGGTTTTCGTCTACGGTCTATCATGTGGAAAAGGTCGAGGATTCGCACATATTTACCGGGCCATTTACCCTTTACTCGTTAAACGCTTGCATCCATTTTTCGATGTTAGTATGACGGTGAGTGCTTTCAAAGACATGAAAGACCTGGGCATGCGCGGATTGTTCGTACGTCGTCTCTGGAACAACAGGTTTTACACGATATTGAGACCAACCGCAGTACAAGATCCAGGTACGTGGCCTGCCAGCAATGAGTAAGCCATAGGAAGGTATTGCGTATACTACATAAAAATCAGTAATGTTGCTAGAACCTTCAACACGTAAAAGAGTTACCGGCAGCTACAGACTGAAACATTCGAAAGAGTAAGGCAGTCCAAGATACAACAAGAGGACACTTGCAATACATCCCGTGGAGGTCACTTCGAACATATGTTGTAACACGGAAGAAACCAATACCACGTAATGTATAGTGTAATCTACTAATACTAATATATTTATGCTGACTGACTGTCCATTTCCGGACACATGGCAGTATTATCACTTTTGTTCCGTTTCCTGCCAGGAACCACCTCCTGGAGTTTGTCCCATTATTTTATTTTCAACCTACATGTAAATTATTTCCTGTTTAACTTCGGAAAATCGGCGAGACAGTTCGCGGATAACAGGAAGCATGAAATGTCAGAGAACCTGAAGAGGATCGACGATCTTGGCAGTTGTCCTCAATGTAAATTGGCCAAAAATGTACGCGGAGAGATGCGTTACTGTTCGATTACAATATTGACGATTATTCGGTGGAATCAGTATCAACAGTAAAATATCGTCAATAGTGACCTAAAGAAAAAACGTCTCAACAAAATCACTGTAGCAAAAACAGATGTTAGACTGAGAGTCACTGGAGCAATCCTAGCTTAGACACACCTTTCAGTCCAAAGTGAACAGATCCTCAAGGATGTAGAACACTCCTTAAAACTAGAATACATAGTAGGGTGATTTCGTGTCAAGTGGTCCAGCGATTGCCACTAGGCCATTTCAGATTTTGCACAAATTTTATGTAGAGGTTTGCCAAGTTATCAAAGAAAGATAAACGAATTTCAATTTCACAAATCGTAGTACTTCATCTGTGGGAGTCTCTTAAGTGAAAGGCTGCTAAAAGTCGCGGTGACATATCAAAAATTTTGCGCAAGTGTGAAGTGCTGTTTTTCAGCGAATAGTTTTGATATTGCTGTAAAACTTAGCAATACGCCTGCACAGCTTTCATTGTATTCATTCTGTAAGCCATTTGAGTCACTGTTTTTGCTCCAAGCAACCTCCAAAGTCGTCAGTAGCGACAAAAACATTATTCTTTTCGAGGTGTCGCGCTTTTAAATTATTCATAAAGTGCGACTACCTCTCCCGCCCCCCACCCCCCTACCCCGCTTCTCATTCACCTCGGTAGCTCAAAAACAAAGTCGCCCATCCTCATTCAGCCCTGTTTACTAGTTTCTCTATGCACTGACGCCAAACGTCGTAATAGTATTGGAAAAAGCTGGAGTCAGCATTCTATAATACGCGCTGCGCAGATGAGTGCACATAGAGCCTGTCAGAGAGAATCAGATTGTCTCTCGTGACACTAAACACCACTGCTATAAGTGCCCTATATTCAGACTTTGCGAGAGAGCCGAAGGGGCTATATGAATCGACAGACAAAGAAGAAGACGCACCGCGAAGGAATTATCCCAATGGGACGGAAGTTCGTAGATGTGATGAACATGTACAGAGAAACAAATGATTACAATATCAGAAAAACTGGATAACTTATTCAGGAGAAAAATATTCACAAACTGAGAAAGTCAATAACCCGTTGGTCAATCTCTGGCCATCATGAAAGCAGTTATTCGGCTTGGCATTGATCGACAGAGTACTTGGATGTCCTCCTGACAGATATCGTGCCAAATTCTGTCCAGCTGGCTTCTATCTATCTATGTCCGGATCCCGCTCCAGCTACTGCCGGGTCTGGGTGCTGACGAGTCGTCTCCGTTTGACTCGATCCTCCCACCACTTTTCATCCTCCACTTGCTGCCAGGTCACACCTCTCCTTTCCACAGATATTCTCACTAGCGTTTTCCACCGTGTTCTTGGGCGCCCTCTAGGTCTTTTTCAAATGTTCAAATGTGTGTGAAATCTTAAGGGACTTAACTGCTAAGGTCATCAGTCTCTAAGCTTACACACTACTTAACCTAAATTATCGTAAGGACAAACACACACACCCATGCCCAGGGAGGACTCGAACCGCACAGTCCATGACTGCAGCGCCTGAGACCGCTCGGCTAATCCCGCCCGGCAGGTCTTTTTCCATCCATCTTTAGTTCTTCCATAATTTTGGGGAGTCTCTGCCCACACATCCCCTTAACATTTCCGTAACATCTTAATCTGTTTTTCTCAATTTCTTCTCTCATACTTTCTTCTTTAAGGTCCTTTCTGATATCTACGTTCCTTACTCTGTCCATTCTTGTCTTTCCCTTAACTGCTCTGAGAAATTTCATTTCCCCTGCTTGCAGTCTGCTCCAGTCCCTTTCTGTCATTGTCCATGTTTCTCCTCCATAGGTGACAATAGGGAAGTAATAACTCTAATACATAAGCAGTTTTGCTTTTTCTGAGACTCCCTTATTCCAAATCAGGTGTTTTATTGTTTGGTAGAAATTGCCTCCCTTCTGTAACCTATTAATTTCGTTGGTCATTCTTCCATCACTAGATATTTCACTCCCTAAATAAGTGAAACTGTCTACCACTTTGAGGGGTTCTCCATTCAAAGTAATATTTCCATTGATCTCTTTGTCTCTTCCAAATACCATTACTTCAGTCTCATCTTTATTTATTTTTAATGCATACGTTTTCATTATTTCCTTCCACGTATCAGGTTGCAGCTTATAACGGATCTTTTACGTTGGGATAAATTTATTTTTTGTTAGATGTTTTCGTTAAATAGCTGAATAAATTGTAATTAGGAATAATTTAATTAAGCAGAGTAGAGAAGATAAAGTCAAAGAGATGTTCATTGGGCGGACATTGTCGTAAAGTAACGTCATTGCGTTGTTCGGTTGTTAAAAACAAGTCATTTGTGTTCCGTTCTGCTGTTCGGTCGTGCGCGTATCTGAAAGGAATTAATTCGGGGACTAGAATAAACTTTCACATAATAGTTACGATTCGATGTTCCGACGTAAGGGGTTAACGTCAGTGTTAATTCGAATTGTGGGCGACAGGAGTAGTTGTGACAGATACATGAAAACGTACGTAACGGAAGTTGTTCGCATATCATCCTTGAACGTGACTTTTTATTTAACTAACGATTGCGGGCTCATTAAAAGCTATTGTCTCATGATTAGGATCAATCCCTCTTTCCTCCTAGATAGTGATCATTCATTAACATTTATGTCATAAGAAAAAGGATTATTAATAAAAGTGATGTTAAATGACAATTAAGTGTTATTCCGTTAGTGTGGAACCGACGTAATATATCTAAAATGACATTGATATATAATTTGTGTTAAATACTGGACTGAGATAGGAAGTAAATTGAAATTAGTGAACATTTGATACTGAGACTATAGAAGCAGAAGCGCTTAAGGTTTCTCTTCTCTAAAATGGCAAAATAGGTACGAACTTTAACTCATAGTCGACATTATGTATTGCAAAGACATTTGCATTTCATACTTATTTTGACGACAAAGGAACGTTGAGTCTCTGTAAGAGTAATAAAATTAAATCTAAAAACATAATTAATAACGGCGAACTCCGCTTTAACAAACTGTATTGCGTGTCGTCATCGGGCAATAACTGCTCAACCCTGGAGACTTGTGTGGTGAAGTTAGAAGTCGGGCATATAAAACAAACTTAAAAATCCATTCAAGGTACAGTGGAGTCGGCACAACACGACGTGGGCAGCTATGAACTGCGCATCTACCTCTTTATCGCCCCATATTACCATATCATCTGCAAAAATCATATTTTTGTCTTTTTCTTTTACTATATCTTTAACTGCCCTATTCATTCCCTCCATCACAACATTAAAAAGTGCAGGAGATAGAATACTTCCGTGTTTAAGTCCTTGTATTATTTCGAAGTTTTCAGAGTTCCCCATTGCTACGGTCGCAGCTTCGAATCCTGCCTCGGGCATGGATGTGTATGATGTCCTTTGGTTAGTTAGCTTTAAGTACTTCTAAGTCTAGAGGACTGATGACCTCAGATGTTAATTCCCACCCATGGTGCTTACAGCGATTTGAACCATTTTGTCCTCCGTTTACCATTCCTGCCAGCTGCGCGTTGATATTGCGCTGCAGCGGTTCACCTTCATCCATCGGCCGCCAAAGTTTACAGTTTTGCATTTTGTGTCGATACCTGTATTAATATGAATTTGTGGCCAATTTTCATAACTCCTTTGTGGTGCGTCGGGACTTTTTTTTCTTTGTTGTCTTAGAGCGTACGTTGACTGGTATTGCTTGTTTCATTCGATTTATATTGATTTCGCTACTCCCATCAACCATCTCGCCGACAATCTGTATGTAGTACCTCTGGTGTCGGAGGAAGAAACGTTCGTGTTTAACGTTCTACCAAATTCGAGGCTCCTAGACGGATAAGACGGGGATGGAGAAAAAAATAAGTAGTGGTCTCAAGAAATCACAGCAAAACAGCCATTGGTTGAAATGTATTTTTTTCAGTAAAATAAAGGCCTTTTTGGCAACTGGAGCAGCTAGTCATTAACTCAACATGCAAACTGCTAGGCAATAGCGCCTGTAGACATGGCCTAAGTATCAACTTCCTTGTTGACCGTTGTCTTATGTCTTCAGCACATACATAGCATAGCTTATGCGACGCCAACGACTTATCCTGATCATGAAGTTTCTTTCCGAAGTATGAGAAGTAAACTTCTTTTTATAAAATGTGTACTGTTTTTCTATTATACCTTAACCATAAACTCACCACTAATGTGACAAAAATTGTTGGGACAATTTTTACAGCGACTGGTTGTTACATTAAACACATGTGCTAAAACGCAAAAAATGTGACGCTAACCACTACTACCGAAGTTTCTGCCGCGTAATTGGATCACTAAACGAAACAAAATCATTAGAAGGTATTTTTTCAAACATTAAGTGTTGATTGCTGAAAATGATGATAATATCTTTTTGTTATCGCATTAGGATTCAGCACATTAAAATCGCAAGACTAAGCCACTAATTAATTTTGTTCTCATTGATGGCCTGTGTAGTCTTCTTGTGCGCTCTGTTCGCCTCTTCGCCTTGCATGCGAAAGTGCTGCGTTTTGAGCTCTACGAGCAGGTAACTGTATTGCCTTTGCAAGCAGCCAAAATGTGGGATCCGCCCCTCTGATTTTGGGTGCTACAGATAGCGGAGACCCCAGCGCGTCGAGTGCCGTTTATCTCGTTCGCGCTTCCCTCGCTTAGGAAAGGAAGTTTCACGGGAATACACTCTTTCAACATCGCCATCATATCCGAAAATAGTTCACGTAATTCACAGTATTACTTTGCCGTTATTCTCTCGCAATACCTTTACTGATATCTGATAAATGTGGATGATTTTTATTTCCGTAGTGCTGGAACATAATTATCGCTTAATTATGAACTAAGTAATAGTAACCAGTCACTTCACTTTTACTTTTGTTTAGTGTTCCAAAACGGGTTTCAGAACGACACTGTAGCCCAGGCAGCTAACAGAAGCTGGTGCGGTGGAGTTTCGACCTGCAGGTATACGTTTCGAATCCTTGTGGTGACAACAATATCTGAACATCTCACGTGAGGGCAGATGACCGTAGCGTGAAAAGCGATAGTTTTGGCAGACTATTCTGAGCACAGCGATTGAATTAGAGAAAGGAGGCGGCAGCTCATGTCTCGCCGTCAGTGACGAGTTTTGAGATTTCACGACGCTGGATCAATATCCAGTACATCTTATGCCTTTCTTCAAACTGAACCTTAATTGAGATGTCTGTCGGATCGGCTGGGCATAAAGCGAGTTTACTTTGGTAAAACCTTTCTTCTAAGAAAGATTTGGAGAGGGGGGGGGGGAGAGGGATGGCCTGCCACATTGCTCCAGCAACTACGCACTAATATCTTCGTCATCCTTTCTGGGTTTCTGAAAGAAGCAGATTGTCAGTTCTAATTCAGTTGTATGAAAGCGTGGAAGTTCATCGAAGGATGAAGGTCGGCGGTTTCAATAAAATCTAACACTTATTAAATCTGTGTAGTTAGCTATTTAGGCTCTTGTGAAGATCCTAAAGTATAAGGTACCGTATAAACAAATAGCTAATAGTTATACAACGATTTCTGAACAGAATGAATTTTCAGTCTGCAGCGTAGTGTGCGCTGATATCGAAACTTGTGTGTGCCACAGGCGGTCTCGAACCTGGGACCTTTGCGTCTCGTGGGCAAGTCCTCTACCGACTCTGTTGGTAGTTATCCCATCTCCCATTCTAGCCCACCCCACCTCTTTCCAAAAATGCCTTCTACGGCTAGCTTCCCACGCTACATTCCTTTTCAGCGTTTTGTTAAGGCGTATCATGTAATACTTCCATTCACAGTATCATAACAATTCCTATCCGTCTTCGAAACAAAAAGAAAAATCTTTCCAAAACACGGATATGATATTTCTAAAAAAGGGTTTTTCTTCCAAAGAAAATAAAACTCCTCTTCCAAAGTAAGCAAGATTCCTCTTTTATGAGCAAACACTTCTCCTCTTCTGAAATAAACATTTTTCTTCTGCCAAAATAAAAATAGCTCCTTTTCTAAAACAGACCGAGCTTCCCTTCTCTCTTCAGACTGGAAGAAGTCAAAGAGCCGGCCGAAGTGGCCGTGCGGTTAAAGGCGCTGCAGTCTGGAACCGCAAGACCGCTACGGTCGCAGGTTCGAATCCTGCCTCGGGCATGGATGTTTGTGATGTCCTTAGGTTAGTTAGGTTTAACTAGTTCTAAGTTCTAGGGGACTAATGACCTCAGCAGTTGAGCCCCATAGTGCTCAGAGCCATTTGAGAAGTCAAAGATGTGTGCAAAGTTTGTTCCACATCTCTTGACTCCCAAATAAGATAACGAAACGTGAAAGCCTGCCTTGACTTGATTGAAACCAAAAACGCAGACGTTTCTGGACGAAATCATAATGGTTGACGAGACTTGATATCTGTGCGAACCTACCATAAAATGACAAAGTGCAGAAATTCACATGAAGCGTGAACGTTTTGACGACGTAACCGATATTCAAGGCAGTGTGAAGCGCGAGTCGAACATCATCCCAAAGAAGGACTTCTCTATGAGTTTGACGTGGCTGTATGGACGTTCTATGCGTTGTACTCAAGTGGGGGGAAGGCTATGTAGGACTCCTGAACCATTAAAATAAACGTCTTAACTATTCACTATTGTCTATTGCGGGCCGCTGTGGCCGAGCGGTTCTAGGCGCTTCAGTCCGGAACCGCGCAGTTGCTACGGTCGCAGGTTCGAATCCTGCCTCAGGCATGGATGTGTGTGATGTCCTTAGGTTAGTTAGGTTCAAGTAGTCCTACGTCTATGGGACTGATGACCTCAGATGTTAAATCCCATAGTGCTTAGAGCCATTTGAACCATTGTAAGGATTAACGCTGGCATTCAGAGGTTCAACGTTTTACTTTTACTTGGAGCCTACGAATGCTGTTGCATATCGTTTTTAAGGATCATTTCTTAAGGCTCGGATAGTCATATCAAGCTTGCATATAAGTCTGAGATTTATATCGCTGCCGCCAGAGCGCGCTCTAGGCAGCGCTTTAAAGCTGTGGCCGACATTCTCGCTTTGCTGAGTTCGATCGCCCACAGTGCCCTCGTAAAAAACGACCGCCCATCCCCGCAGGGTGAAGTGCTTTTACGTCAGCGGGCAAGAGAGGAGGGTCGGGAGAAGGGGGAGGGGGTTGCGGGAAAAGAACAGAGAATACTGGCGCTGGTGCACGATCGTTTCGCCAGTTGTTCGACGGGTGTGGACCAACGACATCTCACGCAATTGAGGAGAATACACGGAGGAGCCCCCAGGTTGTAAAACAGGTATAAAACCGATGCAGTTAAGTTCGGGTATTTACTTAAACGACAGAGATCCATCAATGTTGACTGCCCATATCAAACGATGTTAAATTTTTAGAAAAAAAGGATGTTTGAGATTGTGACCGTCGACATTCGAAATAGTTCAGACAGAGGATGGGGATGAAAAACAGCTGGCACTCTGTACAAGCAACATACCAGTATTCTGTTGAAAATACACTACTGGCCATTAAAATTGCTACACCACGATGACGTGCTACAGACGCGAAATTTAACCGGCAGGAAGGAGACGCTGTGATATGCAAATGATTAGCTTTTCAGAGCATTCACACAACATTGGCGCCTGTGGCGACACCTATAACGTGCTGACATGAGGAAAGTTTCCAACCGATTTCTCATACACAAACAGCAGTTGACCGGCGTTGCCAGGTGAAACGTTGTTGTGATGCCTCGTGTAAGGAGCAGGAATGTGTACCATCACGTTTCCGACTTTAATAAAGGTCGGATTGTAGCCTGTCACGATTGCGGTTTATCGTATCGAGACATTGCTGCTCGCGTTGGACGAGATCCAATGACTGATAGCAGAATATGGAATCGGTGGGTTCAGGAGGGTAATACGGAATGCCGTGCAGGATCCCAACGGCCTCGTATCACTAGTAGTCGAGATGACAGGCATCTTATACGCTTGGCTGTAACGGATCGTGCAGCCAAGTCTCGATCCCTGAGTCAACAGATGGGGACGTTTGCAAGACAACAACCATCTGCACAAACAGTTCGACGACGTTTGCACCAGCATGAACTATCAGCTCGGAGACCATGTCTGCGGTTACCCTTGACGCTGCATCACAGACAGGAGCGCCTGCGATGGTGTACTCAACGACGAACCTGGGTGCACGAATGGCAAAAACGTCATTTTTTCGGATGAATGCAGGTTCTGTTTACAGTATCATGATGGTTACATCCGTGTTTGGCGACATCGCGGTGAGCGTACATTGGAAGCGTGTATTCGTCATCGCCATACTGGCGTATCATCCGACGTGATGGTATGGGGTTCCTTTGGTTAAACGTCTCGGTGACCTCTTGCTCGCATTGACGGTACTTTGAACAGTGGACGTTACATTTCAGATGTGTTACGACCCGTGGCTCTACCCTTCATTCGATCCCAGCGAAACCCTACATTTCAGGAAGATAATGCACGACCGCATGTTGTAGGTCCTGTACGGGCCTTTCTGAATACAGAAAATGTTCGACTGCTGCCCTGGCCAGCACATTCTCCAGATCTCTCACCAACTGAAAACGTTTGGTCAATGGTGGCCGAGCAACTGGCTCGTCACAATACTCTTGATGAACTGTGGTATCGTGTCGAAGCTGCATGGGCATCTGTACCTGTACACGCCATCCAAGCTCTGTTTGACTCAATGCCCAGGCGTATCAAGGCAGTTATTACGGCCAGAGGTGGTTGTTCTGGGTACTGATTTCTCAGGATCTATGCACCCAAATTGGGTGAAAATGTAATCTCAGTTGTAGTATAATATATTTGTCCAATGAATATCCGTTTATCATTTGCATTTCTTCTTGGTGTAGCAATTTTAATGGCCAGTAGTGTATTAACGATCGCGCGTTGGTACAGGGAGAACTGCGGCTGCTTGTCATAATTGGAACTGTGCGCCCGCTGAGTGTGGAAGGCTTGCCCCCTTTGGTGCGGCTTATCTGTTGCGGTGCGACCATCGCGTCCGGTATTTGCGAGGCTTAACACTCGGTTGCTACTTGCCGATGCTTCCAGCGCTGTTCAATGACCGCCGTGGCCATTCATTGGCAGTCGCTCGGCCGGACAGTGCGGGAAGCGTGCGCTCGGCGGCTATAAATAAGCCACTCCCCTGGCCTTGACTGTGTTACGTACGTGATTACCACTTCCCTCCAGTCCTCAACAGTACTCTGTAGTAGACGAATTGTAGCGCAATAAAGACAGCCGACCATATTTTATGCAAGCACAGGCACGGGAGAAAACTGTCCCTCGACGAATCCTCGAGTGTCATGCAACGTTGTTCAGTAGTGTCTATTGAATAATTGTAGGACAACAAAACATATTGTTTCCTTGAAATATGTTTGAAATACAGTACTTTGAGCACTGAATATGCCGTACTGTGACTGCATACAATCACTGTACATAACCATGCCACTACGAACTTCAAGACGCAAAACACAATGTAACTACTCATCGTGTAACCATTTGAAAGTGAATGTCCGAATGAAACTTTGCATAAAAATACATTACACAAAATTATTGCCTGTACCAGTGAGATATCTTATTTTTGGTCACTAATTAACTTATTTGTGATGTGGGAAAACAGTGCTGTTGCATGGAAAGTGTGTTTGGCTGGAGTCAAACAGCGAGAAACGAAATCTGCGCTCGACACCTGACGAAGAGAATCCGGACACATGCCGAAATGTCGTATGCAAATAAAATTACAACCTGGCTGCAAACTCCAAAACCTGTAATTCAATTTTAAATACTTCTTCCAAGAGAAACACGAATCTTCGCACAAGCATTGTTGGATGAACATGAAATATTGCTAAAATCGAGATTCTTCGACATATATCCTTGATCGAAATGTGCGTTGAACACCTACACATTAATACCTTCGTTTGGTCAGGCACTGAACATCATACGAAGCTTCACTACGGTTTGTTTGCTGGCAGATCCCTCCTTGAACATTACTGTTTCTTGCTCAAATGGCCCTGAGCACTATGGGACTTAGCTGCTGAGGTCATCAGTCCCCTGGAACTTAGAACTACTTAAACATAACTAAACTAAGGACATCACATACATCCATGCCCGAGACAGGACTCGAACCTGCGACCGCAGCGGTCGCGCGGTTCCAGACTGTAGCGCCTAGAACCGCTCGGTCACTCCCACCGGCATTACTGTTTATATACAGATCTCTAAGTAGATAGAGACTTGATTAATCCTGTTGGTTATACGGCTACACCAGCACCAGACTGTTTGACAAGATAGATTAGCAACAGTATTGTGCCCTCAGGATACGCTTGGAAGCAATTAAAAGCTTACATTGGTAAACTTGTTTCATGGATTCCGTACGTCAACAACTAGACGATCCACGAAAGTACTAGTTGTCGTTTTCCAGAATAACAAAAACAGCAGCCTATGCACAACCTGTCGAAGCCATTACTCATGTCAATATTTAGTGTGAGTATTTCCTCCTAACGGGAAGTATTCCAGTGCTGTTTACTGATTGTGAGTACAAAAATGTTGCAACGCGTATTACCTCAAAGGCTATTTAGAGGCATCACTGCTGGATTCAGTCTATGTCTGCACAGATTGGTTCAAACTAAAGAGATAAAATAACTAGGGGTTGCGCCTGTTTCTGCCCACAGTTGCAGACTGATCCATTATTCGGTCCCACTTTCTCTCGGAAATCACTGCTGTCTTGGTGGCCATTCAATACTACCAAGTGTCTTCCAGCACACACTTAATACTCTCTGACTCTAGAATCCTTAAGGGATCGGTATCTAACGTCAGATGGCGCAAGAAAAATAAACACACCGTGCAAATCAGTCCAATCTCCTAAGCGAAGCTCTACACTTTCAAGAAATCGTTTTTTCGAGTGATGCATAAGGTTTCGTGAAGGCCGGGATTCGGTGCAAGACGATACCAGAGCTGGTCGCCCTTCTACAGCACGTACCGACGCAAAACGCCCGTCATGTAATTGTGGCTGAGATATCGAAGAACTTAATTTGAATCGTGACGTACGTCATAAGATTTTACCGGAAGATTTAGGGAAACAGAAACTTATTGCAAAACTCATCCCTCACACACCAACAGCCGAACAGAAAGGTTAAAGATGAAAAATTTCTGCTGAAATACTGGATAGAACCAGACGAGATCCTACATTTGTGTAAAAGATTACTGCTGGGGATGAAAGTTGGATCTACCAGTATGAGCCTCACATGAAGCGGCAAAGTGCTGAATGGCGGAGTCCTGGATCACCAGCCTCAAAAAAAGAAAAAAGAGAGAACAATGTTGATCGCATTTTTCGATAGGGAAGGGTTATTTCACCATGAGTGTATTCCTCCAGGTCAAACAAACAGTGAAACGAGCTCTGTACACCCAAGTCTTGAACCGTTTGTGACAAGATATTCGACGTCACCACCCTGATTTACGATATTCTCAGCACTGGTTCTTACTGCACGGCGATTCCGTACCAAATACACTTTATCTGTCATCAAGTATCTGATCAGACATTCTGTTAATGCCATCCCACATCCATTGTATTCGTCCGACCTTCTGCCTTCAGTTTTTTTCTTGTTTCCGCGAGTGAAAAGGCAACTGAAAGGAAAGCTTCATCAAGATATCGCAAACATACAACGGGCTGTGACAAAACTGAAAATTTCACTCCAGAAACGTTGGCAGCCGTGTGTAGATAGACTATTTCGATAGGAGGTGGGATCATGCTTTGCCACGTGTAATTTTCTGTTTTTAAAAACGCCAGTCCTGGAAATTTTTTGACAAAGGGAGTATTTTACAGTGAACATATAGTTTTTAGTACACAATGAAGCGCAAAGGGAACTGGCATAGGCATGCATATTCAAATGCTGAGATATGTAAACAGGCAGAATACGATGCTGCGGTTGGCAATGCCTGTATAAGACAACGAGTGTCTGGCGCAGTTGTTAGATCGGTTACTGCTGCTACAATGGTAGGTTATCAAGATTTAAGTGAGTTTGAAAGTGGTGTTATAGTCGGCACACGAGCGATGGGACACAGCATCTGAGAGGTAGTGATGAAGTGGCGATCTTCCCGTATGACCATTTCACGAGTGTACCGTGAACATCAGGAATCCGGTAAAACATCAGATCTCCGACATCGCTGCAGCCGGAAAAAGATCCTGCGAGAACGAGACAAACGACGACTGAAAAGAATCAGTCAACGTGACAGAAGTGCAACATTTCCATAAATTGCTGCAGATTTCAATGCTGGGCCATCAAGTGTCAGCGGCCAAACCATTCAACGAAACATCATGGATGTGTGCTTTCGGAGTCGATGGCCCACTCGTGTACCCTTGATGACTGCACGACACAAAGCTTTACGCCTCGCCTGCGCCCGTCAACTCCGACATTAGAGTGTTGTTGACTGGAAACATGTTGCCTGGTCGTGTCAGATTGTATCAAGCGCATGGACGTGTACGGGTATGGAGACAAGCTCCTGAATCCATGGACTCCGCATGTAAGCATGGGACTCTTCAAGCTGATGGAGGCTCTGCAATGGTGTGGGGCGAGTGCAGTTGGAGTGATATGGGACCCCTGAAAGACTAGATACGATTCTTTGACATGTGACACGTACGTAAGCACCCTGTCTGATGACTTGCATCCATTCATATCCATTGTGCATTTCCACGACTTGGGAAAGTCCAGCAGGACAATGCGACACCCCAAACGTCCACAATTGTTACAGAGTGGCTCCAGTTCTGCTGCACACCAAACTCCCCAGACATGAAGATTATTGATCATATCTGGAATACCTTGCAACGTGCTGTTCAGAAGAGATCACCACCCCCTCGTATTTTTACGGATTTAGCCCTGCGGGATTCATCATGTCAGTTCCCTGCAGCACTACTTAAAACAATAGTCGAGTCCATGCCACGTCGTTTTGCGGCACTTCTGCGTGCTCGCGGGAGCCCTACACGATATTAGGCAGGTGTACCCTGTTTGACTCTTCAGTGTATAATGCTAATGTACATTATTTTCATTTATTTGTGTTAACTGCTGATATGAGTTGTAATTGTGCGATGTTATGTGACGTTTTCACTCATCTCTGTTACATTTTGTATCTACTGAGTGTCAGTTCATTGTTTTTTGCACAAAGCCAAATGAAAATAAAAGAAGCGACTGTACCAAGTTGTTGGAAGGTAATCTTTGGCCTTTGTTTCCAGCGTGTGCCCAGTGAACACGCGGTTTCTCTTGTCTGTTTCCTGGCTCCACAAATATTGTGCGACGTGCAGAATAGTCATTTCCGCAGAGTTGGTAAAATATCAAGCAAAATACTAATTTACTCATTTTACCAGTCATTTCCAATACTGCCAATGCCTTTAGCTACAGGGTGTCTTTCCTTATTTCATCCTCATTCTGTCTGCACAAAACAAATCAAACACAAGCACGTTAGCAGCTCCGTTCCTACTAGCATACGGAATAACGTCAACAGTAAAAATATACAAGCATGTTGCTGCTATTCGATCTGAGTAAGATATGTGCAGTTTACCATTTAGTAAAGTTATGAGCAACACAGGTGGAATGCACGCTACACACTCACCATGACAATCCCACTACGCAGACGAACCTCACACAAGACACAGCATATGTAAGAACGGTAGATAAGTGCGCAAAGAAAGAAACCCTTTACAATTACGCTTATGGTAAAAAACTAGCGCGTTCTCGAAGCCAAAAAGGACTCACGTCGCTTTCATCCATTCACACTTCCTGCCCCGTCCCCCATCCACCCTCGCCCCACCCCCAGCTTTTTCCCCTTGTTGCCAACAGACCAGAGGAAACTAGTGTGGTTTGGCTCTCTGCCCGACAATTAATAATTTCTGCCCACAACCGAATGCACCTCGCGGATCTCCCAAGTAAAATAGTTCCACCTCGTAGAACGCTCTTCATAAAAAGGTTACAGAATTACATCTCTGGGAAAATTGTGTTTGAAAGCATCCTTAGAGCACAGCAGACGGTAATGTCGATTCATATTGGCGGACTGTAGTGATGGGAACAGATCGGTATCACAACCCGTGTGTACACCTTTCGTGCCAGGTATCTTTTAGTTGATACATCATGGCACGTCCCATGAAGCAACCTGTGCTTCAAGTCAGTGTAACGCGCATGATGCACCAGAATTCGTGGCATGAACTGTAAAGAGAGTGAAAGTCATATGCTAAAAGAGATGTGTGTAATATGTATACCTACACTACTGGCAATTAAAATTGCTACACCACGAAGATGACGTGCTACAGACCCGAAATTTAACCGACAGAAAGAAGATGCTGTGATATACAAATGATTAGCTTTTCAGAGCATTCACACGAGATTGGCGCCGGTGGCGACACCTACAACGTGCTGACATGAGGAAAGTTTCCAACCGATTTCTCATACACAAACAGCAGTTGACCGGCGTTGCCTGGTGAAACGTTGTTGTGATGCTTCGTGTAAGGACGAGAAATGCGTACCATCACGTTTCCGACTTTAATAAAGGTCGGATTGTAGCCTATCGCGATTGCGGTTTATCGTATCGCGACATTGCTGCCCGCGTTGGTGGAGATCCAATGACTGTTAGCAGAACATGGAATCGGTGGATTCATGAGGGTAATACGGAACGCCGTGCTGGATCCCAACGGCCTCGTATCACTAGCAGTCGAGATGACAGGCATCTTATCCGCTTGGCTGTAACGGATCGTGCAAGACAACAACCATCTGCACGAACAGTTCGACGACATTTGCAGCAGCATGGACTATCAGCTCGGAGACCATGGCTGCGGTTACCCTTGACGCTGCATCAGACAGGAGCGCCTGCGATGGTGTACTCAACGACGAACCTGGGTGCACGAATGGCTAAACGTCATTTTTTTGGGTGAATCCAGGTTCTGTTTACAGCATCATGGTTGTCGTATCCGTGTTTGGCGACATCGCGGTGAACGCACATTGGAAGCGCGTATGCGTCATCGCCATACTGGCGTATAACCTGGCGTGATGGTATGGGGTGCCATTGGTTACACGTCTCGGTCACCTCTTGTTCGCATTGACGGCACTTTGAACAGCGTACGTTACATCTCAGGTGTGTTACGACCCGCGACTCTACCCTTCATTCGATCCCTGCGAAACGCTACATTTCATCAGGATAATGCACGACCGCATGTTGCAGGTCCTGTACGGGCCTTTCTGGATACAGAAAATGTTCGACTGCTGCCCTGGTCAGCACATTCTCCAGATCTCTCACCAACTGAAAACGTCTGTTCAATGGTGGCCGAGCAACTGGCTCGTCACAATACGTACTCTTGATGAAGTGTGGTATCGTGTTGAAGCTGCATGGGCAGCTGTACCTGTACACGCCATCCAATCTCTGTTTGACTAAATGCCCAGGCGTATCAAGGCCGTTATTATGGCCAGAGGTGGTTGTTCTGGGTACTGATTTCTCAGGATCTATGCACCCAAATTGCGTGAAAATGTAATCACATGTCAGTTCTAGTATAATATATTTGTCCAATGAATACCCGTCTATCATCTGCATTTGTTCTTGGTGTAGCAATTTTAATGGCCGGTAGTGTATTATAATGGCAAAATTGCTACTAAGTACAAGGTTATTACATGCGTAGCACTAAAATCTAACAAACATTAGCCAAGATACGAGTATTTCTGTCGGTAAGTCTCTGATACATTTGAAGTTTGGCCACATGGGATGCACAAGCTTCGTGAATGCCCACAGTATTTCAGCCCGGTTCGTCCAAATATGAAATACACAATAGAAATAAATCGAGAGGTACCTATGCCGACGTTTTTATTACAAGAAGAACGGCTGGATCCCTGGGATACGGAGGCTACAGCAACTCCACCCATACAGACCTCTATCCACGTGCCACAAGTCATCAGGATCCATCACAAAAAAGTTCTGTGCTTGTAAAACTGGCCCACAGCACGTACGGTCTCGCTGAAGAACCTCTCGCTGAACAACTCACATGCCCGACGGAAGATTTCAATGAGAAGGGGTACTCAGAACAACTTCTGGAGCGTATCTGGCAACGCAAATCGACACCATTAATGCAGAAGCCATAACCGCGTACCTTGAATAGGCTAGCCATTTCCACGAAAATCTGGAGAATACTTTCAAAATATGCCTCCATTTTATCCCTGTAACCAAATTGGAAGGTCTACTATGTAGCGTGGAAGAACTGGGGCTCCTAAAACCGTATGTATTCACGTACCGTGTAGATGTGGTTCTTCATATGTGGAACATTTTCTGAAAACTCTGTAACCGGGTTTTAAAGAACGCAAGCGTTGCGCTCGACTCAGAGAGCCAATAAAACAACTATCGGTGAATTGTGCCTCACTTGTCAGCATCAAATAAAATATTAAGATAGCAGCATTGCGTTGCAGGCGACGAATTTCTGTGACGCTGTAATAAAAGAGCAATCGAGATTAGAGTGGCGGATAATTTAATCAAGAGGGACAGGACATTTAGCTGAAGTAAAGCGCGGGTTACCATATCATACTTAAACCAATTCAGGAAACATCCCAATGATTTTTCTCTCTCTCTTTTTCTATCTGCTGATAGATAACTGCTTATTAAGATGTTTTTTAATGAAGGGCGTTTTTACCCAGACATTTTTAAGTTTCGGCGCAACATTTCTGGTGGATTTCTGTTCCTCTTGACTTTTATTTTTTAACAGCTTCGGAAGACAGTCGCTAGGGCGACGCGTAGTGTGCATACACTCAGAATTTCTCTGGAGTCTGAAAAATGAGCAACGAAATCTGGGCCTGACATCTGACGAAGATGAGGAAGCTGTTGAAACATCGTGTAAGGAGGAAAAAATAGCTCGACTACAAACCTAGACCCCTGTAAATCTACTTCTTTATATTGATATAGTTACTGTACATTTTGTTCAAATTTTTATAGAGTTTGTTCAAATGAAGTCCAAAACTATGTCAGCCCTTGAGAAACAAGATACTGCACCAATCCCTGTTAATATCCTCGTGAACATACGCTTCGATCCAACAGATTCCGTTACATCCTATTGAGGTACTGGAAAATTCAGAAATGAAATAATCAGACAAAGAGATTCCGTAATATCTAAACCATTCTTAACAACGTTACAAAAATAACTATTACCTCAAATGTAGATACTCTTGGACATATGGTGGTAGACTGTAATAGAACATGTATGAGGGTACTCTTGAAAATCAAATTACAATAAAGTAATGTGTAATCAACACATCGCAGAGAAAAAATGTTTTCGAAGCATATCTTCCGAAGTATCTGGAAGGAAAAGCTTACAATACATGTGTATTTTGACCTATGGAAGTGAGACATGACATCTAAATGCGAAAAAATTGACTTTTCTTAGCGAGAAGTTGAAAAACGCTTGTTGGGAATTGCTAGATGAGACAGGCAAAGTAATGGATCAGGGAAAACGCTGAAGTGGAAGACATTACAACTTGAATAAAGACGGTGTGGTGGTTGCAGGGGGGAGGGGGGGGGGGGAAATAGCGAGGTAGATGGATGATTGATTGACAAAGGAATTTCGTTGCTGGATTCTAAGAGATGTGAAAGACTGTAGCTTCAGTCTAGAAGATTACAGGTATATAACCATAGACGATACGCTGGAGCAACATGGAAGCTCATGACTGAAGACGCTAAGGGATAGAAAAGTCCAGAGATGGCCCATATTGAGCAGTGGATATCAGCTGACCCTTAATAATGTTGACCATCATCATCACCATACACAGAGGACGGTATGAGAACATTTTTCCATACAAGCTGCTTATCACTTCCCACCTCCCCATTTTTCCCGCGTAGCCTTCAGCCCTGTCAGTATTCGCAACTAATTGTGATATGCATTGTACACGTCTTGCATTTCGGGCGCTAATCATTATGATACTTACGGTTGTGGCACCTTTGACACCCCTGGCAGCTTGTGTAGCTTGGGCCTTAAACCGACCCTGGCGATGGAGATGCTGTTGCAGCCGCTGCGGATGATGATTGTGGTGAACGGTGGTGATGACAAAAGACGGAACCTAGTGATTTACAAGCATGACAACCAAAAACCTAAATATGCTCATAGTCACACACAAAACCAAATGTATGACCACATCTGCAGAACCAATTAGACGCACACATACACTCCTGGAAATTGAAATAAGAACACCGTGAATTCATTATCCCAGGAAGGGGAAACTTTATTGACACATTCCTGGGGTCAGATACATCACATGATCACACTGACAGAACCACAGGCACATACACACAGGCAACAGAGCATGCACAATGTCGGCACTAGTACAGTGTATATCCACCTTTCGCAGCAATGCAGGCTGCTATTCTCCCATCGAGACGATCGTAGAGATGCTGGATGTAGTCCTGTGGAACGGCTTGCCATGCCATTTCCACCTGGCGCCTCAGTTGGACCAGCGTTCGTGCTGGACGTGCAGACCGCGTGAGACGACGCTTCATCCAGTCCCAAACATGCTCAATGGGGGACAGATCTGGAGATCTTGCTGGCCAGGGTAGTTGACTTACACCTTCTAGAGCACGTTGGGTGGCACGGGATACATGCGGACGTGCGTTGTCCTGTTGGAACAGCAAGTTCCCTTGCCGGTCTAGGAATGGTAGAACGATGGGTTCGATGACGGTTTGGATGTACCGTGCACTATTCAGTGTCCCCTCGACGATCACCAGTGGTGTACGGCCAGTGTAGGAGATCGCTCCCCACACCATGATGCCGGGTGTTGGCCCTGTGTGCCTCGGTCGTATGCAGTCCTGATTGTGGCGCTCACCTGCACGGCGCCAAACACGCATACGACCATCATTGGCACCAAGGCAGAAGCGACTCTCATCGCTGAAGACGACGTCTCCATTCGTCCCTCCATTCACGCCTGTCGCGACACCACTGGAGGCGGGCTGCACGATGTTGGGGCGTGAGCGGAAGACGGCCTAACGGTGTGCGGGACCGTAGCCCAGCTTCATGGAGACGGTTGCGAATGGTCCTCGCCGATACCCCAGGAGCAACAGTGTCCCTAATTTGCTGGGAAGTGGCGGTGCGGTCCCCTACGGCACTGCGTAGGATCCTACGGTCTTGGCGTGCATCCGTGCGTCGCTGCGGTCCGGTCCCAGGTCGACGGGCACGTGCACCTTCCGCCGACCACTGGCGACAACATCGATGTACTGTGGAGACCTCACGCCCCACGTGTTGAGCAATTCGGCGGTATGTCCACCCGGCCTCCCGCATGCCCACCATACGCCCTCGCTCAAAGTCCGTCAACTGCACATACGGTTCACGTCCACGCTGTCGCGGCATGCTACCAGTGTTAAAGACTGCGATGGAGCTCCGTATGCCACGGCAAACTGGCTGACACTGACGGCGGCGGTGCACAAATGCTGCGCAGCTAGCGCCATTCGACGGCCAACACCGCGGTTCCTGGTGTGTCCGCTGTGCCGTGCGTGTGATCATTGCTTGTACAGCCCTCTCGCAGTGTCCGGAGCAAGTATGGTGGGTCTGACACACCGGTGTCAATGTGTTCTTTTTTCCATTTCCAGGAGTGTATAATGAGATTTAAATTTCTATTTATTGAACTGTCCAGCAGTGGAAGTTCAGGACAGGAAGTTAGAGAACAAGTAGCAAAAGAAACAAAGTGGCAGTATGTTTAAATGATGCTATTTGGAAAAACAAACATACAGGAAAAGATGCAAAGGCAAGAGTATACGAAAGATAGTGAGACGAGTTATGACTTACACGGCTGAGACAAGACCTGAAACATAAAAACCTATCTGACTTTCGGAGACCACTGAAATGAAAATTCTGCGAAGGATTACAGGGAAGACACTGGGAGATAAAGAGGGAAGTGAATGAATTAGGAAATGATGTAAAGTAGACTCCATTAATGAGTGGGTACATAAGAGAAATCATGAAAGGAACGAACACATACACAGGATAGATGAATGGAATATTGTGAAAATCGTAAGAAGTAAATCACCAGCTGATTAAGAAAAAAAAAAAAAAAATCCCGTCAAAGGAAAAGATAGTGACAACCTCAGGAGCACTGAAAGAAACAGCCTTTAGGCTAGGAAGAAAGACGTAGAAGACTTATAAGCGTACTTTGTGTACAATATTTTATCTTGGGTCAACTATGTTTTCGACCTACGTGCTCAAAGTGTCTTCCGTCAATCATTGGTCCCGGCATTTCTACGTCGACAAACACCAATGCGATCACTGATCACGGTAAATGGTTGACAGATGGGGACCGAGAGACAGATTTCTTTGTGGAGATGTCATATTCAATTTTCCGCTGAGAGGATACTCGACGTCTGAGGCTAAATTAAGACGCCGCTACGACAGCTGAGGGAATCGATGCCGGTAGGTAGTCGCTATAAACAGAATCTGCCGCACGCCGTTATTCATGACAGCCACAGCGCTACAAGTCCGAAATATCGCAGCACACACTCGTATATCAATGTCAGAGAACTGTCTGCGGAGTCTGACATACGATATAAGTTAGGAGGAGCGTTCAGTCAGTACTGCACAACATTTGTTTTTCTGAAAGCAAGTTGGTTTCATTTAGGATTCCAATATACCATAGCACTTCTCATCCTTTTGGTCGCAAAAACCTATTTTTCAACAAAATCTCCGTTCAATGGTTCAAAAATGGTTCAAATGGCTCTGTGCACTGTGGGACATAACATCTTAGGTCATCAGTCCCCTAGAACTTAGAACTACTTAAACCTAACTAACCTAAGCACATCATACACATCCATGCCCGAGGCAGGATTCGAACCTGCGACCGTAGCAGTCACGCGGTTCCGGACTGAAGCGCCTAGAACCGCTCGGCCACACCGGCCGGCACACAGAAGTTTAAAACACGCAGGAAAAAGAAATCAAATTAGAAAAAGACGGCTAATGTTGTGTGGGTGCTTCAATGAATAAGTCATAACTAACTGCAACAGATATTGCACATTTTGAGAAATTAAAACACATCAGGACTCGCTTAGGAATGTGCTCGAATATCTAGGCGAAACTGTCTTAAACAGAACAGAAATTCAAACCAGAATAAGAAACAGAAAAAATTGAGAAGTGGTGAGTTTCCAAGGGAAAACAGTCAACATAAAAAAGGGAAGAAAATAAAAAGCTAGAGGAGCAATGGGGAACTATGACTCTAATTCAGCTGCTTAAAAGTGATCCTGTAACTAAACGAAAGCCAAATGTTTAATTTTGTAGAAATATTTACAGAGAAAGTGTACTGTTTCAGACACTCGCTCCTTAAAATTCGTTATACAAAGCATTTATAGCGTGGAACGCCTCTAAACTATGAAGTGATAATTTGTCAGCTACACAGTTAACCGATATTTTGGGTCTGTCCGCAAAACTAAACCGTTATTTTTCCGAAGGTATGCAGTTCTGCTGTACAAGTAAACGATACTGGAATACTCTCGGGTACTATATTCCGGAGAAAAAATAGTTCACCGTTCGTATCTCCAGGGGGCACTATTCAGGAGGACGCCACCGGGAGAAACCAAACTGCCATTCTACGGGAGTTCAGATGGTTCAAATGGCTCTGAGCACTATGGGACTTAACTTCTGAGGTCATCAGTCCCCTAGAACTTAGAACTACTTAAACCTAAGGACATCACACACATCCATGCCCGAGGCGGGATTCGAACCTGCGACCGTAGCAGTTGCGCGGTTCCAGACAGTAGCGCCTAGAACCGCTCGGCCACCCCGACCGGTTCTACGGGAGTGTTAGATCCCTTAATCAGGTAGGTATGTTAGAGAATTCAAAAAGGGAAATGTATAGGCTGAATTATAGTGCGAGTTAGTGAAGCGCGGTGGTAGTAAGAACAAGAGATCTGGTCAGGTCACCATACGACTTGGTCCGGCACCTCAGCCAGTTGGCATCGTCTTAATCTAGGTTCCTTTGGCGCAGTGTGTGTCATAAGTATTTCGTCGGATAAGTTAATTGGGATTCTCGAGTTCGAACACACTTCCGAGCTCTGTAGCGATTGTCCCGTGGCAGGTAGCGTGGCGTCGTTATTGAGTAAGAGCAAACACGGCAGGCGCCCGCTTCCGTCCTGCGGAAGCGGTGAGGCCGCAGACTGGCCACTACCGGCCAGTCACAGGTGGACACCGAAAAATTCATTACTGCCTCGAAACCTGCAGGCGCCGTTGCAGCATGTCACCGTAGGAACCACTCACTAACGTTCTGGTGTCGGAAAAAATCATTTTAATCCCAGCTTCGATATTTGCCTGGTACCAAACGCCTCAGTTCTATCCGTTGTCCCCTGTATCGTTCACCTACAGGGAGACAGTTATTGAAATTCATGAAATAAAATCGTCATAGCTTATGAACGGTTTGCGTTACGACGTTCAAACTGCACAGTTGGCCACGGGGCGTGATCTTCTTTCATTTGGATGGGTCCATCAATAAGCAAAAATGGCGCATCTGCGGGACTGAGAACCATTTCGCCGTCAAGAAGTCTCTTCACACTCAACGAGTGACTGTACGGTGTACAGTGTCCAGTCACGGAGTTGTTGTTGTTGTTGTTGTGGTCCTCAGTCCTGTGACTGGTTTGATGCAGCTCTCCATGCTACCCTATCCTGTGCAAGCTTCTTCATCTCCCAGTACTTACTGAATCTGCTTAGTGTATTCATGTCTTGGTCTCCCTCTACGATTTCTACCCTCCACGCTGCCCTCCAATGCTAAATCTGTGATCCCTTGATGCCTCAGAACACGTCCTACCAAACGGTCTTTTCTTCTTGTCAAGATGTGCCACAAACTCATCTTCTCCCCAGTTCTATTCAATACCTCACGGAGTAATCGGTGCGATATTCCTTGATGGCACAGTGACTACCGAACGGTACATGAAATTTTGGAAGATGATTTCATATCCATTATCCAAAGCGACCCTGATTTCGACAAGATGTGGTTCATGCAAGACGGAGCTCGATCCCATCGAAGCGGAGAGTGTTTTATCACCAGGACGAGCACTTTGGGGACCGCATTCTGGCTCTGGGATACCCAGATGCCACTAGCGTGGGCTTCGATTGGCCGCCATATTCTCCGAATCCGAACACATGCGACTCCTTTTTGTGGGTCTACATTGAAAACAAGGTGTGCAGCAATAACCCCCAAAATCATTTCTGTACCGAAAACAGCCATTCAGAAGGTCATCGACAGCATCGATGTTCCGACACTTAACGACTCATGCAGAATTTAGCTATTCGTCTGCGCCACATCATTGGCAATGATGGCAGGCATATCGAACGTGCCATAACCTAAATCCGAATATCTGTAGTGACGTTTACATGTTGATAAAGCTTGTGCACGCTGTAGTTGGTAACTAATTTACGCTTTTTTTTCAAATAGTTCAATAACTGTCACCCTGTACGATTTCAGCTGTTTGACGACCGCCTAATTGGCGCATATTCTCGCCTTCGCTTTCCATATATAAAGAGTCATTTTCTGTAGTTGTTCACCGGGCACTGGTATCCTTCCCAGCTCTATCGTTAGCTCCAAATATCCTCTTTGACATATTTTATAACAGGTTAGCTCGGAAAGGAAGTTACACATTATGACAAGCCAAGAAATTTTTATTCAGTGGTACATTACACTTTAAGTGTCAGAGATACGTAACACTATTTTTCGGCATAGTCACTAAATCTCTTTAAACAACGGTCGGAAAGTACAACTAACCGTTCAATAACTCGCCGGTGCGAAGCTGCTCCTTGGTCGCGAAACCATACGAGAACCACTAACTGAACTTCCTCATCGCTGGAAAATCTGCGAATCACTTCCTAGATAGCCTGAACATTCTCGTCTGCGGTCGACGTCGATGGTCTTTTTCCCGATCAGCGTCACCCAGGTCTGTTACGGTGTTCGTCAAATTTTTATCACCGTTTCACAACGGCTCGACTTGACACTGCATTTAGTCCATACCAAAAAAAATTCACGGCGAATCTGTATGCAATTTAGATGTTTTCCCCCAAGAATCGTACTTTCCCGCCTGCTCCAAATTAGAACTTCGTTTCCAGCTGCCGTGCCATTTCACCCGCACACTATGCTGCATCTGTTATCCGTATCGCAGCAGATCTGTGTCACCTGACACATGTACCGCGTCAGACGTACAGGAGATGCAGAACATGTACTCTCTTCTGGCATCGCGCCGCTGATGTTAAGCTATGGACTTAGCGTGGGATGACGTGTCTAACTTTTTGAAGTTTTTTCTTTACTGTACACCTACATCTATCTACATCTGTTCTCCGTAAGCTACCTTATGGTCTGACAAATGGCAGTTGTGGTGCTTGTTCTCAAGACTCCGTATGAGCTCTAATTTTTCAGACATTCTCGTCGTTCTTATCACAGGCCGTTCTAAGAACATACGATCTCGGAATTTCTACAGTACGAGGGAGAAGATTGGTGTTTTAGGTCCCGTCGACAACGGGGTTATTAGAGACGGGGCACACGCTCTAATTAGGGAATGGTGGGGAAGGAAGTCGATCATGTTCTTTCCTAGGGACTATCCCGGCATTTGCCTGAAGCGATTTAGGGAAAACACAGAAAACCTAAATCAGGGTGGCCGGACACAGGTTTGAACCGTTGTCCTTCCGAATGCGAGTCCAGTGAGCTAACCACTGCGCCCCGTCGCTCGGTAAACCTCTCCGTAATGCACAAGGCCTCTCTTGCAGCGGTTACCACTGCAAATTGTTGGATGTCTCCGCAACGTTATCGCAGTTTCTAAACGATGCCATGGCGAAAGCTTTTCGTTTGGTCTATTCTCTCTTGCCTATTAACCCGTCCCCGTAAGGGTACAGTACTGATGAGCATTATTCAAGAATCGGTCGAACGAGTAGTTAGGTAAGCAGCCTCTTGGATAAATTACATTTGCTTAAGATTCTTTTCATGACTTTCAAACTGGCATCTGTTTTTCCTACAGGCAGTTTGATGTGTTTATTCCAATTTAGATCGCTCTAGACGACTGTTCAAATGGCTCTGAGCACTATGGGACTTAACATCTATGGTCATCAGTCCCCTAGAACTACTTAAACCTAACTAACCTAAGGACATCACACAACACCCAGCCATCACGAGGCAGAGAAAATCCCTGACCCCGCCGGGAATCGAACCCGGGAACCCGGGCGTGGGAAGCGAGAACGCTACCGCACGACCACGAGCTGCGACTGTTCCTAGGCATTATACTGTAGTTGCTGCTCCTAGTCATTTATCACCAGTAGCGTCGTGAACAGCAATGGATTTCTGTGCCAATTTATGTGCAGTATGTTACATCCACTCAGTTCAAGATCTGCTTGTCCCTGCCATCATTCGTCGATGCTTTGCAGATTTTCCTGCATTTGGCTACCGTATTCTGACTTAGCAATATTCTAATAGATAACGGTACCGTTGCGAACAGCCTCACGGGACTCTCGAAACCTTGGAGAACCCCTGAACGTACCTTTACATCCATTACATTCATCCCATTGAGAACAACACATTGAGATCTATCTTCTGAGAACTCAAAATCTGTCTCGATACTTAGTAAACCAATGTTTAGTGCGTTAAACGATAATGCGAAAGTGTACATCGAATGCATTCCGCAAGTCAACGCACCAACCGTTGTCTACGGCTGTATGGGTCTTATGAACGAACAGAGCGAACTGAATCTCGAAAGATCTCCGTTTGTGGAAGCCATGATCATTTTTACAAGGGAGATTTTCATTCTCCAAACACGTCACAATGCGTAAGCGTAAAACGTATGGATTCTCTGTTTTATGTCCGGATCTTTATCCACATTAAATTTCTTGTACAAAGTTTTTTTCCCGTATTAAGCTCATGTTTATTTAAATAAATACTTTATACCATTCACAATTAGGTAACTTTTATTTCAAGCAGCTTGGTGTTAAAAAAAGTTATAGGTAAGATCATAATACACCTGCCCTGAAAGAGATGGTTTTACTTGCACCCAAACACAAATTGTCAAACACATGCCACACATACTTTTGTTCTGTTGAAAAATCTATTATATGCATCAGTATCTCAGTCGCATGTCACAATGTACAGAGCAGTGTCAAATATAGCATCTTGTAATTACGTAAGTAAGGAAGACGTAGTAGAACCTAACGTCTGAACATACGATATTACGCAGTTCAATGTTAATATGATGTGGTATTTAAACCTCTATTCTTAGAGCGAAAAGCATTAAATATTCATGGATATATACTTTGACCCATATCTGCTTTTTGCTGCTATCGGTTGCCATATTCTATATGGCTGTGAGGATAATGATATATGTCTCACAGATAGAAGGTTATGTTTCATTGTGTAATGTAAGTGTGTCGTAGGGTAAATATCTTATTACTTCTTATCTGTACGTACGAGAACTTTGAGAAATATAGTATTTCAAACAAAAATACATACTAATGCCAGATAGTAGTTTATTCGCCGTCATAGGGGGTAAGGTGACTGAAAAGTTTGAGACGCATTGCTTTCACTGCCTTAATAACAAGATATGGTATATTTCATACTACAGCTTCATCGTCGATTCTTCACTTACTTCAGCAACGAATTTCTCTAACAAGCATGTTGTAGCCCTAACGATGACGTTGAATTTCCTAACGTTTACCGGTGGCCTGATAAAAACATCTGTGGGAAATTTCATCCACAAGTAAGTTGAAGGTTTGTCGTTGCAACCGTCCTTTTGTAAGTTCATTGGCGTTTAGTATGAAGGCTGTTTTTAAGGCCGTCATTAAACTTGTCATTTAACATTTGGTCATTATATTGTATCCACCTATAGCTAAACTAGAAAAGAAGCCCAATATCATCATAAAAATTCAGACATACTGAAAATCACGTTTCGGATTTTTCATGCCTAAACTTAAATTTTAGTAGATATACATTTGTGTATAAAAACCCCTATGCGTTCATAATACAGGGTTGTTACAAATGATTGAAGCGATTTCACAGCTCTACAATAACTTTATTATTTGAGATATTTTCACAATGCTTTGCACACACATACAAAAACTCAAAAAGTTTTTTTAGGCATTCACAAATGTTCGACATGAGCCCCTTTAGTGATTCGGCAGACATCAAGCCGATAATTAAGTTCCTCCCACACTCGGCGCAGCATGTCCCCATCAATGAGTTTGAAAGCATCGTTGATGCGAGCTCGCAGTTCTGGCACGTTTCTTGGTACAGGAGGTTTAAACACTGAATCTTTCTCATAACTCCACAGAAAGAAATCGCATGGAGTTAATTCGGGAGAACGTGGAGGCCATGACATGAATTGCTGATCATGATCTCCACCACGACCGATCCATCGATTTTCCAATCTCCTGTTTAGGAAATGCCGAACATCAAGATGGAAGTGCGGTGGAGCACCATCCTGTTGAAAGATGAAGTCGGCGCTGTCGGTCTCCAGTTGTGGCATGAGCCAATTTTCCAGCATGTCCAGATACACGTGTCCTGTAACGTTTTTTTTTGCAGAAGAAAAAGGGGCCGTAAACTTTAAACCGTGAGATTGCACAAAACACGTTAACTTTTGGTGAATTGCGAATTTGCTGCACGAATGCGTGAGGATTCTCTACCGCCTAGATTCGCACATTGTGTCTGTTCACTTCACCATTAAGAAAAAATGTTGCTTCATCACTGAAAATAAGTTTCGCACTGAACGCATCCTCTTCCACGAGCTGTTGCAACCGCGCCGAAAATTCAAAGCGTTTGACTTTGTCATCGGGTGTCAGGGCTTGTAGCAATTGTAAACGGTAAGGCTTCTGCTTTAGTCTTTTCCGTAAGATTTTCCAAACCGTCGGCTGTGGTACGTTTAGCTCCCTGCTTGCTTTATTCGTCGACTTCCGCGAGCTACGCGTGAAACTTGTCCGCACGTGTTCAACCGTTTCTTCGCTCACTGCAGGCCGACCCGTTGATTTCCCCTTACAGAGGCATCCAGAAGCTTTAAATTGCGCATACCATCGCCGAATGGAGTTAGCAGTTGGTGGATCTCTGTTGAACTTCGTTCTAAAGTGTCGCTGCACTGTTATGACTGACTGATGTGAGTGCATTTCAAGCACGACATACGCTTTCTCGGCTCCTGTCGCAATTTTGTCACACTGCGCTCTCGAGCGCTCTGGCGGCAGAAACCTGAAGTGCGGCTTCAGCCGAACAAAACTTTATGAGTTTTTCTACGTATCTGTAGTGTGTCGTGACCATATGTCAATGAATGGAGCTACAGTGAATTTATGAAATCGCTTCAATCATTTGTAATAGCCCTGTAGTCTGCGAAATTGTCTGCCACCTTGAAGTATGCTTTTATCTTGTATCAAACGGAACGTCCACTTCTTCCAGCCGTTCTTCATGTAAAGCTACTTTTACTATGAAGAACAACAGACTATGAACTCTGGACACAACCTGCTTTGTTGACCAAACCTCAGCGCAGTTTGCAACTCAAATTACAATTCAGTCGTTTCACAAGAACATCTCCTCTGACAAATTTCTGTCGTCAGAGTCTTCTCTTTTCTTCGTTCTACATTCTAAAGATCTGAGTTGACAAAAACCATGGAAATTCGCCAGGTAGGAGGTCCATAAAGCGACGTACGGGACTGCAGACACTGATCGAGTACTTGCGATGATTGAAACTCATGAAAAGGGTGTCTTTCGCCGCCGCACGACGCCCCAGGTGCACGTCGAACATAAAAACCAAACTCCCAACAAGCACTGAATCGTCTCAGCACCTTAACTGACGATAATAATGCTGCGTAAACTTAACTGAACGCTAATTATGAACGATTACTCAATTATACTAACTGCTAAAAGTACAGGTTTTTCACAAAACCCATGAAATATTAACCAACGTATCTGTACGCTTACAAGTCGGTACGATCAAACCTCCGCAGCATAACAAAGACGATTCAGGAAGTACGTTAACACAAGGTCTGTTCGGAAAGTATATTCTTTAGGCAGTTATCGACACACTGGTAACCGCTGGTGCTCATTACTTTAAAACGTCTTCAGTGCGTATTTGTTTCCAATGATCTGTTCCACTAATAAACAGTACATCGATATTTGCAAAAAAGGAACTTGTTGTCTCGTCATGGCCGTATGATGGACGTCTCTATAGGCGGAGAATCGTCTTCTACCCAAACGTCTTCTCACCTGAAAGAGATGTAACTTACTTGTTACGTGGTCGGAGCTGTAGGATGGTCCAGTATCTTCGAGTGCTGCAGAAAATCAAGTCTACTGATGACTGATGAGAGCTGATCTGCCACTCGTCTCCTCAGATCAGTGGAGAAGCACTTGAGAGGCAGGCGACTACCAATTCTGAGATATCGGTTGAACAAATGCTTGCAGAAACATCGTGACTACGTTGAAATATAATGAGCAGCGTCATTGGAAATGTGTTAGTCTGACAGCTTCTGAATATTTTTCTTAGTTATAGCTATTGTTACTTTACTTTTTAAATTATACCATAATCAGTGAATGAAACTCTGAGATTGCGTTTTATGTAATTAAAAATAAAAATCAGTAATGTAAGTGGAGAGTATTTAAAATTACTATCACTTTAAAAGATTGAACGTAACATTTCATAAAAAAGAAAACATTACTATAACGATGTTTTATATTGTTGAGCTTTCGGGTGCTCTATGGTACAGTAGGATGTCGGTGATTTATAGAACAGCAAGCAAAATTAGCTTCATTGATATCTTCAAAAAGTAAGAAAATTGATTTATTTCTTGATTACATGAAACAACGTCAAATTCGGATTTAGCAGCCGACTGTGACAATCAAAATTATGTACTTTATTTTCTATGCCATTAAAGATAACGACGACTTGAGATTAAATTACTACTGCAATAAACTTGGACGCTTTGACTTCCTGACAAGAGCTCAAAACGCACTTACGTTTCAGCTGTTTAGAAATGCTTCGGATGTATAGTGCCTTGTTTGTATACTCCTGAGGCTACTTGGAAAGGAAAAGTTTACAGCGAGAAATATGTTTGTTGACATCTCCCCGCCATCGTTCTCTAAATCTAAATCAAATTAGAATTACATTAATACCTTCAGCTGCTGATGGACGTTGATGTATATCAACGGGGAGAGGTGAAAATGTGTGCCCCGACTGGGACTCGAAACCGGGATCTTCTGCTTACATGGCACCCGCTCTATCCATCTATTTTTTTTTTTTTTTAAATCTCATTTTGTTCTCTTTCGTCCGTTGCATCTGCTCGGGGCGGACATCGTAAGACACCCGTTTAAGTTCGTCGTTGATCAGTTAACTCAGTTTTTTTGTTAGAAAGAGCAGCTAACCCTCTGACCGAACACGCTGAGCTAATTTCGTTCTCGACGGCTGCAGGTCATCAATGGTGTCTGTTCTTTCGGACATGTCCGAAAGAACAGACACCATATCCATATAAGTATAAATCTAAATCAAGTGACTATTAAGCATAGCGGAGTCTTCTTTTTCACAATAGATCCCTGAAGGAGAATGGCTACGTTGCACTGCATATTCGTAATGCATCATCAAGCGTGTTATATTTGGATATCTTATGTGAGTAATTTCCAAAGAACTTTAATTTATACATCTTGAATGCAAAAATCCGCAATTTAAATCCACTTTCGAGGCGAATCATTAACTCTTCACGAGAATAAGTTTATTTGATAATAGGTTCTAGAATAAGATACGGAAGTTACAGATTTTCATGTGTTGCATTAGCCATATGTTATACAGTCTAGGTAAAACAAATGAAAATTAGAACGCGAGATAAGGAAATTATGTTTCTGTGAAGTTAATTTAAGAGCTGCAAGTCTCAGATTATACCGATGACAGCATAACTGTAAGCATAAATCTTGCAGAGTGCAAGATACAGTTGTGTTTTGTGAACGTGAGTAAGATAACTTGGACATGGATAAGTCGTGGAGTTATGTAAGTGAAGAACGAAATACGTTTCGTGTATGTAACAATGGTATACTTGATAAATTTACAACATCTACATCTTACTTATACGGCACGTGGAAAGGGATAGTTTTTGCCTTATCACTTCCGTGTTTTCTAATTCCATTCGTACATGGAGCGTGGAATGAATAATTGCTTTTTACATCTTTCTGTAGCCTGTGCCAGCGTAATTTCATCTGCGCTGTAAGCAGAAACGCATTGGAAACTCACGTTTAAGCACTGCGTAAACAAGAAGATAAATGTCTTGTATAATGATGTACTGAAAAACTTTTCAGCGTCCAAATAACGTACCAAGAATTCACCAATCACTGCAACAGCAACATTTGAAAAAGCTGTACAAAACGCTGCACCCAAGCAGTAACAGTTTCTCATCAACAATGGTCTTCGGTTTAGGTTAGGCATTAATTATGTTTATTGTTCTCTAACTCCATGCAATACATGAACATCATCTACCACAGGTCGCAATACATTTTAATTAAAGACATTTTTGCAGTTGATAGATGCAAAAGTAACCTAAAATATACACTGAACAGCCAAAGAAACTGTTACACCTGCCTAATACCGTGTAGGGTCTCCCGAGAACGCAGAAGTGCCGCAACACGACGTGGAATGGACTCGGCTAATGTCTGAGGTAGTGCAGGAGGGATTTGACACAATGAATCCTGCACGGCTGTCCATAAATCCGTAGAGTAGAAGGGGGTGGAGATCTCTTCTAAACAGCACGTTTCAAGCATCCCAGATACGCTCTATATGTTCATGTCTGGGGAGTTTGGTGACCAGCGGAAGTGTTTAAACTCAGAACAGTGTTCCTAGAGCCACTCTGTAGCAATTCTGGACGTGTGGGGTGTTGCATTGTCCTGCTGGAATTTCTCAAGTCCGTGGAAATTCATAGTGGATATGAATGGATGCAGGTGATCAGACAGGATACTTGAGTACGTGACACATGTTAGAGAATCGTATATAGTTGTTTCAGGGGTCCCATATTACTCTAACTGCACACGCCCCACACCATTACAGAGCCTGCTTCAGCTCCCTGCTGACATACAGGGTCCATGGATTCATGAGGTTGTCTCCATATCCGCACACGTCCATCCGCTCGATAGAATTTGGAACGAGACTCGTCCGACCAGGCAATAAGTTCCCAGTCATCAACAGTCCAATGTCAGTGTTGATGGGCACGCCCTCAAAGCTTTGTGTCGTGCAGTGGTCAACGGCACACATCGATGGTGTTTGGTTAAATGGTTTGTACGCTGACCCTTGTTGATGGCCCAGCACTGAAATTTTCAGCAGTTTGCGGAAGAGCTGCACTTTTGTCACGATGAACGATTCTCTTTAGTCGTCATTGATCCCGTATTTGCAGCATCTTTTTCCGGGCACAGTGATATCGGAAATATGGTGTTGTGCCGGATTCCTGATATTCACAGCGCACTCGTGAAATGGTCGTACGGGAAAATTCCCACTTCATCACTACCTCGGACATGCTGTGTCCCATCAAATTCACTTAAATCTTGATAACCTGCCATTTTAGCAGCAGCAATTGATCCAACAATTGCGCCAGACATTTGTTGTCCCACATAAGAGTCGCCGACCATAGCGCCGCACCCTACCTGTTTACACATCTCTATATTTGAATACACATGCCAATGTCAAATTTTTATTTTTATTTATTTATTTATTTATTTATTTATTTTTTTTTTTTTTGCGCTTCACTGTATTTACGACCACCTTCATTACCGCAAGTTGTTCCGCCTAAAACTGAAGTCTTTCCGAACAGACCTCGGAAGGTCCAACGACACTGACAGGGCCCCGTCTCGATCTCAGCCCATAGGCATCACTGGATACAGATATGGAGGGGCATGTGGTCAACACACCGCTCTCCCGGCTGTTGTCATCTTTCGTGACTGGAGCCGCTACTTCTCAATCAAGCAGCTCCTCAATTGGCCTCTCAATGGCTGAGTGGACCCTCATTGCCAACAGTGCTCGGCAGACCCGGACGGTAACAATACATCAATCAGTACGCTACAGCCTCTCTTCCTAGAAGCGATAATTTGGTTTATTGTTTTTCTTGCAGGGAGGGGGCGAAAGATACAGGATGGTGGGGTCCATAACAACAAAAGGAACACATTTCTAATTTCTAATACAGCTGGTTGCGATGCAGACATTTTGTTACGCTTCCATATACCAGGTGATCAACAAGTCAGAGTAAATCTGAAAACTGAATAAATCACGGAATAATGTAGATAGAGAGGTACAAATTGACACAAATGCTTGGAATAACATGAGGTTTTATTAGAACCAAAAAATACAAAGTTCAAAAAATGTACGACAGATGGTCTGGGGACCTGGGAGGCCAAGCATGACGAAAGTGGCGGCTGAGCACACGATCATCACCAAACGCGCGCGCAAGAGATCTTTCAGGCGTCTAGCAATATGGGGTGGAGCACCATCCTGCATAAACATCATACGTTCCAGCAGGTGTCTATGAGCCAGGCTGGGGATGATGCGATTCTGTAACATATCGGCGTACCTCTCACCCGTCACGGTAGCAGTTACAAAACCAGAATCACGTATTTCCTCGAAGAAAAAAGGCCCAATTACGGTAGATGTGGTAAATCCAACCCATACCGTGACTTTCTCGTCGTGCAATGGAGTTTTCACGACAGTTCTAGGATTTTCGGTAGCCCAAATTCTGCAGTTGTGGGCGTTGACAGACCCTCGGAGCGTGAAATGAGCTTCGTCGGTCCACAACACTTTACTCAACCAATCGTCATCTTCCGCCATCTTTTGAAACGCCCACACCGCAAATGCCGTCCGCTTCGCTAAATCGCCAGGTAACAGTTCATGATGCTGATGGATTTTGTACGGATAGCATCGGAGGGTACGCCTACGTGCCAACCAAACAGTAGTGTATGGAATGCCGGTGCGACGTGCGACTGCACGAGCGCTGACTTCCCCGTGCATAGACGAACCCGCTACAGTCTCCATTTCTTTCTGATCTGTCTCAGCAGCATTACGCCTTGTGCTCGGTCGGCCACTACGGGGTCTATCGTCTAAACAGTCCGTGGCTTCGAACTTCGAAATCATTCTCGCCACAGCTGAATTTGTCAACGGACCTTTACCCATTCGAATCCCCTTCCTATGGCGATAGGATCGCAACGCTGAACTAGCACATTCCCCATTCTGATAATACAGCTTCACTAAAAGCGCCTTTTCGGGCAACGTCAACATGCTGCGACTGCTGGCGCATCTGATTTCTCTCTCATTAGAGCTCCTTTTATACACGATTGTCAAGCGCAGTCACTGACGTTTTGCTGTCCAGTGTGTGAACCTTGTTCTTTTTTTTTTTTTTTTTGGTTCTAATAAAACCCTATGTCATTCCAAGCATGTGTGTCAATTTTTACTTCTCTATCTACATTATTCCGTGGTTTATTATGTTTTCAAATTTATATTGACTTTTTGATCACCCGGTATTTTAACTTGCTGAAGACGAACCGAAAAAACACTAAAGATCAGAAAAAAGAAATATAAAATTTACAGTTTTTAAAGCTTCTTTTTTATTCGAGTCAGATCCAACATGGAGCTCAGATGTCATGTTTGTGGCTTGATTAGTAACACAGTTACAGGCGAAAAAAATTTTTTGTTGTGCGTTTGTACTGCAGGATTCGGCGAAGACGTTTCCAACGTTATTTTTGTCTCTTTAGAAGTTTTTGTGTTAGAAAGAGTCAAAGTAAAACTGTACTACCCGGAATCTTACACAATGCTTAGAATTCGTATGTGGTTGGACTAACGCTGTAAGTATGCAAAGGGCAGCCTTGGTGATTTCTCGAGCGAGTATCTAAAAAAAAAAAAGGTCTTATACACATTTCAGAAAAGACTTTTTTTTGTCTTCTTTATCGAGTTTCGAATAAGGTTTGAGGGCAGGATCCAGGAATAATTGTAACGGTTCGATGTATCCATCACGCTCACAGTCAATGAAGATCAATTAACGTGGGGCGTTCAGTGAGTAACGTAACACTTTTTTTTCTGGGCTAATTTTGGTTGAAAAGAAGAAATGCAGAATTTGTTGCGGGACATCGTGGATTAGTCCGTCTCCAGCCCCTACACTGTAGTGCCTATAGTGTCATGAATTTGCGATAGGTGGCAGCGCTATACACAGCCTTCAATTCAAAATGGCGTCTGTAACAGACGAACGTTCCAAGTAGAGAGCTGTCGTTGAGTTCCTTTCGGTGGAAAAGCAGAAGATGTTCACAGGCGTTGTAGAATGTCTACGCAGGCCTGGTAGTGAACAAAAGCACGACGAGTCGTTGGACGTCTCAGTTCTTCCTCAGCCATTCTACAGCCCGGATTTCGCATCTTCCGACTTCCATCTGTTTGGCCCAAGACTGCACTCTGCGGGAAGCAGTACGTGAATGATGGAATGTTATTGATGCAACAAGACGTTGGCTCCCACGTCGACCAGTAAAGTAGTACCATGAGGACATCCAGGCCCTCCCAGTTGGTGGCCTAAGGTCCTCGCATTAGATTGAGATCATGTTGAAAAACAGGGTTTTGTAGTCAAAAGAGTGAGGAATGATGTGGTATAATGGAATCCAACCTGCTTTACCAAAAACGTTTTGCGTTACTTATTGAACACCTCTTGCATAAATTATACATTTAGTAATAATTTGTTCACTGCTTACTCAATACGAAATGTGCAAGTAACTGTGACACGATGATTTTTTTATGCTGAATGTTCGATATAATTTTTGTTGATACTTTATTTCATGTGAATAGCGCTTAACTTATTAGATGGATGTATAAATAGGATGGTATTCTGCTAGTATTGATGAAAGAAAAGAAAAAATTCCATATTTTTACTGAGCGTTAATCTCTGAATAATATGAAAATGGAGAAGAAAAGAGATTCCAGCATCCCAAACGGCCACTCAAAATCTTTACCTTCCCTTATGATCGACTGGAAATTAATCGTTCTCAGGAAATCGGCGGCAACTGACAATCCTCTAAGTCAAATGGTTCAAATGGCTGTGAGCACTATGGGACTTACCTGCTGAGGTCATCAGTCCCCTAGAACTTAGAACTACTTAAACCTAACTAACCTAAGGACATCACACGATTCGAACCTGCGACCGTAGCGGTCGCGCGGTTCCAGACTGCAGCGCCTAGAACCGTTCGGCCACCTCGGCCGGCTGACAATCCTCTAAAATTGAGGTAATAACATAATGGTATTTAAATAAAAGTAATTACGTCAATTATATTACTGACTTAGATGATTCCTTGTCTTCGACCTTCTCGATTCTGGAATCACATAAACATACCGAGTACAGAAATGACGAGTTTTGTTTTTATGTGCAAGGTGTTTCACCGTCAGAACAGAAGTAAATCGTTTCTTCTTTCTCCAGTTTTTCACGATCGACAACGTTTTACGATCTCCGTCAGGAGACGGCTGCACACAAACCTCAATAGATCTGTCTTATCGACTGAGAGGACAGGAAAGCACAGAGACGTTACTATCGAGGATCTAGACAGGCTGCCTTACATCCGTAACAGGGATGGGAGCATCACGACATATGTCTCTGTAAGACAAAAACACAATTATGTTTGAAGTGTATCGGCAAATATTATTGATTTGATGGTGCATCCAGTAAACCACACATAATCAAGAGCAGGTATATCGCGAATACGTTGCTGCTGCGGTAGTCCATGTAATGCATTGTTGCACAAAGTGATTTTTTGTTGCACGTAAAAGTATCAGACGTGGATGCACGTTCGAAGCATTATCCACTTGGCGTCCTCTACGAGTCCTAGGAATTGGTCAGGTACATTTTCTAACATCCTGCGCTAGTACACTATTAAACGAAATGTCTTTCTCTGTGTGACGTCATGGTGTATAAACATACATAAAATGCCTTAACATGGTATCCAGAAAGTACTGGTCACAAAAATGAGTATACGACGCATTTTAGAGTGTCGCAAACAGCCGTCATTGATCTAGATAATATTGTATGGAGTGATGTGTAATTGTACGCGACTCAGTACGAAAGTAGCAGCGAGAAAACGTTAAAGATGCATGTCGAACGATATTATCTTGTAATGTTATGACAACAGTAAATTTGGGTGGAGCTCATAGATGACCTGAAGTAGTTTGTCTTGGTTTGGATCTTGCACTTTATTCCTTGTTGCTGGCTAAGTGAACACATGTGTTTGTGCCATTTTTTAATATACTACAATATTTCATATTCAGACGTTCTCTCGACATCATAATCCTCCTTTGTAAAAGGAAGTATGATTACCTGGGAGGTCGTTGTAAAATATGATTTTTTGATGTTCTGGCGTGCTCCAATCCCTTACCTGCAAATCACCGAAGTTGAGACGTAGTCGATTGTGTGCTAGACTTACCCAGCGATAAATCCAGCAACAACTAGTTACCATACATCCGAGAGAATGGCAACAAATTCTGCCCGCAGTGTAAAGTGGGAAGACTTCCCATAAGATTAAACTTTAAGATACTATAAGCTAATACACAGTAAATACAATACTACCTATGTCATAATATCGTTTACTAAATGATACCAATTTTGGAGGATTAATCCTCGGTCTTCGTGCATCTGAATTACGGAATGAGTTAACAGCATCCACGTATAAATGCCTAAAGAAGGAGTCTTAATCCTGCGAATATGATGGCGTTTAATGAAAGACATAGTGGCGGAGGGCTATTGTATTTCTTATAGCTAAGACAGTACCACAGTGAGTTCGTACCACTCTTAGTTACGCGAGTGGCATCTTTCGACTAGAACAGCAATCAGGTATCATAGATTTTTACAATATGTTTTAAGTGCAGAAGACAGAGGTCAGTGAAGGGAATCTCGTCGAGTAACAGACTGCATACAAAGCGCAAGCGTTTCATGTAGAGTGCTGCTCCATGTCTTAAGTCGAATTTACTGCACCTGTAACGTTACCTCACGAGTGCCACATCGTGCTGTGAGAATTTATTTCCACATTAGAGTTTTTCGGGGTTGACACAAGTTTTGGATGTGATGTGTGCGTGTTTGTTGTTCTGTCAGTTTCCTTACAATTGTCTTTTTATGTTGATACGGTGTTGTGGCTCCTCCGTCAAGCAGAATTTCACAGACAATTACAACGTGCGTGGACGGGGTCCAAATCCAGTATCTCAGCCACAGTGTCACATCGTGGAGCGTAACAGATCTACCCGATTATGGAATTACCACCAACAGTACCATATGCCCTCACTTTATGAGGCACTGTGTAGAAGTTTGTAACTGTTTCCAAACGCCTTTCGCTTGACACAGTTTATCCAAGAAGAAATACATTTCCCCATAGGCCATGGCCGTAAATGACTGACAATTACAATCAAATGAACATCCTTAGCTGCTTACAGGCGTTGACATACGACAACGGGGACAGATGAAAATGTGTGCCCCGACCGGGACTCGAACCCGGGATCTCCTTCTTACATGGCAGACGCTCTATCCACCTGAGCCACCGAGGACACAGAGGATAGCGCGACTGCAGGGATTTATCTCTGGCACGCCTCCCGCGAAACCCACATTCTCAACGTATTGTCCCGCACTACATTCGTAGTGCCCCCGCCCATTATACTCATTACTCGCCGCGCGTTGCCGATTCCCGTAAGAGTTCGGGCACTGTTTGTGCATTCGCACAGAAGAAGAAGATGGTCTAGTGGCCGGTGAGCCATAACTATGTGTATACTAAGATGGTATCTGTTCTTTCGGACATGAACAAACAGTGCCCGAACTCTTACGGGAATCGGCAACGCGCCGCGAGTAATGAGTATAAGGGGCGGAGGCACTACGAATGTAGTGCGGGACAATACGTTGAGAATTTGGGTTTCGTGGGAGGCGTGCCAGAGATAAAACCCTGCAGTCGCGCTATCCTCTATGCCCTCGGTGGCTCAGATGGATAGAGCATCTGCCATGTAAGCAGGAGATCCCGGGTTCGAGTCCCGGCCGGGGCACACATTTTCATCTGTCCCCATTGACGTATGTCAACGCCTGTAAGCAGATAAGGGTGTTCTTTGATTGTAATTTCATTCTAACGAGCTGCATGGTCACCGGTGGTATCTGTTCTTTCAGACATGCCCAAAAGAACAGATACCATCTTAGTATATATATAATGACTAACAAAATTAATAAATTTCAAAGCTATCCGCAGGATTTCATGGTGTGACCTTAATGCGGATGAGGTGACGCTGTGGTTGAGACACTCAAATCGCTTTCCGAAGGAACATGGTTTGAATCCCGTCCTGATACGTTGCATCTGTGTGCGAAATTCTGACTGATGTACGAGGTACAATATCTGGACTATATAAAAAGACGACTGGGAAGGAAGAAACCGCAGAACAGCAAACGCGCGCTCACGCACGCGCGCGCGCACACACACACACACACACACACACACACACACACACACACAGAAAGAGAGAGGGAGAAAATCATATCTGAAAACACTGGAACACTGGAAAAAGAGAGTAAAGATATATGATTGCTGCAAAAGCTGTATTCTTGAAGGAATTTTAGTTTACGTAGGACAACTGGACTTGTTTTTTGTTTATTGTTCAGCAACCGATTCCAGTCTACAGTCCTTGGGCGACATAAACATGAACAGCTGAGCTTATAGACCGCAATCGGTTGTCTAATAACAAAAAAGAAAAATGTTCAGCTGTTGAACAGACAATGAAATTCTTCAAGTTACTCAAGTATCTTACAGCAGTCAACGACGGCTTACACATAATGCTGCTTTAGTAATGAAATTGTTACGAAAACAGGCTCTGAACGAAGCAGAGGCGAAACAGATGTTAGCGAACGAGCGTGCTGGCACGAGCTGCGTGCTGCCCCGTGCGTTATCGAGCGGCGAGCGTGCCGGGCGGCGGCGTGGTGGCGGGCCGCCGGTACTCACCGATGAAGCCGCGGGCCTCGCAGGTGGCCGCGAACAGCGCGAGCACGGCCAAGAGCGCGAGGGCGCGCCGCTGAGCCGCCATGGTGTGGCTGCCGCCGGCGTGCTGAGCAGGACTCAGCGCCCCGCGGCCGGCCGGCGCGCACCGCCACGCTGTGGCGGCGGCTGCAGCCCCGCGCGCCGTCTGCGCCGACGCCGACGCTGCCAACAGGTACCCCGAGCGCCCTCCGCCGGCGTGGGCGGCACTCCGGCCCCCGGACGGCCCGCACCGATCGATACTGGCCGAGCTACCTGCCCGCGGAGGCGCGCGCGCACGTCGACAGAGACGGTCGGACGCGGTGGGCGGCTGCGGGATCGAGACGGAGCGAGAGTGCGCGGGCGACGCTGCCGGGGCGCGCGCCCTTTGTTAAAGCCCGGGGACGACGCCCACGCGACGCTCCGGCGCGCTTGCGCAGTGGCTCGCTCGGCCCTTCGCGCAGGGCGGCGGTAGTACGGAGAACGACGGCCGGTCGGGCGCACGGCAGAGCGCGCGGCAGGCGCTCGCTGCCCGTTATCGCTCCCCTCCCCTCCCCCCCCCCCCCCCCACCCGGCAACCCGGCCGCAGCTGGAGGCAACATGGCGGCCGCCTGACGTCACCGCGCCCCCCGGCCGCGTCCTCCCCATGACCTATTGCAATAACGATTGTGCCACCCCCCCGCAGCCGCCGCCGTCGCCCACTGTAACGGTGCTAGTGGCGCTATTGATCGCGCGAACACTTGTTGAGCTCCCTGTCGGCCGCCACCGTCGAATGGGACCTCGCCTCCCTGGACGCCGGCGCTGAGGAATGAATCTCTCTCTGTCTGCCCCACCACGAGTTTTCGTCTTATTTTCTCCGTGGCGCAGCAAACACTCGCCAGAATACACGCCTCGTCTACCACCAACCGCATCCCGTTTGCGTGCAACGGCAGCCCTACATGAAACACTACTTGCAGAGTCTTGCACGGCGCCAGAACACTTGTTGAGCGACCATCTGTAGTCTGCTTTCCATTAACAAACGACAATATCTCGCTGAGTTGATTAGTAATTTTTTAACGCCCACTGTAGTTCATGCAGCGAAAGAAGGGCGTGCCAATTGATAGCCCTCTTGTCAGCTTCCATTGTGCTACAGCATCAGCGAGGCGATGCCCTGCAGATGATTGTATGTGGCAGACCTGTGAACAACCGGGCCAACTTTGCTGTACCCGTTTCGGTTGCTTCGCTGTGGTCGAGCGGTTCTACGCGCTTCAGTTCGGAACCGCGCTGCTGCCGCGGTTGCAGGTTCGAATCCTGACTCGGGCATGGATGTGTGTGATGTCCTTAGGTTAGTTAGGATTTAAGTCCCATAGTGCTCAGAGCCATTTTTTCGTTACGGTTGTTTGTTCGCTGTGCAGACCGTACCCACAGCAGCAGCACAAGGCGGGTATGCGCACCTTATGAGCATCTCTTCAACGCTGGTACCCAGTCTGAATAGAATCAGGTGACAAAACTCATGGGATAGCGATATGCACATACACACATAGCGGTAGTATCGCTTACACAAGGGCAGTGCATTAGCGGAGCTGTCATTTGTACTCAGGTGATTCACGTGAAAAGGCTTTCGAAGTGATTATGGCAGCATGACGGAAATTAACAGATGAAATGAATTCGCAATTGCGAATAAGGACTACCATCAGCTGTACAATGGAATGACGACAGTGAAAATTTGTGCCGAACCGGGACTCGAACGCGCGAGCTGTCGCCTTACCATTTGGCTATCCGTGCAGGACTCACAGCCGGATCCAAACTTCCATATGTCGTCAACCACGCGTCTACATGCATGCATGCATGTCCAAAGGAACTTCGCATCGTAATCAGAATAACACGGCCACTGCATTATCGTATGCCGGCCGGAGTGGCCGAGCGGTTCTAGGCGCTACACTCTGAAACCGCGCGACCGCTACTGTCGCAGGTTCGAATCCTGCCTCGGGCATGGATATGTGTGATGTCCTTAGGTTAGTTACGTTTAAGTAGTTCTAGGGGACCGATGACCTCAGAAGTTATGTCCCATAGTGCTCAGAGCCATTTTTTTGCAATATCGCATCTAAATTAACACACGCTGAACGCGGAATGCTAGTCGGAACTAGACAAATAGGACATTTCATTTCGGAAAATCGTTAGAGAAATCAGTATTCCCAGATCCACTGTGTCAAGAATTTCCGAGAATACGAAATTTTAGGCATTACCTCTTACCACAGACAATGCAGTGGCCGACAGCCTTCACTTAACGACCGAGAGCAACAGCTTTTTCCTAGTCAGTGCTAAGAGACAAGCAACACTGCGTGACATAACCGCAGATATCTGCGTATCCGTTAGGTCAGTGCAGTGAAATTTGGCTTTAATGGGCTACGGCTGCAGGTGGCCGAAGTGTGTGCCTTACCTAGCACCACGACATCGACTGCAGCGTCTCTCCTGGGCTCTTGACCGTATCGGTTGGACCCTAGACGACTGGGACTGGAAAACCGTGGCCTGGTCAGGTGAGTCCCGATTCCAGATGGTAAAAGCTGATGGTTGGGTTCGAGTGTGTCGCAGACCCCACGAAGCCATGGAACCAAGCTGTCAACAAGGCACTGTGCAAACTGGTAGTGGTTCCATAATGGTGTGGGTTGTGTATGCGTGGAATGGGGTGCGTCCTCTGGTCCAACTGAACCGATCATTGACTGGAATTGGTTATGTTCGGCTACTTGGAGACCATATGCGGCTATTCCATTTATGGACTTCATGTTACCAAACAACGATGGAACTTTTACGGATGACAATGCGCCGTGCCACTGGGCCACAATTGCTCGTCATTGGTTTGAAGAACATTTTGGACAGTTCGGCCGAATGGTCTGGTCCTCCAGATCGCCTGACATGAATTTCATTGAACATTTGTGGCACTTAATCGAGAGAACAGTTCATGCACAAAGCCCTGCACTGGTAACTTAACTATGGACGGGTATAGAGGGAGCTTGGCTCAATATTTCTGCAGGAAACATCCTACTTGTTGGGTCCATGCCATGTCGAGTTGCTGCTCTACCCGACACGATATATCCTATACAGCTCAATGTATTTCTAATGGCAGAAATTTTCATCCCCAGAACGCCTGCCTCCTACACAGTGTCGTCGAGTAAATATCTCTATCTCACCACGAGCTTATTTTCCCACGCTTCGCAAATAGCAAAACATGCGCCTCTTCTACCATAAAACTTTTTTCTGTTTGTATCAGACAACAGTACTACAAGAAATATTACTCGAGACTCTTGCACTACACCTGAACGCTACTTGTGCTACCCATAGTTTTATTAACACTCCTCTCCATCAACAAATGACACGATACCAACTCATCCATTTCCCATACCTTCTTCCCTTCATGTAGCGCCTTCTGATACTCTAATCAGAAAACCCAGATCCTTAAAATGCTAACCACATATCACTAGCCCACGAACTCAAAGCGCCACTACATTTATATTCCATCTTCCGTGCAACTCTACGCCTTGTACATCCTCCCCCTTCGGAACTACAACAGACTCCCACTACCTAACGATGAAGTTTTTCCTGAGGTGTATCCTTTCTTCCATCTCACGTATGCTTTCATTTCTTACCTCCTTGATCTTCCTCCTTCCATAACAGTTAGTTGCTTGCTGCACTTTGATAGGGCGGCAATGAAGCACGCAAACACAGTCACTTTCATGCACCATAAGTAAAATATTATCCATACCACAGCAGCAACATCATTATTATTACTGCTTGTGTATGTCTACAAAAACACACTTTAATTTTCATGTGTCCTACATTTCTTAATAATGTTTGTTAAACATGTTGTACTATAGGTCCCAAGTGGGAGAATACAACTGGATTAATAGTATTCAGAATATTACAGTGGCGAAAATTCAAAATTAAAATAATTGTCTGTCACAACAATTCATCATTAGACAGTTTACTATGAATGGCTTGTTTTACTCGTTTGAAAGAATATTCCATCACTGATTACAGTCAGGCAATACCTATGTTCCTTCGCAACCACTCAGAAAATGTTATATACAATGGATACTATGATGATAAGCAAAATAAACCACATTAGGATTTGACTGCTCAGACCCGTGGTCTAGGGGTAGCGTCTTTGATTCATAATCAAAACGTCTTCGGTCCCGGGTTAGATCCCCGCCATTGCCTAAATTTTGATAAATAATTGGCGGCCGAAGACTTCCGGCATAAGAAGTCAGCCTCATTCTGCCAACGGCCTTGTCAAAGAGGGCGGAGGAGCGGATAGAGGTTCAACGCACACTCTTGTCCTAGGGGTGGGAAATTGCCCCTAAAGGCGGAAGAATCAGCAATGATCAACGACATGAGGATGCAGAAGGCAATGGACACCACTGCATTAAAGACACGTAACGTGTATCCAAAGGACATGTGGCCTGTAATTGAAGAAGTGTCATGATGATCTCTCCATTGGCAAAAGATTCCGGAATAGTCCCCCATTCGGATCTCCGGGAGGGGACTGCCAAGGGGGAGGTTACCATGAGAAAAAGATTGAATAATCAACGAAAGGATAACGTTCTACGAGTCGGGGCGTGGAATGTCAGAAGCTTGAACGTGGCAGGGAAACTAGAAAATCTGAAAAGGGAAATGCAAAGGCTCAATCTAGATATAGTAGGGGTCAGTGAAGTGAAGTGGAAGGAAGACAAGGATTTCTGGTCAGATGAGTATCGGGTAATATCAACAGCAGCAGAAAATGGTATAACAGGTGTAAGATTCGTTATGAATAGAAAGGTAGGGCAGACGGTGCGTTACTGTGAACAGTTCAGTGACCGGGTTGTTCTAATCACAATCGACAGCAGACCAACACCGACAACGATAGTTCAGGTATACATGCCGACGTCGCAAGCTGAAGATGAACAGATAGAGAAAGTGTATGAGGATATTGAAAGGTAATGCAGTATGTAAAGGGGGACTGGAATGCAGTTGTAGGGGAAGGAGTAGAAGAAAAGGTTACAGGAGAATATGGGCTTGGGACAAGGAATGAAAGAGGAGAAAGACTAATTGAGTTGTGTAACAAGTTTCAGCTAGTAATAGCGAATACCCTGTTCAAGAATCACAAGAGGAGGAGGTGACTTGGAAAAGGCCGGGAGATACGGGAAGATTTCAATTAGATTACATCATGGTCAGACAGAGATTCCGAAATCAGACACTGGATTGTAAGGCGTACCCAGGAGCAGATATAGACTCAGATCACAATATAGTAGTGATGAAGAGTAGGCTGAAGTTCAAGACATTAGTCAGGAAGAATCAATACGCAAAGAAGTGGGATACGGAAGTACTAAGGAATGACGAGATACGTTTGAAGTTCTCTAACGCTACAGATACAGCAATAAGGAATAGCGCAGTAGGCAGTACAGTTGAAGAGGAATGGACATCTCTAAAAAGGGTTCAAAATGGTTCAAATGGCTCTGAGCACTATTCGACTTAACTTCTGTGGTCATCAGTCGCCTAGAACTTAGAACTAATTAAACCTAACTAACCTAAGGACGTCACACACATCCATGCCCGAGGCAGGATTCGAACCTGCGCCCGTAGCAGTCGCGCGGTTCCGGACTGCGCGCCTAGAACCGCTAGACCACCGCGGGCGGCCTCTAAAAAAGGGCCATCACAGAAGTTGGGAAGGAAAACATAGGTACAAAGAAGGTAGCTGCGAAGAAGCCATGGGTAACAGAAGAAATACTTCAGTTGATTGATGAAAGGAGGAAGTACAAACATGTTCCGGGAAAATCAGGAATACAGAAATACAAGTCGCTGAGGAATGAAATAAATAGGAAGTGCAGGGAAGCTAAGACGACGTGGCTGCAGGAAAAATGTGAAGACTTCGAAAAAGATGTGATTGTCGGAAGGACAGACTCAGCATACAGGAAAGTCAAAACAACCTTTGGTGACATTAAAAGCAACGGTGGTAACATTAAGAGTGCAACGGGAATTCCACTGTTAAATGCAGAGGAGAGAGCAGATAGGTGGAAAGAATACATTGAAAGCCTCTATGAGGGTGAAGATTGGTCTGATGTGATAGAAGAAGAAACAGGAGTCGATTTAGAATAGATAGGGGATCCAGTATTAGTATCGGAATTTAAAAGAGCTTTGGAGGACTTACGGTCAAATAAGGCAGAAGGGATAGATAACATTCCATCAGAATTTCTAAAATCATTGGGGGAAGTGGCAACAAAACGACTATTCACGTTGGTGTGTAGAATATATGAGTCTGGCGATATACCATCTGACTTTCGGAAAAGCATCATCCACACAATTCCGAAGACGGCAAGAGCTGACAAGTGCGAGAATTATCGCACAATCAGCTTAACAGCTCATGCATCGAAGTTGCTTACAAGAATAATATACAGAAGAATGGAAAAAAAAATTGAGAATGCGCTAGGTGACGATCAGTTTGGCTTTAGGAAAAGTAAAGGGACGAGAGAGGCAATTCCGACGTTACGGCTAATAATGGAAGCAAGGCTAAAGAAAAATCAAGACACTTTCATAGGATTTGTCGACCTGGAAAAAGCGTTCGACAATATAAAATGGTGCAAGCTGTTCGAGATTCTGAAAAAAGTAGGGGTAAGCTATAAGGAGAGACGGGACATATACAATATGTACAACAACCAAGAGGGAATAGTAAGAGTGGACGATCAAGAACGAAGTGCTCGTATTAAGAAGGGTGTAAGACAAGGCTGTAACCTTTCGCCCCTACTCTTCAATCTGTACATCGAGGAAGCAGTGATGGAAATAAAAGAAAGGTTCAGGAGTGGAATAAAAATACAAGGTGAAAGGATATCAATGATACGATTCGCTGATGACATTGCTATCGTGAGTGAAAGTGAAGAAGAATTAAATGATCTGCTGAACGGAATGAACAGTCTAATGAGTACACAGTATGGTTTGAGAGTAAATCGGAGAAAGACGAAGGTAATGAGAAGTAGTAGAAATGAGAACAGCGAGAAACTTAACAACAGGATTGGTGGTCACGAAGTCAATGAAGTTAAGGAATTCTGCTACCTAGGCAGTAAAATAACCAGTGACGGACGGAGCAAGGAGGACATCGGACATCAAAAGCAGACTCGCTATGGCAAAAAAGGCATTTCTGGCCAAGAGAAGTCTACTAATATCAAATATCGGCCTTAATTTGAGGAAGAAATGTCTGAGGATGTACGTCTGGAGTACAGCATTGTATGGTAGTGAAACATGGAGTGTGGGAAAACCGGAACAGAAGAGAATCGAAGCATTCGAGATGTGGTGCTATAGACGAATGTTGAAAATTAGGTGGACTGATGAGGTAAGGAATGAGGAGGTTCTACGCAGAATCAGAGAGGAAAGGAATATGTGTAAAACACTGATAAGGAGGAGGGACAGGATGATAGGACATCTGCTAAGACATGAGGGAATGACTTCCATGGTACTAGAGGGAGCTGTAGAGGGCAAAAACTGTAGAGGAAGACAGAGATTGGAATACGTGAAGCAAATAATTGAGGACGTAGGTTGCAAGTGCTACTCTGAGATGAAGAGGTTAGCACAGGAAAGGGATTTGTGGCGGGCCGCATCAAACCAGTCAGTATACTGATGAAAAAAAAAAAAGGATTTGACTAAGCAAAATGATGCAATCCGTAGACCCACTAAGCCCTCGTATGTGTGACAGTAAAATTCCTTCTACCCACATAATTAAAATAGTTCATATCTTAACTAGAATGAAAAATGTTCATATAGTAGCACAAAAAAGGCTCATATGTCCAGGGCAGAGATAGAGATGTAAAATAAGGAAACTCGTTTTCGACTTGTCTGGCAGCTTCAAGCACAGATAAATTAAAACATCTTGTAATATGCGTGCTTTTTTCACTTGTTATCTAATGTAATGTCATGTAATGTAATGTTTTATGTCAAGTAAAGTAATACGATGCATGATTCCAACTCATATAACGTGGCATATGCCATCACGTCATCCAACATGGCATTTGTCGTGTCGTCCAATATGACTCAATGTTTCATTATAAGTTTAAGACGCATATACTCCCACTCTGGGCTACTTCTTATTATAGGTGCACCCCAGTTCTCGGATATGCCCTATTGTACATTCGTCCCACTCTCTAGAAGCACATAAATTTGTGTCTATTTTTTCTTTCAGCCCTCATCATATGTGTAATTAGTGGGTGGATTTGGGGGGGGGGGGGGGAGAGAGAAATGGTCCCCTGGGGAAATAAATCAACCCCCCACCCCCACCCACCCAGAATCTAAAAAAAAATGTTTTAGCATCTTCCAGGAACAAATCGAGCCACAGAAATTTTATTCTCCCAGAAAAACGTTTTTAGCTATTGCGTATATGCTCTTCATCCATACGATATTATTTATACATGGTGATTCTTATTAACATTTAAAAACCCTCGAACCGACGTAGATGACGCTGAGACAAGTCATTTCATGCAAGACATATGGGGTCGCAAATTTCGGGAAGTACCTCAAAAATGGGTGACAAACGTTGAACGTGTGACGTCACCAGATGATGTACCTCGCCACTTGAGCAGTGGTTTGACGTGAGTGTGAGGGGATGATTAAGCGATGCCTTACTTGCATTCGAGCAAGCGTATAAATTTCGAACACCTTTTGTAAATGTGATCTGTTGTATGCGTAGGAGCTACAAAAATATCGTCCTCACTACAGACATTATTTAGTAAAGAAGACGTAGTCGTTTACTGGTAACGACGCAGTTCGGAAGCGTATTTACTTCTGGCGCAATACGGTAGATGTTTGTTGTTCTGCACTTTGTTATAAACCAGTGGGGACTGCAAGACCGGTAAAGAAAACAATAAAACATAATGTAAGCACATAGTTGTTTAACACAATGAAAAATGTACTGCCTACCAGATGCAAGACTCGACATCTGAGATCCACTTGGTAAAGGCGTGCAAGTGGGACCAGAATCAAACCGACATGAATACTTGACTTGTTTTGGGACGATCAGGTGCGACAGACCTATAGGTTCAACCGCTGCTTGTGCGACGAGTATGGCATCGACGACGTCCGATGTTCAACATTTGTCATCCACTTTTGAGGTGTTTCTCGACGTTTGCGACCCCATGTGCCTTATATTAAATCTCTTGTCTTAGCGTCATCTAAATTGCTTCGGAGGTTTTTAAACCTTAGTAAGAATCACTCTACATTGTTTACTATGGCTGGCGAATCTTCTGGATTTTGGGCATAGGATCAGGGACTTTAGCCTGTAAATTGAAAGATGCAGCCAAGAGAGCTCACTGCGTCGGAGAAGTAGGGCTAACTCGTAAAAAAGCAGGAGTATATCAATATATTTCGATTTAAATGTGAAAAATGGTTCAAATGGCTCTGAGCACTATGCGACTTAACTTCTCAGGTCATCAGTCGCCTAGAACTTAGAACTAATTAAACCTAACTAACCTAAGGACATCACACACATCCATGCCCGATGCAGGATTCGAACCTGCGACCGTAGCGGTCGCTCCGCTCCAGACTGTAGCGCCTAGAACCGCACGGCCACTCCGGCCGGCTTTTAAATGTGAAGCTACCAGATTAGTCGAAAAGCTAGTTCCCTTCTTTTACGTCCCTAACTCTGCCCAGGACATATTAGCTATTTTGTGCTATGATAGCAGCATTTTTCATTCCGTTCCCAACTTTCACTCTATCATGATTCTGACTATAGACCGCCGTTACTTGGCAACCGATATAGATTTGTGTTGACTCGGGCGGCGACTCATCCGATATAGGTTTCTTTTATTGTATTTCGAGCCATGATGCTTGACTTGGGCACGGTTAGCCTGGCTCTTCCACGGTTGCCGTCCTGGTATGGTTGAAACTGTCCAGTATAGCCTTCTGTGTCCTCAGAGCGCACAAGCCTCACAACCACGTCAAGGTCAGATTCCCAAGGGAGGTTCTTCTTTTACTGTTAATGTTTTCATATTTTTAAGTTTAATTTTTTATTTTGTTTCATATTTTTTAATGTTAATTGTATTATTGTTGTTATTTTTTTGTATTTACACACATTTTATTCGTATACGCATGAGACTGTATATGCAAACATATGAAAATAACCATAAGTACCAGCTGACATAAATGCCGTAGCGAACAAAATATTAGATACTGTGCGATGTTTTTGATAGTAACATCCATAAATAGTTTACATTATCTAGGCAAACTTACTAAACGACCACTTACTAAACGACTACATTACATAGATAAACTTACTTAAAACCTTACTATATTGCAAGCTGAACAATTCGCGCAAAAATAGTAAACTATTGGAAAGTATACATCTTGTTATTATCTCTTATATTAAAATTCCTGTCATTATTTATTTAAATTATGCAACAATGAAAACTTAAAATTTAAGGAACTGCCTCCGGAAAAATTCACGTGAATTATTTTGGCGTGAAAATTGCGACAACCTGTCCTAATTAAGTATAATTGGCTGTAATAAGCAGAAGAACTGCAAAACAATGTAAACACTACAAAATACTATCAACTTTTCAGTCCTGCAATGAAACTGACGAAATTAAGCTTATTTTGTCCTATATTAATTATTAGATAGCGTAGTAGTTTTGGAAGAAAACGCAGTAAACATTTTTTATTGGCTAGAAATAAGGTGACCTTTTTTCTAACATTTACTTTTACAGCAATTTTTTGGTTAGTTTAATATTCTGCGTTGTTACTGATCAAGCTTTAAATGCACGATCAAACAGTGTATCATTCTGTATCATTTTGGCACACATTGTTTTGCACATACAAAACTTTTTCGATGAAATTAGGCCACTGGTAAAGAAAATCTTTAACAAATAAACGACAAAATGATAGAATGAAATTATCACTCTGGAGCGAAATGAAAGGTGATTTGAAACGATAATCAATTGTAATAACCAGTTTTTTAAATTATATCCAAAAGTAGCACTAAAATGGAAGACATTTCTTCGAAACTCAGTTTCATGTGTAACTGCGTGATTTCTTGCGCGTAAAACCCCAATTATGAAAGATTTTTGCACATACTTCTTATAATTATCGTAAGAATATTTTTTTATTGTCATCTGTATCACATTAAACTATCTCAGCACGTGCGATTCAGGTAAAACCGGATTTTACGTGCATTTTAAGAGCAACATTCGACCTCTATTCGAGACAACGGATAAGGGTTTCACAAAACAACAGGACGATCATTAATTACATGTGTCTGTCTACTTTATTATAAAATTTGAACTGATTCGCACAAGTCTGAAACATAGAAGTAGCACGCATAAAAACACTCACAAAAAACGTTTGTTTGCACTTAAAATCCGAATAAAGCTAGATTTTTGAATGCGAGTTTACAATTTTATCGTAAGAATGCACTTTTATTTATTTGATTCTCTTTAAACCGTTTCGAAGCATTAAATTCAAGTAAAAAAGAAATTTACTTGTTACATTTAGCTCGACTTTAAAGCATCGTACTTCGACAACGGATGAAGATCATTGGATGAAAAGAAAATGATTTTATTCCCCTATCTACCTTCGTGAGAAGTTTGAACCGATTAGTACAAGTTTAAAGTATAAAAGCAGCGCGCTTCAAAAACCTCACAGAACAACTTTTTTTTTTTTTTGCACGTAAAATTCGAACGGTGCGCATACAAATGGCGCCATTAGCTGAGTATTAATTTCAGCCCAATTCATTTTTTTTCAAAATGAATTAATCGATGCACACAGTTTGCCTAGGCTCCAGCTGTAGTTCGTGGTTCGTCCTTCAAACCTTGCTTAATAGACTGTAACGTAGCTACAGTAAGACAGGTGCTCGATCCGCCCCCTCCTCCCAACACGCTAGGGAACAATTAAATAATACTTTATAAAATTATCAGCACGTACAGAAGAGTATGGCTTTAAGCGATACCCTCCTAACTCAGAGTTTAAATTTGAAGTGGTGTAGAGCAGGAAAACAACTTATAGCAACACTACATAAAATGACTAACGTGTGGAGGTCCGCTTAAATTTCAAACCCCCAAGACAACATCATGTATAACCTGTCGGTTTAATTAATAACAACAACAAGTAATATTTTAAATTAGAGAATAAAGACTAATGTGTCACTTTCTAGCCGCTCCTTTGGTTGGTTCAGAGTTTTAGATAAATTTAATACAGGAAGCACCAGTTCAAATATTCGGCCAACAATCCACTTCTTATTATTGAACCATTTACCATTCCCGCACCACATCCACTACAGCACAAGCTCCGTCAGCATTGACCCCAGTACCTATTTATTGCGGCTGTAATGACTACAACCAACTCTGAATGGAACCGGCTGCAGTCCGATCAAGTTCACTTACCCAAGCCAATGCACCAGGAGTCTAGAAACAAACTCTCAGCACATGTTGACAGTTCCAAGTCCACAAGCTAGGAGGAGTTGACCACACAGTCTACAGTTAAGGAGTCCCGAGTGTATAACAGTGAGAACGTACCGCTTGCTTTCTATATTTTATCGAGTTATTGGATTGGTGCACAACACATTCCTTCTTTGCAATGCACTGCTAAGCAAAGACATTTATTACTTTTAAATTTACTTTTCTCTTCAGTGATCTGTTCCATTGATATTTACTAATTGTAAATATATCAGATAATCGTGCCAGTGTCACGTGGCTCACAGACGTGAGCTGTTGGTGGCGGTAACAGCGTCGTATCCGGCGAATGTAGCGCTACCAGATACCGCAATGGCTACGCATGCTTGATGTACTGCGTTGAAGTTTGCAAGCGCCTGGAAGCGCGGCAACCGCATTACTTTACTGCGTGGTTAGTGGCTGCATTGGAAGGCGCCAGCCACAGGCATCACAGAAACAGCCAATCAGTATGTATCCCAAACAGTCGAGTGCGTCATGTCACGCAGGACGCACAGAGGTGCGCGCGCGGCCGAGACAGCCGCGTCGGTCGCACAGGAATTGGTCGATTGCTGTCCCCTCCCCCCCACCCCCACCCAACCCGGCCTAACCGGCCGCTTCGTTTACGACGATCCTGGCGACGGCGAACGGGCAACGGCTTATGACGAACCAGGCAACGGACACGCCACACAAATGCCCGCCTTGCAGACAGGACAATGTACACTACTGGCCATTAAAATTGCTACACCAAGAAGAATTGCAGATGATAAACGGGTATTCATTGGACAATGATACTAGAACATGTGATTACATTTTCACTCAATTTCGGTGCATAGATACTGAGAAATCAGTACCCAGAACAACCACCTCTGGCCGTAATAACGGCCTTGATACGCCTGTGCATTGAGTCAAACAGAGTTTGGATGGCGTGTACAGGTCCATGCAGCTTCAACATGATATCGCAGTTCATCAAGAGTAGTGACTGGCGTATTGTGACGAACCAGTTGCTCAGGCACCATTGACGAGACGTTTTCAATTGGTGAGAGATCTGGAGAATGTACTGGCCAGGTCAGCAGTCGAACAGAAGCGTACAGGACCTGCAACATGAGGTCGTGCATCATCCTGCTGAAATGTAGGGTTTCGCAGGGATCGAATGAACGGTAGTGCCACGGGTCGTAACACATCTGAAATGTAACGTCCACTGTTCAAAGTGCCGTCATTGCGAACAAGAGGTGACCGAGACGTGTAACCAATGGCACCCTATACCATCACGCTGGGTGATACGCTAGTATGGCGATGACGAATACACGCTTCCAATGTGCGTTCACCGCGAAGTCGCCAAACACGGATGCGACCATCATGATGCTGTAAACAGAACCTGGATTCATCCGAAAAAATGACGTTTTGCCATTCGTGCACCCAGGTTCGTCGTTGAGTACACCATCGTAGGCGCTCCTGTCTGTGATGCAGCGTCAAGTGTAACCGCAGCCATGGTCTCCGAGCTGATAGTCCATGGTGCTGCAAACGTCGAACTGCTCGTGCAGATGGTTGTTGTCTTGCATGATCCGTAACAGCCATGCGGATAAGATGCCTGTCATCTCGACTGCTAGTGATATGAGGCCGTTGGTATCCAGCAAGGCGTTCCGTATTACCCTCCTGAACCCACCGATTCCATATTCTGCTTGCAGTCATTGGATCTCGACCAACGCGATCAGCAATGTCGCGATACGATAAACCGCAATCGCGATGGGCTACAACCCGACCTTACCAAAATTGGAAACGTGATGGTACGCATTTCTCCTCCTTACACGAGGCATCACAACAACGTTTCAGCAGGCAACGCCGGTCAACTGCTGTTTGTGTATGAGAAATCGGTTGGAAACATTCCTCATGTCAGCACGTTGTAGGTGTCGGCACCGGCGCCAACCTTGTGTGAATGCTCTGAAAAGCTAATCATTTGCATATCACAGCATCTTCTTCCTGTCGGTTAAATTCGCGTCTGTAGCACGTCATCTTCGTGGTGTAGCGATTTTAATGGCCAGTAGTGTAGTATCGGGGCCCCACTTTAGGAAGGTCAGCCCTCGTCCTCTAACACAGGTCGCGGTCGGGGACCTGGCAGGCGAAATCAATCAGAATCGTCACAGTAGAAACACATACTTCTGCTTCCTAGGCAAAATCAACGGCTATGGACGGCACTTCAAGATCACTGCATCACCGCCCAGGACAAAACACTTTGAAATGAACGTGGTAAAAGACTCGCCGCCAGACGTGAAATAATGCGACATAACATCGCTAACGGTAAGGACATCACGCGCTTATTGCGACGCAATGTACAGAGTTGCGAATTTCGTCAGGTTCTGAACCACCGAAGATATCGGACAAAGACGATGCTCAACCACCAATACCAGTACGAGTATCAGTACCAGGACCAAGAGTTTCGACCTGTTGTCCATCAACGTTGGATGAAATGGAGGACATCGCGAAACGACACCACCATGTGCCCACCTCCGACAAATACGCACTGCTACAGCCTGATGATGATCAGATGGAGGTGTCAACGGACGAATAGCAGCTGGATCGAGCAATGACTCAAACCCCGTTCCGACGCAAAACCTTCCAATACCACAAGCGAGTATACCACCATCCAATACTCATGGCAATATTCATTCCTGAACAATGAACTGAAGAATCACGACGAAGGACCCATAAGGTCGATCTATAAGGGTAATACATCACTGGCAGACTAGAGTGAGAAGCCGCGGTTTTGCAAGAATTCCAAAATTACAACTTTTTACACAGCCTGGGATTCAGTATATCACGTCAAACATCTTCTCGACACCAAAATGGTAATTGAAACATTCCCAGGGGCCTCCACAATGTAGAAGATGTCAACATTTCTTCCATATGGCCAATTATTGCCATCTGTCACCTTGGTGTGCGAAGTACATGGATCAGGATCCGCCCAAGGTTTGCCAACAATCTGCAAAACAGAAGGCCAAATGCGTAAACTGTTGAGGCGAACATCCCACTACATGGAGAGGATGCCCCAAATTTCAGGAGGCACTGCGGATATACTCTACACAGCGACAAGCAGCACAGACCAGACAACAACCGGATGCTGTGCCCACTCAACTGAATGATGCTAACGAGAAAAAATTTCTGTCCTTACACAATCCAAAGCCGTCTGGCACACTCCCGCTGACACCAGAAGTCAACAGCCTATCGCAACTACAACGGACGCACATCTACAGTTCGTCTTTTCGGAAGTTATGAAGCTGGTCACGAGAATAAAAGAAATTTTGGCGACTCCCAGTCAGAAGAACTTTATCGTGATTCAAGAGTCCTTACGAAAATTTAACGAAACACCGGACATCCTATAAAAACTACTCACCTCAGCAGATGGAGTCATGAAGACATTCACTCCCAGCAATGGCCCATAGACCAACAAGGCGGTTTCAAAAAGAAGAACCGCGGTTTCAATAAGAAGAAGAACCGGCGGATTTACCCTCCCGTTTTACGGTCGACATTCTATTTCTGACGGAAAAGTACCTCTGCTCCACTCAACTTTCAACCTAAGTGACATGGTGGACTACTAGACGGACAGAGCAAATGGCCGAGAGAGTGGCACGCCCTTATATATCAAGCAATCGATCACACCCGTTCCTCTCGCACTAGCACAGTTTACATCTCTCGAAGCAACTGCAGTTAACATCGCCACCCGTTTTGGCGTCATTACACTTTGCGCGGCGTATCTTAGCCCTCAGAGGATGTTCGTCGAAGATAACCTTCTGCTGATATTTGCTCGACATGAGAGAATTTTGATGTGCGGGGACCTCAATGCAAACCACTTCGCTTGGAATTCGCGCCGTACCAAACCACGAAGAAACTAGTTCTACAGCTTGGAGGAACAACTGGAAGCCATCACATTTTGGACGGACGATCCAACTCACGTCCCGAAAAATTCAGCCCACAGATCCGACGTGTCAGACATAGCTATAGTGAAAAATCTAGGACTCGATCTGCGCCTTCAATCTATTAACGAAATGACGTCCAGCGACAATCCAGTGATCGATATCATCTCTGAGGCGCTGGAACATCTACGCCCTCCAGTACAACACACCATGAATTGCGACCAGTAACAGGTGGGCCTTAGCAGTAATGTTCGCCCCACAACAGACATATCGACAACAGTCTTCATAGTGGAGGCTGCCTTTGCACTCACCGGAAAGATCTTAAGAGTCTACCGTCAGGCTAGGGTCACAACTGAGCTGCGCGCATTCTACAGTGAAGAGTTTGCACCACTGCTCCAGCACTTGAAGAAGCTTAAAAACAGGTGCGAAAACGCTGGCAACGGTACCATAACCCCAGGGACGGCCGGGAACTTAAGTTTCTCTCTCGGGAGTTAAATTACGGGGCCGTTGAATTCCGCCAACAAAAGTGGGAAGATAAGATGGCTGCTCTCGCCAGGAATGAGTGGGGCCTGGTCCAGGCCATCCGAAACCCGAGACCTTCGAAAGTGGCGCTTCTGGGACCAGTGGGCCCATTGTTTGATGCACTGAGCAAGGTAGAACTTTTTGCCATGACCTTTGTGGCACAAAATGTCTTACCATTTGAAGACACCACCAAAGAGAACGGGCGCTGATGACCGCGCAGTTGAGCGCCCCACAAACCAACATAATCATCACCATCACTAAAGAGGAGGAGGTAAGAATACGACGCTAAGCAGAAGACATCTGAAGGATGGCACGACCAACAGAGCCCCTCCTAACGACACCGGCGGAGGTCCACTCGATTATACGACGACTCGGCAACCAATCAAACTCCGGACCGGACAGTTGCCACTCAAACCACTGGTGTTGATAACCTGCATTTTTAACAGTTGCCTCCTGCTAGGATACTTTCCGTCCGACTGGAAGATTGCTCGCAAAGTGCCTCTACCAAAGTCTGCGAAGGACCACCACCAACTGCAAAACTATTGGTCCATCACCCTCCTGCCAACTCTCTCCAAAGAACTGGAACGGATCATAATCCAACGTCCTGACCTAGGAATCACCGAATCGTATGCGATATGCCCAGACCATTACGTCTTCCAGCAGCTCCTGTTGGTCGATCTCCAGCTCCTTCAGGTTACAGAGTATGTAGGGTATCAATGAACCATGGGAACTATACAGCGGCGGCCCTTCTGGATGTTGGAAAGGCATGTGATCGAGTATGGAAAAATAAGCTGCTCGCCAAACTTTATGATGTCCCCACCATCCTGGACTACTGCACGAAGATTTGCGAAAGCTTTCTTCAAGACAGGTTGAGCCGTCCTGCGGCTCTCGTTCTTATAGGTTTCCACCCTCTGTTGGAGGCCAGACCGCATCCTTTAGTTAGCATGGTTGCGATTGTTTGTCTTCTTCTCGTCTTGTGCCACTCGTTTCGCAAGCGTTGCCAGTCCGCTAGTGGCAGCAGCGGCGGTTATCGATATGTAGTAACTGTTGCCCTATCTTTGGGGCGACGTCGGTGGTTTTTCCGTGTCGTGCGAGTGTGGCAGTTCGGTTGGGAACTCAGGAAGAGCCAGGTTCGCACAGTGCGAGAACACGTAGGGACTGCTGACGGCACGCTTGGACTGCCGGATGGAAGAGCTGTGGTCACGAGGGTGCACGAACTCGTCGTAAACCAGATCCTGCATGCTTTAAGATGAGTGCATTTCAATTCAAGTAGAGAAACCTCCACCATTGTGACATCTCGAGATTCTCCAGTGAACTGGGTTCGTGTTGCTGCTCGTATTGTGGAGTGGAGTGCTTGGGGAAAGCGCATCTGTTTATCTTTCCTCGACATCTTATTACTATTTACTGCGTTCAGCTTGTTACAATTTGTTAAGTTCAACCAGTCTTATTTTCCTGCCTGGTGGCCGCTAACGCCCCAGTTACCTGCCCTGAGGGTTAGTGCATATAAAGGCAGTGTCTGGTTCCTCGCCTTGCTGCTGCTGTCCGGTAAGGCGTGTTATTTTGACAGCTTCCTTGATTGTAGCCCGTTTGTGATTCCTCTACTCTGGTGGTAGTGATTCCTTTCTCGTTCGGGGCACTCTAAGAACGGTATTCTGGGGGCATAGTGCAGTCCGCCAGTTCCGGCTTTGGCGTGTTGTTCCATTCTTGCATTTGGTTTATTGGACGTCAAGTAGCTTCAGCAAGATTGTCATTAGTCATTCATTAGACTGTCACCAGTCTGAGTTTCCATCTTGTGAAGTGAATGCAACTCTAGGCTGCCTATCTCATCGCCCGAGAAAGTGATTGTTGCTGGACCTTCTCAGAGGTCGATTCCTGGAGCACCGTCTGTGACTGATCCTTGTGTTTTGTTATTTGTGTTACAAGGTTACCATCAACTTATTTCACCCGTTTGGTGGTCAGTTGCTTGTTTCTTTTAATTAACTTTTGCAGTTCCTGGCGTGTAAGGCCTTCAGCTGTGATTGTGGTCATTTGCTTTTAAAAAAGTAATTCGATATTTGTATTTTAGCAGTAAGCCTTAAAACCTTATTTACTGCCATTCCTGGCGTCTGATACCTTCTGTTGTGTTTGTGTCCATTTACTTTTTAGTATTTCAGTACCTGTAAGTTGTAATTGCAGCGAGTCCTTTAACATACTTAATTTATTGACATCCCTGGCGTGTAAGACCTTACGCCGTGATCACAGTGGCTTGTTTTTTTAAACATTATCTGTATTTTATGGTTATATTCTAAATTGTAACTCACGGGAAACACTATTATTTACACAGTTGTTTCTCATTCATTAATAAAGTGTGTTATTTTTTTATTTATTGTTGAGTGTGGAATTAGTGTTTTAAAAAATAAATGAGTGTAACTGTAAAAGGCAACCAATAGTAACTGATTACGGCCCCGTCCACAATCGTATCCGAATCCTGCCTCCCCCTGACTACCACCAGGTTACACAGGTGCTGCTTTGTCCGAATTGACGGCCAGCGGCTCAGCATTCAAGAACTGCAGGAGGGCATCCCTCAACGCTCTGTCCCCTGTCCTAATCATCTTGAACGTGGACGGTCTCCTCTTACTTCCACAAGTCGTTCTTGCGCAATTCGTGGGTGATACATAGATCCTTACCAACAGCCTCAGAGTCGATGCAGCGGCACGCCGACTCCAACGTCAGCTATGGACAGCAGCGAGCCACATTACCCTAAGTGCAGAGAAGACGTAAGCCATTATGTTTACTCGCCGTCAGCCCGAACTCGAGGAACGTCTCACACTGCACAACATCGCAATTCCTTGGACAGATCAGGTAGAATACGTGGGAGTGATATTGGACTGTGGGGAAACGCAAGAGTAGCGTGTACCTGTTTTTCCAATTATACCCACTGGCGTTGTGTCAACATCTGAAAATGACGACCAGACCACACCTTTACCGAGCAACGATCCTGCCTTCACTCGTAAACGGACCCTCCTACTGTTGGGATCATCTCCAACAGCAATCTCAGATCGCTGCAAACCCCACAAAACCGATGCTCGCGGTTCATCCTTGGAGCACCTAGAAGGGCAAAGATCAGGGATCTCCATCAGGAGCTGCACATGGACATCATCAGAGAAGTAATCATATCATCCACACACAAACAGCTCGCTAGACTAAGGCCTACCACGAGACATGTTGATTATGCTGGGTTCTCTCGCCCCTGAGAGGTGGCATCGCATCAAAAAAAGGTCCCTACGCCATCATCGAGTCACCCGAATGACAGAACAGGTAATATGTGTTTATAAAAGACAGGAGAAAAAATAATGTAACATTGTGTGACAGAAATTTAAAGTTGAATCAGAATCCAATATTAAATGAAATGTAATAAAGTAACCAATATGTTAGGAGGGTCAAGGGACCCTCCTCACGCCGAAATAGATGAAATTTCAGGTTCATTTTTTACACCGAAGAAGTCCAGCCACTAGGTGGTAGTACTCCTGTGACACAAAAACAAAAAAAAGTACTCCAAAGTTTTCTGTATCTTACTTGGTGCCCAAATGCGATTATAGTTCGATATTTGTACCCACAAGCTACAAGATATAATGCATCCGTCAAATTAAGAGTCACAACCTTATGCCCTCGTCTGAAATGTGTCTATTATGTTTCAAACGATACGTAAAGAGAATGACGCTACTGGTGTAACTTATAGGCTAAGATGCACTTTACGCCTAACGTATGACTGTGGACTCTCAAATTAAATGCCACAAAGTTAGTTCTACGTCTAAATTGTCTGTGTTATTGTTCTATAATAGAAAATAACACGTGTGTCAAAAATATTCTAAGTAGGCAAGACAGTAATAATCGACAGTTCCTCCTAGGCCTACTTGAGGCTTTGTAAATGACAGTACAAAAACTAACTTTCATTACTTGACCAAGTACCATTTTAGGAGGCGGAGGAGGAGGAGATAATGCATCTATCTTAACACTAAGAAATATAATTGACATTATTGACTGGCTAATATAGCTTTTTTATCACTTTTGATCTTACTTTATGTTCTCTGGGTTCTACAAAAATGAATTTTCGGGAAGTTTGTGACGTTTACCGATGAGAACTATGGTGCAAGTCTTTCAAAAAACGTTTACATATTGTATATCTTTTCCTTTCCATAATCAACTACTAAACAATTTTTGATATTCAGTGTTTTTACAATTTTCACACGTTCATTATCTGGGCAAATACGATTGACATTTCTTGATCACAACTCGTGCAAACAAAAATATTATACACATTCTCGATTTATCGAAGATTATACATCATACCTGAGATCAGATTAAATCAAGATAGTGAAAACTGTACAATGTTTTCACGTTTTCATATATACAAAGTTTTTACATTTTTTCGCTCTACAAAATCTAGATATAAAAAAATTACATTCCAGACAGACTGTATACATTTACGTAAACTGTTCAACACAGCCTATTACATACATTACAGCCACGAAGAGAGATATCCAGAATTTGAATTATACAATGTTTTTACATTCAATTATTTTACATTTTACCCACATTCACTACTCGAGTAATTTGCTATGGACATTTCTTGATCGCAAACATATGGGAGCAAGCTAAATTATATAAATTTCTGAGATATTGAAAAGTAACTTCATACTTCAAATTGGATGAATTTCAGTTATTGAGAACATATTTTCCCGGAGTTTAATAGAAATGATAAGAAAGGAGTAAGTGAATTCACATCAGTTACAAATGTGGTAGTGACCTCAAGACACAATTTACCATCACAAAGGCAGTTTATAATGACAGTCTACAATCTACATTTTCACACAAACACACACACATACACACTCACTCATTTTAAATTATTTACATTTTCAGCTATTTAAGTTATTTACATTTTTCAGGTATTTACATTTTTATGTATTTACATAAAATCAATCATCCTCACCATTTTTCAGACGGCTGCGACTTGAAACCAATGTGTTTACCTTTTCCAGATGTATATAACTTTTATCAGACTATGCAGATAAATCCAGTTTATGTTGCTTAATACTCGTATTAGAAACTGTATGTTTGTCTGATAGAATTCCACACTTCACAGGCGTTTTCACTTCTGAATCCAGCATACATTGCTTATAATCATGAAAGGTTAACCTATTACCAAGAGATTGTTTTACATCCTTTGTTCATACATTACATATCTAGACTCCATCTCAAGTGCATACATTTTTGCTCGTAGACCAACGACTTCTGTTGTAGATACAACAATCAGTTCGTCTTTTATTAATTCAACCTATTTTTCATTTACCAGTGGACCATAATACACTCCTGGAAATTGAAATAAGAACACCGTGAATTCATTGTCCCAGGAAGGGGAAACTTTATTGACACATTCCTGGGGTCAGATACATCACATGATCACACTGACAGAACCACGGGCACATAGACACAGGCAACAGAGCATGCACAATGTCGGCACTAGTACAGTGTATATCCACCTTTCGCAGCAATGCAGCCCACTATTCTCCCATGGAGACGATCGTAGAGATGCTGGATGTAGTCCTGTGGAACGGCTTGCCATGCAATTTCCACCTGGCGCCTCAGTTGGACCAGCGTTCGTGCTGGACGTGCAGACCGCGTGAGACGACGCTTCATCCAGTCCCAAACATGCTCAATGGGGGACAGATCCGGAGATCTTGCTGGCCAGGGTAGTTGACTTACACCTTCTAGAGCACGTTGGGTGGCACGGGATACATGCGGACGTGCATTGTCCTGTTGGAACAGCAAGTTCCCTTGCCGGTCTAGGAATGGTAGAACGATGGGTTCGATGACGGTTTGGATGTACCGTGCACTATTCAGTGTCCCCTCGACGATCACCAGTGGTGTACGGCCAGTGTAGGAGATCGGTCCCCACACCATGATGCCGGGTGTTGGCCCTGTGTGCCTCGGTCGTATGCAGTCCTGATTGTGGCGCTCACCTGCACGGCGCCAAACACGCATACGACCATCATTGGCACCAAGGCAGAAGCGACTCTCATCGCTGAAGACGACACGTCTCCATTCGTCCCTCCATTCACGCCTGTCGCGACACCACTGGAGGCGGGCTGCACGATGTTGGGGCGTGAGCGGAAGACGGCCTAACGGTGTGCGGGACCGTAGCCCAGCTTCATGGAGACGGTTGCGAATGGTCCTCGCCGATACCCAAGGAGCAACAGTGTCCCTAATTTGCTGGGAAGTGGTGGTGCGGTCCCCTACGGCACTGCGTAGGATCCTACGGTCTTGGCGTGCATCCGTGCGTCGCTGCGGTCCGGTCCCAGGCCGACGGGCACGTGCACCTTCCGCCGACCACTGGCGACAACATCGATGTACTGTGGAGACCTCACGCCCCACGTGTTGAGCAATTCGGCGGTACGTCCACCCGGCCTCCCGCATGCCCACTATACGCCCTCGCTCAAAGCCCGTCAACTGCACATACGGTTCACGTCCACGCTGTCGCGGCATGCTACCAGTGTTAAAGACTGCGATGGAGCTCCGTATGCCACGGCAAACTGGCTGACACTGACGGCGGCGGTGCACAAATGCTGCGCAGCTAGCGCCATTCGACGGCCAACACCGCGGTTCCTGGTGTGTCCGCTGTGCCGTGCGTGTGATCATTGCTTGTACAGCCCTGTCGCAGTGTCCGGAGCAAGTATGGTGGGTCTGACACACCGGTGTCAATGTGTTCTTTTTTCCATTTCCAGGAGTGTATCTTATTTTCAGGGAAACCCAAAGTATTGAACCTCGTATGGACGTCGTCCCTGATACCATCATAGAAGATTGAAGTTGTAATGTGATGAATGAAGCTATAAGTGTCTGTGCAGCCTAGTTTTACTTGATATCCTGGAAATTTGCTTAACATATATCCACAATGAAAGTAGGAAAGAAGGGTTTTCGAACTAACCAAAATGGCTATTCCAGCTGCAATGGGATTATAGAAGACTATGTTAAGCCTGCTCAGTCTAGTAATAACTAGATTTTCGTTAAAGATAACATTCCTTAGAAAGTTTGATTAGTACGAGTAATTTAAAGAGCTGCTCCATTTCTTCCTGCCCAGTGTGTCGCTGGTATTACTTACCGCACCTGCCACGCATTTTACTGCATTCAAGCTGTGCTTAAATATTATATATCACCCCTGTTACGAGTCAGAGCTAGCAACAAGTACACACATGTTGTATAGAGTTTAATCTCTTCCCATCAGCGGAGCAGTAATTCACGCTACTCTTAAACTAATATTTATTGACAGCTGCATGGTTTTTTACAAACACGCTGTTATTCATCAGTTTGAAAAATATCTTCTTAAAAGCATTGCATTTTTGTGTGTTAATTTCAGCGTATGGCATCATATAGGAACCTGTCCTGAATGAAAAAATCAGTTAATCTTTTTTTAAAACCCTTATATGTTACAAACATTGTTTCAAATTTCTGTAATGACTAATTTAATTTTTCTTATCAAAAAAGGTCGAAATCAATTTATTTCGTTCTTACTAACGAATGGTGACATTCCTTCAGGAAATAATGGCAAATATGACTGAAAATCGTGAATACTCTCGGGACATTCAAGAACCACTTCCAAAAGGTACTGTATGTGTGGACAGTCTGGTATGTTTTCCACTACGAAAGTTTAACTCTCTCAGGAGGAAGTCGTAGAAAACTGAAGACTAGAAGTTACTACAACGTCGCCCAGCTGTATACGATGCTCACATCAAGATGTATAAAGTAAGATTGGTCAATTGTTTCACCATAATTGACAATGAATTTTTTGTTTGGAACTGAATGTCTGCTAGAGCAACGGAAAATACCGACTCTAATGCCTCTCTCAGCAAACTGTAGTTGTGCAGTATTGGTTGTAAGCTGCAGTTCCACTTCAATAATTATCAGCAGAACATCCCACACCAAGCCAGGCGAAGTAATGTAATGCACACAGTCCAGTTTATGTGTCTTAAAACAAACACCGCAAAAGTTTTCAAACATTAGCAAAGAGCAGCACGTAATTTTTTAAATATAAATCGGCAAAATCTCCAAGTCGTTTGCACTTGAATACAATCTATAGATTAAAATATTTTGGGTACCAACTACTATTATCATTTCGGTTGTTAATAAACTTTTAAACTTTTCTATTGAGGTTAGGTGAACTTTCAATAAAATCGATTCGTCGCTCTCATACTCATACGGAAAAATTCCCTTCTGATTCAGATAAAACTCTCAATCATGAAAAATATTTCCCCATTATCTTGAGTTCATATGATTTCAGTATCACGCACACTTTTCGGGCGATCACGCCAAGAAATTCTGTTTTGAGTCATCAGTCTTCTGACTGGTTTAGTGCGACCAGCCACGAATTCCTCTTCTGTGCCGCCTTTTTGTAACCGACGTCCTCAATTATTTGCTGCATGTATTCCAGCCTCCGTCATCCTCTACAGTTTTTATTCTCTATAGCTCCCTCTGGTATCATGGAAGTTAGCCCTAGATGTCTCAACACATGTCCTGTAGCCCTGTCCCTTCACCTTGACAGTGTTTTCCACATATTTCTTCCCTCTCCGATTCTACGGAGAACATCCTCATTCCTTATAAGTCCACCTAATTTTCAACGTTCTTCTGTAGCACAACATCTCAAATGCTTTGATTCGCTTCCCTTCTGGTTATCCTATAGTCCGTGATTACTACCATACAATGCTGTGTTCCAAACGAACATTCTCAGAAATTTCTTCTTCAAATTAAGGCTGATATTTGATACTAGTAGACTTCTCTGAGCCAGGAATGCACTTTTTGCCAGTGCTGGTCTGCGTTTTATGTACTCCTCGCTTCTTCCATCCTGTGCTATTTTGCTGTCTAGTTAGCAGAATCTCTTACCTTCATCTACTTCGTCATCACTAATTTAGATGTTGAGTTTCTCGCTGCTCTCATTTATGACACTTCTCATTACTTTAGACTTCTTCGATTTACTCTCAATCCATATTCTGTGATCATTCCATTCAGCACATCCTGTAATTCTTCTACACTTTCTCTGATGATAGCTATGTCATTAGTGAATCTTATCACTGATATCTTTTCACCCTGAATTTTAATCCCACTCTTGAAACTTAATTTTATTTCCGTCAATGTTTCTTCGATGTGTGGACTGAACGGTAGGGGTGAAAGACTACATCCATATCTTACAATCTTTTTAATCCGATCGCTTCGTTCTTGCTCTTCTACTCTTATTATTCCCTGTTCGTTGTTCTATATACTGTATATCACCCATTTTTCGCTATAGTTTATACCTATTATTCACAGAATTTTGAATCTCTTTTACCATTCGACATGGTCGAACGCATTTTCCAGGTCAACAAATCCTAAGAAATTGTCTGGATATTTCTTCAGTCTTGTTTTCATTATCAACCACAGCATCAGAAATGCCTCTCTGGTGCCTTCAGCTTTCCTAAAGCCAAACTGATCGTCATCTAACAGACCCTCTGTTTTTTTACCATTCTTCTGTATATTATTGTTCTCAGCAAATCGGATGTATCAGCTGTTAAGCTGACTGTGTGATAATTCTCGCACTTGTTGCATCTAGCAATCTTGGAAATGTCTGGCTGATGTTTTTCGAAATTACACTTTACACATCAACGTGAATAGTCACTTTGTTGCAACTTTCCTAAATGATTTTATAAATTCCGATGGAATTTTATCCATCCCTACTGCCTTATTTGATCTTAAGTCTTCTAGACCGCTTTCAAATCCTGATTCTACCTGTTATACTGAATCCCCTACCTCTTCCCTATCGAGTCCAGTTTTTTTCTTTTATCATGTCATCAGACATACACTATGTGATAAAAAGTATCCGAACACCTGGCTGAAAATGACTTACAAGTTCGTGGCGCCCTCCATCGGTAATGCTGGAATTTAATATGGTGTTGGCCCACCCTTAGCCTTGATGACAGCTTCCACTCTCGCAGGCATACGTTCAGTCACGTGCTGGAAGGTTTCTTGGGGAATGGTGGTCCATTCTTCACGGAGTGCTGCACTGAGGAGAAGTATCGACGTCGGTCGCTGAGGCATGGCAAGAAGACGGCGTTTCAAAACATCCCAAAAAGGTGTCCTATAGAATTCAGGTCAGGTCTCTGTGCAGGCCAGCCCATTACACGGATGTTATTGTCGTGTAACCACTCAGCCACAGGCCGTGCATTATGAACAGGTGCTGGACCGTGTAGAAAGATGCAACCGCCATCCCCGAATTCCTCTTCAACAGTGGGAAGCAAGAAGGTGCTTACAACATCAATGTAGGCCTGCGCTATGATAGTGCCACACAAAACAAGGGGTGCAAGCTCCCTCCATGGAAAACACCGCCTCGGAATTTTACCGTTGGCACTACAAACGCTGGCAGATAACGTTCACCGGGCATTCGCCATACCCACCCCCTGCCATCGGATCGCCACATTATGTACCGTGATTTGCCACTCTACACAATGTTTTTCCACTGTTCAGTCGTCCAATGTTTACGCTCCTTACACCAATCGAGGAATCGTTTGGCATTTACAGGCGTGATGTGTGGCTTACGAGCAGCCGCTCGAGCATGAAATCCAAGATTTCTCACCTCCCGCCTGTCATAATAGTTGCAGTGGATTCTGGTGCAGTTTGGAATTCCTGTGTGATGGTCTGGATATATGTCTGTCTATTACACATTACGATCCTCTACAGCTGTCGGCGGTCTTTGTCAGTCAACAGACGAGGTCGGCCTGTACGCTTTTGTGCTGTACGTGTCCCTTCACATTTCCATTTCACTATCACATCGGAAACAGTGGACCTAGGGATGTTTAGGAGTTGTTCCCAGTACCTCACTCTCTGTCCTGCCTTCCTATTCATAACGATTCCTATCCCCGTTATACCATTTTCTGCTGCTGTACATTCTACTCTATACTCATCCATACTTCTTTCCACTTCACTTCGCTGAGGCCCAATACATCTAGAGTGAGCCTTAGACTTTATCTTTTCAGATTTATAGCTTCCCTACGACTTTCAGACTACTGGCATTTCACGCCCCGACTCGTAGAACGTTGCCCCTTTTCTTCGTGATTCAATGTTTTTCTCGTGGTCACCTCCCCCTTGGCAATTTCCTCCAGGAGATGCGAATGAGGGATTAATATGGAATCTTTTGCCAATGGAGAGACTATCATGTCTTCTTCATTTACAGGACATATGTCCTGTGGATTCACATTATGTGTCCTTAATATATCGGTTGCGATTGCCTTCTCCATTCTCAAGCCGTTGATCAATGCTGATTCTTCGTCCTTTTAGCGGCAGTTTCCCATCCCAAGGGCAAGAGTGTGTGCCCTGAATCGCAGTCCGCTCCTCCGCCCTCTTTGACAAGGCCGGAAGTCTTCGGCCACCATTGCTGACGATTTTTATTCGAAATGTAGGCATTGGTGGAGTTCTAACCTGGGACCGAGGACGTTTTGATTGCTAATCGAAGACACTACCCCTAGAATATGAGGGTAAGTGTACAGTATGATTTGTAGATGACATTACAGCTGCTAAACCTCGGGTCGCACTTTTAAATTAACAATGGCCTTTGTGTTTAGTTACGCTTTCCTGGGATGATTTTCGGCAATTATAGCAGACATCTGTCGAGAGAAATGCTTGTTCTTCTTTTATTTGCAATAGAAAGTAATTCACTATCTAAAGGACTCCATATGGTTGTTCAGTGAACCAGTCCATGCATTCACTGCCTCTCATCACAACAGCAATGTATGTGAAAGGTAATGTGGAATAGTTTATGCAAATGTACCTGATGGGAATACGAAACGGAGTCACTACTACGACTGCAAATAGCAAGTAGTTCTAACACGAATACCTTATTAGCATAAATTACAAATTGCAGCTTAAATTTGTGCTGAACTTGGTAAATTCAATAAACATGTTGTTGCCACTGGGCATGACGCTGTTGACAGGTTTAAACTGCCATCAGTCATCTAAATGTGCATTTATCTTTTCTTTCGAAAAAAATGACGCTGACAACGTTCACTTACTACAGTTGATTGGGGACACACAATAATGTTAGTAGGTGGTAGCAACGACATTTTTTTGTGCAATAGAGATGGCATGTATCTGTATTAGCAAAATGCAACATCAATAGAGTAACATGCTTCTCACGACGGTAGTTTGTGATACGTAGTGGTACAAACCGAAATTCTTTCTCATCTGTGACTATCCATTGATGATTAAAATATTGGAAGCCACAGAAGTTTACATTTTTGAAAATGTTAACATGTTTCAGCTCGGTAGGAAACGATGTATTGGCAAAATTTAATATGTTTACGTAAGACTATTACTTAGACTCACACTGTGCATTCTGATTTACAGGATATAAATCCACCAGAGGCATCCACTTAAAACATCATCCTATGACTTAAAGTTTATCATTGAATGTCTATCTACCATCGCTGCTAGAAGAGGAGCAAGTTCTTCCACAAGGTCTTTGTCGAAACTCCCTATCAAGTTGCTCTATGACGATGATATTGACTGCAGGACAGTATCGTCGATGTAAGTGCCTAACGACAAGGAGACAGTCTTGAACATAATTTCCAATAGATGTAAAGGATGGCAGCTCGTTTTAGACGTGGAACAACGCAATTCCGCTAGTTTAAAGGAATAGTTAACCGATCCATGTTTGAGAAGCATCTTCGCTAACTCGAAGATTGATGAGTACAGAAACAAAAGTGTGCTCGTTAGATAAGGGAGCGCAGGAGCCAGAGAGTGTGGAGGGTGCGGTGTCACCCTTCCGGCACAGCTCTGTGACGGCCGCTTCGTCATGTTAGCGGCGGCTGGGCGTGCATTATCGCGTTGCAGCTGCTCTTGATCTTCTCGGTCGGCTGCCATAAATTGTGGTCACGACGCCTCTCAGTTGCTGCCAGTGAACACCAGCAGTTATGGTTAAATGCCAGGGAAGTGATTCATAGCACACTGTACGATATTTATATCTTGTGACGCATTGGCCCCACGTGTGAATGGTAGAAATTATAGTGCATGCGATTCTACGTTTGCTTTGAAATCCCTCTCCTGTCACTGAAGGCTTTCTCTTTCAGTTTAGCCACATTCTTGTCAAAGACTTTCTTATGAAAATAAACCCAAGAAACTAATAGGAAAGCATCTATAAAAATTTTCCCATTGCATCGCGGCAGTTTGTTACAGCAACCCGTTTAAGTGTGTTTCGGAACAAAAACAGTCTAGGTTGCGAAATTACTTAACGTCGATGACGCGTTGCACTCTTTTGGGGCACCATCAGATCGTCTACAAAAACAACAAAACCAGTCAATTATAAGCAAGTGGTCCAACCTCGCACGACTACGCAGACAACGTGGACTAAAAGTAATAGAAACTTACGTAAAAGTAGTTTGATACGTCACCCTTCAGTTATAAAACCACTTATAATATAAAACAGATACCAAGGTAACCGGGTATACACCCCTTCATGAAACATCTAAACCGTGGACCGGACCTAGTGAAACGAGGAGACAGCCAGAATAACACAAAGAAAGTAGAAACACACTACTGGCCATTAAAATTGCTACACCACAAAGATAACGGGCTACAGACGCGAAATTTAACCGACAGATAGAAGATGCTGTGATATGCAAATGATTAGCTTTTCAGAGCATTCACACAAGGTTGGCGCCGGTGGCGACACCTACAACGTGCTGAGGAAAGTTTCCAACCGATTTCTCATACACAAACAGCAGTTGACCGGCGTTGCCTGGTGAAACGTTGTTGTGATGCCTCGTGTAAGGCGGAGAAATGCGAAACTGCTGTTCGCGTTAGTCGAGATCCAATGACTGTTAGCAGAATATGGAATCGGTGGGTTCAGGAAGGTAATACGGAACGCCGTGCTGGATCTCCACGCCCTCGTATCACTAGCAGTCGAGATGACAGGCATCTTATCCGCATGTCTGTAACGGATTGTGCAGCCACGTCTCGATCCCTGAGTCAACAGATGGGGACGTTTACAAGTCAACAACCATCAGCACGAAAAGTTCGACGACGTTTGCAGCAGCATGAACTATCAGCACGGAGACCATGGCTGCGGTTACCCTTGACGCTGCATCACAGACAGGAGCGCCTGCGATGGTGTACTCAACGACGAACCTGGGTGCACGAATGACAAAACGTCATTTTTTCGGATGAATCCAGGTTATGTGAACAGCATCATGATGGTCGTATCCGTGTTTGGCGACATCGGGGTGAACGCACATTGGAAGCGGTTATTCTTCATCGTTATACTGGCGTATCACCCAGCGTGATGGTATGGGGTGCCATGTGACACGTCTCGGTCACCTCTTGTTCGCATTGACGACACTTTGAACAGTGGACGTTACATTTCAGATGTGTTACGACCCGTGGCTCTACCCTTCATTCGATCCCTGCGAAACCCTACATTTCAGCAAGATAATGCACAACTGCATGTTGTAGGTCCTGTACGGGCCTTTCTGGTTACAGAAAATGTTCGACTGCTGCCCTGGCCAGTACATTCTCCAGATCTTTCACCAATTGAAAACGTCTGGTCAATGGTGGACGAGCAACTGGCTCGTCACAATACGCCAGTCACTACTTTTGATCAACTGTGGTATCGTGTTGAAGCTGCATGGGCAGCTATACCTGTACACGCCATCCAAGCCCTGTTTGACTCAATGCGCAGACGTATCTAGACCATTATTAGGGCCAGAGGTGGTTGTTCTGGGTACTGATTTCTCAGGGTCTATGCACCCAAATTACTTGAAAATGTTATCATATGTCAGTTCTAGTATAATATACTTGTCTATTGAATACCCGTTTATCATCTGCATTTCTTCTTGGTGTAGCAATTTTAATGGCCGGTAGTGTATGTGGCGGAAAAATTCTCTTCATTTATCATTGTAACACTGAGCACACCAGCCGGCTCTGCCGTGGCAGTGTAAGACATGGCCAGGCTTACAAGACCGTGGTACGAGCCGCACATGGCACAAAGTTTGTATTGGTGCGCATAAGAACATTGCTATGACAATTTGAGATAAAGGTGGCGCGTAAGGGCGAAAAGCGCCGTTGACATTACATAATTTCTCAACCGAGACTGTTTTTTTCTGTAAAGCATTTACGTTAGACTTTAGGGAGATACAGCCTTTTCAGAAGGCTGTTGCCTTTTAAAGAATTACATATTCTTTTCTTTCTAGCTTCTTGGTCCCTTTTGTTTTTAGAACACTATGTACGTTTTCCGCAACACATTTTACCAAAAATAGCTTAGGGAGATGCACTGCCATATTCAGTCACCCATACGTAATTTATACATTATTCTGTGTGTTAACACAATTCTTCTAAGTTTGATTTTTTGGTTGTTGTACCAATTAGCTGACTTTGCCGAAGTGTCGTCGTCTATGATTAGATACATTTAAATTTATGACAAAAAAGTGAAGCATCCAGAATATGAATAGGAAACAACAAGAAACTTTACGGGTTGGGATGATGTGTGATATTATATCAGAGATTAGAAAAGTAAATGAAATTTACAATGAACTTGACAGTATGACCGCACTTGTCGGTACGAGGCTGCATCCATTCTCGCCTGTCTGTATGCACTGATTTGGTCCCAAAGGGCTGTCATAAGGCTATTGTATCCTCTTCTAAGGAAAAATGGCCCACAACTTTTGTAACTGGTCCTTGACGTCTGGGATGCAGTGTGACGGGAGCTGACGTCCGAGCTGGTACCACTCATGTTCGATCAGAGACAGATCTGTTAATCTTGCTGACTGCAGGACTCCCTCAACAACACAGACGGTTCATGGAGAGACGTAGCATATGTAGAAGAGCATAGTCCTGTTGAAAAATACACTATGTGATCAAAAGTATTCGGACACCTGGCTGAAAATGACTTACAAGTTCGTGGCACCCTCCGTCGGTAATGCTGGAATTCAGTATGGTGTTGGCCCACCCTTAGCCTTGATGACAGCTTGCACTCTCGCAGGCATATGTACAGTCAGGTGCTGGAAGGCTTCTTGGGGAATGGCAGCCTTTTCATCACGGAGTGCTGCACTGAGGAGAAGAATCGATGTCGGTCGGTGAATCCTGGAAAGAAGTCGGCGTTCCAAAACATCCCAAAGGTATTGTATAGGATTCAGGTCAGGACTCCGTGCAGGCCAATGAATTACAGGGATGTTATTGTCGTGTAACCACTCAGCCACAGGCCGTGCATTATGAACAGGTGATGGACCGTGTTGAAAGATGCAATCGCCATTCCCGAATTGCTCTTCAACAGTGGAAAGCAAGAAGGTGCTTAAAACATCAACGTAGTCCTGTGCTGTGATAGTGCCATGCAAAACAACAAGGGGTGCAGGCCCCCTCCATGAAAAGGACGATCACACCATAACACCACCGTCTCCGAATTTTACTCTTATAACTACACACGCTGGCAGATGATGTTCACCGGGCTCTCGCCATACCCACACCCTGCCATCGGATCGCCACATTGTGTACTATGGTTCGTCACTACACACAGCGTTTTTCCACTGTTCAGTCGTCCAATGTTCACGCTCTTTACACCAAGCGAGGCGTCGTTTGGCATTTACCGGCGTGATGTGTGGCTAACGAGCAGTCGCTCGAGCATGAAATCCAAGTATTCTCACCACCCGACTAACTGTCATAGTACTTGCAGTGGATCCTGATGCAGTCTGGAATCCCTTTCTGATGGTCTGGATAGATGTCTGCCTATTACACCTTACGACCCTCTTCAACTGTCGGCGGTGTCTTTTTAAACGCTCTTTATACAAACTTAAAAGCTCGGCTTCAGATGTTACTCAGTAATGAATTATTATAAAATGTATGTATGGTTCATTTAATATTACTTTTGAAGCCGTTCATTTATTCGGTATTTATCAGGTTTCTTATTGAAGTAAATATACGGAAGGATGAATGTTGTTTGTTCAATACGGTTTGAATCAGGAGTTACAGCAACAGTAACTGAATAATGCTTCTCATTTTCTCTCTGTTCCAAGATAGCACCACTGACATTTTGAGAATCATTTGACAGATAATCTACACGTAAACGCTTTCCAGTCTCTTGTAGGTCGCTGACCTTGCTAATGTATTGGTTAGTAGCAGACGCAAGAGTTCTAATATTCAGGGGAAATTTCCATTATTTGGATCTGTAATTTTCAGAACTGAACCTCTGAACGCCAAGCCTCTTTGATCAAGAAATAATAGTGCATCAAGTAACATGAGAGCTCGAATGCAAGTTGGCTGTTCCACGGACGAACAATAGAACATTACCTCTTCACTTCCGAGCATCAGTACGGCCAATGTACCTCTTTCATGTCATTTCATTTCTTCACTTTTGCGGCTATTCCAGGACAAATTTTTACAAATAGAAATATTTTGTTGTGTGTTTACACTCGAATGCAAACTATTTTCTGTATACTCGTTTTTCGTTTAAGTCACTCTGTGATTGAATCAGAAATGCCTCATTTCTGAATGTTGTTGGCGGAATTACGAAATTATAACCACGTTTCACATCTGCTGACGTGTACATTTGTTGGGGAAATGTTTTGACAGAACTTTAACAACATTTAAAGCGCACAATATCTAAAGAAAATATAGTGCATTGAAGATTAAACATGAAATAGAATTTTATGCAGCTGGGCAGTATGTCTCATGAACTAAATAACTGAAGTGGAAAGAATCTGGGCTATATTGATGCTGAGGTAAGGTTGTTTTATTTATTATAGGATACAAAATTGTTTTACAATAATAGCCTGACATTTGCCAATGAACATTTGAGAGACTTGGTTCCCCTATAAGGCTTGGGTCTTGGGGAATGTGGATTCTGCCCCTCCCCCTCCCCCCCCCCCCCCCTACCCGTGCCTCTCTCGCCTCTCTCGTCGACCTGACCAGAAGGATAGCATGCGACGACATATCGCTCTGACTATACCGGGTATGTTGCGAGCAACTGTCGACTATGCCTCGTCAAGGATGCGGCATGTTGTTGAGCCGGGAGACTATACTGAACTCATGTTGTAACCCGTGACCATTTCCTAATAAATGTGCCAGAACCATTTTTATGTGTTTGATCGTTCTTCCCCTTTTCCTTGTCCACACCACATTCTGATTGCTTGCAGCGACATATTTTCACCTGGTGGTAGAAAGTGGAATTATTGTTTCTTCTGCATACTCCGTGAGTGCACCGATTAAAGAACATGCCTACGACGTTTCAGGATTCTGCAATGTATGCAGCCCGGATTGCAGCACTCGGAAGACGGTCAGTTTATTTATAACATACCAGTATCAACGTTTCGTACGTTGTAATCAAGTGTGGTGAGACTGCAGAATAGCTAATACATTAAAACCAACATCTTAACGTTTCTCTCTGTTTTATTAATCCATTCTAGAAGCTATTTAGACTGATTTGGGAGGGGGATTATTTATGGAGCATATACGACAATACGATGTCATGTTACGTTATGTTAACCGGGGACGTAGAAACGACGGAGAGGTTCCGTCCCCGCCGCAGCCGCAGTGGTGCACAACCCCACGACGACTACCCCAGTCCACTTCGCCCCTCCGCCGCCCCACACCCAACCCAGGGTTATTGTGCGGTTCGGCCCCCGGTGGACCCCACAGGGAACGTCTCACACCAGACGAGTGGAACCCTTATGTTTGCGTGGTAGAGTAATGGTGGTGTACGCGTACGTGGAGAACTTGTTTGCGCAGCAATCGCCGACATAGTGTAGTTGAGGCGGAATAAGGGGAGTCAGTCCGCATTTGCCGATGCAGATAGAAAACCGCCTAAAAACCATCCACAGACTGGCCGGCTCACCGGACCTCGACACAAGTCCGCCGGGCCGATTCGTGCTGGAGACCGGCGTTCCTTCCCACCCTGAAAGCCGTGAGTTAGACCACACGGCCAACCGGACGGGCTATACAATATCATAATCCGTAGCAACCACGAAACAGATTCAGATCGATGACTGATACGACACAGTTCAAAGTTTATGCACATCAAGGTACAGACATGAAAATGTGTAATCAGTGACCCACCGATTTAGGTCCGCTTCACGTTCATGCACGAACAAAAATCTAGCACACAATTGACAGTTCACTCAATATTAATCAAATTTCTCTGAAATTCACATATATTAATCTAAATTATTCATCAGAGTCCTTGCACACGAAAATCAACACAGCAGCCACCTTGTCACGTCAACAGTCAGCTCCTCTTACTCGTCACCGGACTACCACTCAATTGTTGAGTCTCGTTAGTCGACAACGGGTTCTATTATGGCAAGAGTACACACAGGTACATTTAAACATTATTGTTCGTGTAATATGTGAACGTCTTGACATTTATTGCTACCCATATTGAGTTAAAAAAAATAATGAAAGGAAAAAAAAAATATTTACATAGGCAGTCTAGAGCTATGCAATTACATTCTTCTTTGATGTGGTGTGATTTGACTCATAATATGGGCACAGATTTTGCAATGATTCTGTTTGGACATACATTATCTGTCAGGCAAGAACATTATAATTACACAGGCTCTGTTAACCGACGTCAAGGAATTAAAGATGAATGAGTCGAATGGGAGAAATATTTCAGGAAGAAGTCAAAGAATATTAGGAACGAACAAAACGGAGATCCAGTTTTGAAAACCATGAAAGAACAATATGACGGTGAAAACGAAGAAAAAAATCTGGGCATACCACATGTCTTGAGGGAGTTTGGAAGATTACGTCGTGCATAATGTCGGAGGAGATATGAAATGTGATCAGAAAAATTTCCAGGCTTTAAGAGAGTCATAAACAGCTTAAATAACGAAAGTACGGGTTTGCGAAACTCAGTTCACTCTAATTATTTTTTCATAATGCGGGGCCACAGTCATAATATATTTCTTTAAAGTCAGTACCGTCATTAGACTGTTGTTTATTTGCAGCGTGACATTTACACGATCATGATTTCGGCTTCAAAGTGCCATTATCAATTGTTTTAAGTGTTATACAGTGCCTAAGATGGCATACTGTCGTAATTGTGTATTTTAAATACGACAGTATGCCGTCTTAGGCACTGTATAACACTTAAAACACTTGATAATGGCACATTGAAGCCGAAATCATGATCGTGTAAAAGTAACACTGCAAATAAACAACAGTCTAATGGCGGTACTGCCTTTAAATAAATCAGTTCACTTTGTTCATCCATAATATTCAGAGCACGGTAGACAATGGTCCCCAGGTTGACTGTATACTCATTGTCTTCAGAAGCGTATTTGGTACAGTTACTCACTATCATTTAGAGAACAAAATACGAGCTTACTAAGTATCGTAAAGGGCCTCTGATGGGATGCAGGACTTACTTGCAACTAGAACGCGTCGTTCTCGACGGAACAGAACCAACAAATGTTCAGGGAATTTCTGGGCATCCCAAGGAAATGTGATAGGGCCGCTCACAATATATAACGATTATCTAATGGATAACGACGTTAACTTCGCGAGTTTATCCAAGGACGACAGTGCCGTCTGTAGGAAGCTCGCAGCGCCAGAAGACTGTGATGAAATGCAGGACGACTTCTGGTACAGGGACTGGTAGTTGAACCTGAAAGAAAATACATTTAATGTCTTGTGCACAAAAACACGGTCAGGAATTCATTACTGTTTGATTATACTATTGGCAACAAATGAATGGATATAGTAACTACCGCTAAAAGGGATATATTGTAATTAAGACAATACATGCTCATCTGAAGCGGATTTCCCTTGCCCACGTTCATATTTCAACGAGAGCGGGGGGATATTGTTTATTTCATTTCTTTTTCTTGTCATGCACTACTTGTGCAATGGTAGTGTGAACCAATTTATAATCTCTCTTATTAGACGCAAATAGGGTTAATGAACACACAACCAACAAATGGGTTTTGCTACGATCACTTGATAATCTGCTTAAGAATCTAATCTCGTACTCTACTTATGAAACAATTACGAAATTTAAATGTTCTTCCTTGCAGCGATAATTTAATGAGAAGCATAAAGAGAGGTGGCATGAGCACACTGCGAGGTTAAACAGAATACTGTGCGTGAGTAGAGTGGCTACTTGTTACCACCAACATACAATAGCGTCTTTCCAAAACGCTACAATTATTCCACAAAGAAAACATTTATTAAAACCAACCCATTAACACACATGGGGGCTGTGACTAGCTATCTTTCATCTATGTATCAGCGGGAACGACTCACAGGAGGGTTAGGGTACAGACCCTGGGATTTTCAAGGAACTGAATAATTCTGCGTCATAATTCATTAATCATACACGCAGGGAAAACTGCGGTAATTTCTATCCAGAGACATCACCGTAAGGAAGCTATAAACTCAAAGATAGACTCACAGCGTCTCCCAGAAAAACTGTTAAATTCAATAAATTCTCACCCATTAAAATTTCTCCATGCGTAGAGGGCTTCATCTTATTCCTAATTACTTGCACTGTTGAGGGCAGTTATTTCCCATTAACAGTACTCTGATTTGGTTTCGCATGGTTACCCAGACAAAAAGATGCTCAAAGAACAGAAAATAATTAACTTCCAATAATGGCTAACAGGCAGAAACTCACAACACGTGTAGCGGCTCATTCTAATTACAATCCTTTCTATTTCTGAATGTTTTTAAACTCTGTTGCTACTGTATGGATTAAACTGGGCGTGTGTACATGTTCACGTAGAGGGTCGGTTCAATCCACCAAAGAGATAACCATGGAACAATGATTATGTCGACATAAAACACACGCAAACGTTATAGGAAAATCGCTGAAGGCGAGAGATTTAATTAACACTTCGTGAACTCCTCGACCTTACATAGCACAGGAAAAAAAGCAGTAGGTAGCCTACTATAACTCATGGACCACAATGCTAATTGTAACTAGAAAATTACGACAAAATCCATTACTCCATCGATTTTAAACTAGGTCAAATGATGTGCACTCGTTAGCAAACTCGAAGGCAACAGTTGAAAGCTAAGCAATGGATATATTGAAAGCACACAGTCAGATCTTTATCAAAGGCAAAGTACAGTTACAAATTCACGCATTATACCTGGATTTTACTGACGCATTTTCGAAAGTTGGGCCAAATTATTCCCTATCGCAAAATTGGAATAAACGTACTTGTTCGCTAACCGTATGTGCCAATTAAGCCGCACAAAAATTGCTACACCCAAATTGCTACACCAAGAGGAAATGCAGATGATAAACGGGTATTCATTGGACAAATATATTATACTAGAACTGCCACGTGATTACGTTTTCACGCAGTTTGGGTGCACAGATCCTGAGATATCAGTACAGAACAACCACCTCTGGCCGTAATAACGGCCTTCATACGCCCGGACATTGAGTCAAACAGAGCTTGGATGGCGTGTACAGGTACACCTGCCAATGCAGCTTCAACACGATACCACAGTTCATCAAGAGTAGCAACTGGCGTATTGTGACGAGCCAGTTGCTCAGCCACCATTGACCAGACGTATTCGATTGGTGAGAGATCTGGAGAATGTACTGGCCAGGGCAGCAGTCGAACATTTTCTGTATCCAGAAAGGCCCGTACAGGACCTGCAACATGCGGTCGTGAATTATCCTGCTGAAATGTAAGGTTTCGCTGGGATCGAATGTAGGGTAGAGCCACGGGTCGTAACACATCTGAAATGTAACGTCCACTGTTCAAAGTGACGTCAATGCCAACAGGAGATGACCGAGACGTGTAACCAATGGCACCCTGTAGCACCACGCCGAGTGATACGCCAGTACGGAGATGACTAATACACGATTCCAATGTGCGTTCACTGCAATGTCACCAAACACGGATACGACCATCATGATGCCGTACACATAGCCTGGATTCATCCGAAAAAATGACGTTTTGCCATTCGTGCACCCAGGTTCGTCGTTGACTACACCATCGCAGGCGCTCCTGTCTGTGATGCAGCGTCAAGGGTAACCGTAGCCATGGTCTCCGAGCTGATGGTCCATGCTGGTGCAAACGTCGTCGAACTGTTCGTGCAGATGGTTGTTGTCTTGCAAACGTCCCCATCTGTTGACTCAGGGATCGAGACGTGGCTGCACTATCCGTTACAGCCATGCGGATAAGATGCCTGTCATCTCGACTGCTAGTGATACGAGGCCCTTGGGATCCAGCACAGCGTTCCGTATTACCCTCCTGGACCCTCCGATTCGATATTTTGCTAACAGTCATTGGATCTCGACTAACGCGAGAAGCAGTGTCGCGATACGATAAACCACAATCGCGACTTTACGTCGGAAACGTGATGGTACGGATTTCTCCTCCTCACACGAGGCATCACAACAACATTTCACCAGGCAAAGTCGGTCAACTGCTGTTTGTGTATGAGAAATCGGTTGGAAACTTTCCTCATGTCAGCACGCTGCAGGTGTCGCCACCGTCGCCAACCTTGTGTGAATGCTCTGAAAAGCAAATCATTTGCATATCACAGCATCTTCTTCCTGTCGGTTAAATTTTGCGTCTGTAGCACGTCATCTTCGTGGTGTAGCAATTTTAATGGCCAGTAGTGTACATACGTGCAGGGTAAAAGCGTACAATACTTTTGAAGAATATCCTGTCCTGTATGGTGCGGCATTATGGGAGGAAGGATAATTGGCCCCCATTTTATCGATGGCAATCTAAATGGTCCAATGTATGCTGATTTCCTTCGTAAGGTTCTACCGATGTTACTACAAGATGTTTCACTGCATGACAGAATGGCGATGTACTTCCAACGTGATGGATGTCCGGCTCATAGTTCGCGTGCGGTTGAAGCGATATTGAATGGCATATTTTATGACAGGTGGATTGGTCGTCGAAGCACCATACCATGGCCCGCACGTTCACCGGATCAGACGTCCCCGGATTTCTTTCTGTGGTGAAAGTTGATGGATATTTGCCATCGTGATCCACCGACAACGCCTGACAACATGCATCAGCGCATTGTCAATGCATGTGCGAACATCACGGAAGGCGAACTACTCCCTGTTGAGAGGAATGTCGTTACACGTGTTGCCAAATGCATTGAGGTTGACGGACATAATTTTGAGCATTTATTGCATTAATGTGGTATTTAGCGGTAATCGCGCTGTAACAGCATGCGTTCTTAGAAATTATAAGTTCACAAAGGTACATGTATCACATTGTAACAACCGAAATAAAATGTTCAAACGTACCTACGTTCTGTATTTTAATTTTGAGCCATATGTTTGTGACTATTACAGCGCCATCTATCACAAAGCGGAAAAAGTGGTCCAACTCAAACATTCATATTTCTTTACGTACTACACGCACATGTAATAAAAAATGGAGGTTCCTACTTTAAAAAAAAAAACGCAGTTGATATCCGTTTGACCTATGGCAGCGCCATCTAGCGGGCCAACCATAGCGCCATCTGGTTTCCCCCTTCAAGCTAGACAAGTTTCGTTCTTTGTAGTTTTATTGTTTGACGCTTATTTCGTGAGATATTTGGCCCAGTCGCGATCAATGGACCACCCTGTATGTGGAAGGATATCAACACAGTTTTCAACACAGTTTTCAACATTGCATACTACGTTCGTTAGAGGAACAGTTCTGAGACAATGCTTGTATCGGCATGGCGACACGTCCTGTCGTAATGCAGCAGCTGTGCGGCAAGGGTTTGTATACAGTAAAATTCCTTAAATTTAGGGACTGTAACATTATGTGATTGCCTTATCATTTTAAATCATTCACTAATCTAGCAGTCACTCGGCAACAACTACAGTTAGCAAATAATGTTGCGAGAATGTAAAAGGTGAACGACCTGTGACGGAACGTGTTTATTGTCGAAGCGCCGTCAGAGATGCAGTGAGTTACTGACTTTGAAAACCGCGGCGCGAAAAATGGACAGAAGAAGAACACTTTTACACATTCTTTTGATGTACGAGATATTCTCGATGAACAGTTACTCAGTTACTCAGTTACTCATTTTGCTCTTGTCTCTTGTAACTTGTGCCGGACTCTCATGTCTTGCCGCCGTATTATTATTGTTAAAAATAATATTATTTTAGTGTAAAGTAAAAGTGCAGTACTAAAAGTGCAATACTGCATAGCAGTAGATTTATTGTGCGACGTGTATGTGAAAACGTCAAAGGAATTATTTTCATTACGAGAAGAGAAGTGCCAGTCAAGACGGCATCCATGTTAAATCCTTCGTTGCAGTGTAAGTTCATCTATTAATTGCCATTAATTCAGAGTTAAATGGAACTAGTGTATGGACTATTTATTTATTATAGAATCTATGTCTCACTCTTTCATGAAGTTATGTAATTTTCTTTATGTTTCTGCCAAATACAGAGTTCACAGTCACGATTTCTTTCGTCGAGATCGGACGGAAGTTGCATGCGGCGAAATATTTTCTCCGCGCCATATTCTACTGGTAAATGCATGATAAACTACGGTCCCTTAGGAAATTCATATTGAGTTATCCAAAAATAACTACATTTTGAATAGGCGTTTACTCTCCTCTGCAATGCAACTTCCGACTGATCAGACGATCCAACAAGAGACAGCCGCACACGGTCGGCGTTCGCAAATATATTTCCACCGCTGATTATAGCTATATGTTACAGCACAAAAGTAAACATATTGTTATAATTAGCGACTACGAACGGGGACATTTATAACTGTATGTTTATGTATACACATTACGTAAACATATCGCTATAGGACCTACCCAGAGTTCTGATCTGAACCCAATAGAACACTTCTGGTACCAATTAGAACCTCGACTTCACTCCAGGTCTTAACGTCAAACATCACTAACTTCTTTGAAAGAATGAGCTGCCATTCCCTTACAAATATTCAGACGTCTCATTGAAAGAACCCCTAGTAGAGATCAAGCCGTCATTAGGGTGAAGGGTGGATTGACCACATATTGATGTTTCGGATAATTGTGGTCAGATAGTTTATTGATGCGTTCAACATCACAGCGAGTAGTCACAGACATGGTCTATGGATCACGCAAATGTCTGAAAAGAACATAAAACATAAATCCAAATGAAACACTATTGTTCAGAAAGGAAAGACATGCAGTCGAACGTCTCCGAGTGACGCAGAAGACGTGTGGGGAGATGAACGCAGCCAGCCGGCCTGCCGTCCTGGGGGATTAAGAACAGCGCGAGCGGCAGAACCAGGACAGGCCACTCCCCCGAGGGTCGTTCGGGGCAGAGCAGGGCGAGGCGAGCCGGCGGGGGAGGAAGAATGACGCCGGTGGAAACTTCCGCCTCTCAGGCTCTGCCCTCTCCGCACTCCATAGTCCTGGTATTAAAGTAGACGACTTTTGCTCATCTCGCGGGAGGGAGCAAATGCACACATTCTGTTACGGCGCCTACTGCTCCTTCATGTATTTGCTAAAGTACGGCGGGCAGCTTCGTATGGAAAGGAGCAGCTTACGAGTCAATCCAATTTAAAACCGTGGAAAACGTCCTTTTCCTTACAAGCCAGTTCACTTTTATTAAATGTCTCACAAGTTGTCTGCTTCTATGATGCCTCTCTCCGAGCTAGAATGAAGAACAGAGGTCACGCTTTGCTGGAATAGAATTTTCTGCCCTATTTTTCAAAATGTTCAAATGTGTGTGAAACCCTATGGAACTGCCAAGGTCATCAGTCCCTAAGCTTACACACTACTTAACCTAAATTATCCTAAGGATAGACACACATACCCATGCCCGAGAGAGGACTCGAACCTCCGCCGGGACCAGCCGTACAGTCTATGACTGCAGCGCCCCAGACCGCTCGGCTAATCCCGCGCGGCCCATTTTTCACTATTGACCAGCTTGATTATTATGTTATTTTCAACTGATAGTTGATATCTATCAGAATAGGCCAAAAAATAAATCCTCCCTACACACGTCAGTTATTACTAACCTACCCTTAACAGCGGCCTATTAATATAACAAACTCTTCATTATTATTGTACAATACTCATTCAACTCCCGTTCATACTGTATACCAGCTTTCTAATCTCTACACCAATTATCTGTACACCGACTATCGAATTCCAGTTGCCTAGGCGTACGGCCCTACCATTAAAAGACTTACGGTGTTTCTCGTACAAATGTATGACAGACATCGTAATTCATGTGGATAATCTATAGAAATAACTGTTACATAGTATAACTAAACACAATATAACTCTTATCACAGACAACACATGAACACAGTTTTCTCAAGAATCCCCCACAAGGAGGCATACAGTTTAAATTTAGGACTATATTATAAAATCATCTGAAAAACCAAGCAACGAAACTTTGTGACAAGGTATCACACAAAACTAAGAAACCTTAAATCAAAGACAGACATAATATTTTATTTAATCTTCCATTGGTTGCATGTCTTTATTTATTTTTTTGCTCTTTCTCTAAAATTGAATCTATTTCAGTTATACTGAAACCTGATAGAAATTCCAAGAAAATTATGTAAACTGTAAAATGTGACTATTGCAGTTACGCAAAGAATCTATAACAAAATCGAAATATAATAATGGAAAGGCCGGAAGGCATGCCCTAAAACAGTCCACTCTTCCTCCTGAAGGAAGAAATGTGAAAAAACGTCTACTTATAAATACACTGCCTGACCAAACAGTGAAGCACACGGAAGACGTGCTCGCATGTCAGTGTAACTGTATACACGTACATGTCATAAGCGAATATGTAAATGATTCAGCTGCATTTCGCTGTCGTAGGTACAACGGGCAGAAGACGCGAATGCTCGTTTAGCATACAACTTGAAACGGCTTACCTGCTGTACCTGCAGCAATCAAAAATGGCTCTGAGCACCATGGGACTTAACAGCTGTGGTCATCACTCCCCTAGAACTTAGAACTACTTAAAACTAACTAACCTAAGGACATCACACACATCCATGCCCGAGGCAGGATTCGAACCTGCGACCGTAGCAGTCGCGCGGTTCCGGACTGCGCGCCTAGAACCGAACCTGCAGTAATCGCTCCTAGCTATGTGATGATGGATAAATTCCGAAACGTGCCGTATGAGCAACAAATTCATCTCTTCCCTACTGTTTAATTTTTACTGTTGCTACCCAAGTCCCCTAGAACTTAGAACTAATTAAACATAACTAACCTAAGGACATCACACACATCCATGCCCGAGGCAGGATTCAAACCTGCTACCGTAGCAGTCGCGCGGTTCCAGACTGAAGCGCCTAGAACCGCTCGGCCACACGGCCGGTTTGCCAGTATCAGTGTCCACATTGAACAAAATAGCCAGAAGAGTTGATGATATAATTAGAAATATATACTTACTCGTGTGATGTTGGTATTGGCGTGGCCATGAAGTCGAGGGTGATTTCTGACGTTGATGATATAATTAGAAATATATACTTACTCGTGTGATGTTTGTATTGGCGTGGCCATGAAGTCGAGGGTGATTTCTGACGTGGTGAGTTCGCGATATTGATACCGTGATACCGGTGTCGTTGTCGATGGTGGTACTGCTGGCGACATCGTTGATTACATAAATACAAAGTAATGATATATAAAACCTCTCGTTTTTTCAGTTTATCCAGATACCATCTCCTTAAATTTCCACCTTTTTGCAGTTTCTTCAGTTTTAGTCTGCAGTTCATAACTAATAAATAATTTTGATTAGAGTCCACATGTGCTCCTGGAAATGTCTTACAATTTAAAACCTTGCTCCGAAATCTCTGTCTTACTATTATATACTCAAACTGAAGCCTTCCGGTGTCTCCAGGTATCTTTCATGTATACAACCTTCTTTCATAATTCTTAAACCAAGTGTTAGCTGTTAGCAGTGATTAATGTATACTCTGTGCAAAATTGTATCAGATGGCTGCCTCGTTCGTTCCTTTCCCCTAGTCCATATTCACCTGCTACGTTTTCCTCGCTTCCTTTTCCTACTATCGAATTCCAGCCCCCCATGATTATCAGAAGACTGATGATCAAAAACAAAAACCTACCTGCCCGACTAAGGGATCTGACTTTACACACTCCGATCCGTAGAACGCCAGTTTTGTTTCTCCTGATGATAACGACATCCTCCAGGGTAGTCTCCGCCCGGAGATCCAAATAGGGGACTATTTTACCTCTGGAATACATTTCGCAAGAGGATGCCATCGTCATTTAATCATACAGTAGATCTGCACGCCCTCGGGAAAAATTACGACTGTAGTTTTCCCTTGCTTTCAGGCCATCGCCGTACCAGCACAGCAAAGCCGTTTCGGTTGATGTTACAAGGGCATATCAGTCAATCATCCAGACTGTTGCCTCTGCAACTACTGAAAAGGCTGCTGCCCCTCTTCAGGAACCGCACGTTTGTCTGGCCTCTCAATATGTACACCTCCGTTTGGTTGCACCCACAGTACGGCTATTTGTATCGCTGAAGTACGCAAGCCTCCCCACGAACGGAAAGGTCCATGGTTCATGGCAATGGCAGTACTCCAAAGCAGTTCATTATTTAAGCGAAGTCATCTTTTAGCTTATTTGAGCAGTTCATAAAAAGAAATGTAATTACAGTTTGCCTTAATTACATTTCTCTACAACTATTCTTATTATACGATTATGATTACAAATAACTCATTGAATTGCAATTTTTTCAGTTATAAAATAATTAAATAACAATGTAAATTAAACAACAAATAAAAAGTATGAACTGAATAATACAATAAAACATTAAATTTTAATAAAAGTCACAAATCGACACACATGCTTGGTATGACATGGGGTTTTATTAGAACCAACAAAATACAAAAGTTCACGAAATGTCCGGCAGATGGCGCTTCATCTGATCAGAATAGCAATAATTAGCATAACAAAGTAAGACAAAGCAAAGATGATGTTCTTTGCAGGAAATGCTCAATATGTCCACCGTCATTCCTCAACAACAGCTGTAGTCGAGGAATGATGTGAACAGCACTGTAAAGCATGTCCCGAGTTATGGTGAGGCATTGGCGTCGGATGTTGTCTTTCAGCATCCCTAAAGATGTCGGTCGATCACGATACACATGCGACTTCAGGTAACCCCAAAGCCAATAATCGCATGGACTGAGGTCTGGGGACCTGGGAGGCCAATCATGACGAAAGTGGCGGCTGAGCACACGATCATCACAAAACGCGCGCGCAAGAGATCTTTCAGGCGTCTAGCAATATGGGGTGGAGCACCATCCTACATAAACATCATACGTTCCAGTGGGTGTCTATGAGCCAGGCTGGGGATGATGCGATTCTGTAACATATCGGCGTACCTCTCACCCGTCACGGTAGCAGTTACAAACCCCGAATCACGCATTTTCTCGAAGAAAAAAGACCCGATAACGGTAGATGTGTTAAATCCAACCCATATCGTGACTTTCTCGTCCTGCAATGGAGTTTTCACGACAGTTCTAGGATTTTCAGTAGCCCAGATTCTGCAGTTGTGGGCGTTGACAGACCCTCGGAGCATGAAATGATCATCGTCGGTCCACAACACGTTACTCAACCAATCGTCATCTTCCGCCATCTTTTGTAACGCCCACACCGCAAATACCCTCCGCTTCACTAAATCGCCAGGTAACAGTTCATGATGCCGATGGATTTTGTACGGATAGCATCCGAGAGTACGCCTACGTGCCAACCAAACAGTAGTGTATGAAATGCCGGTGCGACGTGCGACTGCACGAGCGTTGACTTCCCCTGCATAGACGAACCCGCTACAGTCTCCATTTCTTCCTGAACTGTCTCAACAGCATTACGCCTTGTGCTCTGTCGGCCACCATGGGGTCTATCGTCTAAACAACCCGTGGTTTCGAACTTCGAAATCATTCTCGCCACAGCTGCAATTGTCAACGGACCTTTACCCCTTCGAATTCCCTTCCTATGGCGATATGATCGTAACGCTGAACTAGCACATTCCCTATTCTGATAATACAGCTTCACTAAAAGCGCCTTTTCAGGTAACGTCAACATGCTGCGACTGCTGGCGCATCTGATTCTCTCTCTCATTACAGCTCCTTTTATACACGATTGTCTTGCGCAGTCACTGACGTTTTTCTGTCCAGCGCCATCTGTCCGACATTTTGTGCACTTTTTGTTTGTTTTCTAATAAAACCCCATGTCATTCCAAGCATGTGTGTCAATTTTTACCTCTCTATCTACATTATTCCGTGGTTTATAAGGTTTTCAAATTTATACTGACTATTTCATCATCTGGTACTTCGACAAAATGGATGCCGTTGTGATGGGAAACCCCGTTTGCTCCCTCTATAACAAAACTTTTATTGGACGTGATCAAGCACATGGCTCCAGATAAGCCCAGATATCTGGCCCCATGGAGTTACGGCGGTGGCATCGGTTCCTCTCCTCCCTTCAAAGCGACCACATCCCCATCCCCCAGCACACCCGTCCCAAATCCAACTCCACTCCCGATGTTATCCTTTCCTCCCCTAACCTCCTTGGCTGCATAACGGTGGATGTCCTGGAGGCTATTGGTAGCGACCCTCTCCCTGTCCTCCTCACCGTTTCAGACGGTCGTCGCCCCCACCCCGACCCTCGTAATGACCCTCCCCCAAAGTACGTCCATGACTATTCCCGTGCCAACTGGAATGCCTACCGGGATACCCTCTCCACCCACGTCGATAGCCACCCACCGCCACCCTGACGATGTAACCCATGCCGCCTCCTTTCTCCAGCAGACCTTGTATGAGGCCGTGGAGGCCCACGTCCCTACTGTCGCCATCCACCCCCCACTGTCCTACCTTACCCCCACAGGCCGTCCTCTTCCTCCGTGAATCCCACCTTCTCTACAGTGCCTTCCTCCACACGCGTGACCCGGACACACTCCGACGCCACCGGCAACTCCAGCGACACATTCGAAATTTGCTCGCGGCTAAGAAATGCCAGGACTGGCGACAGACATGCACCCATTTAAATGCTACCCTACCTATCAACTCGTCCAAGTTCTGGTCAGCCTTCCGTCGCCTTACCGGAACTAAACCCTCCCCCTACTATCCTCTTCTCCATGATGATCACCCCTTCCTGACACCCTTAGTAAGGCCAATCACTTTGCCTCTTACCTCTCTGATGTCTTTTCCATCCCCAATGATCCCCAGTTCGATTACTCCCTCTTCCCGGATGTCCACGATCGAACTGACACCTCTGTCCCTCCCCTCCCTCCTGGTTTTCAGTACTTGGAGAACATTGCACACACGGAACTCAATGCCCCTATCACTACACATGATCTCATTGCTACACTCCGCACGAAACGCAACACCGCTCCTGGTCACGGTCGTGTCACCTACCATCACCTTCGTGAAGCTCCTGTCTCTTTCCTCTCCACCCTGGCCAGGCTCTATAATGTAGTCCTGTCCACCGGTTACTACCCCGACCTGTGGAAAACCTCCCGTATCCTGATGTTCCTTAAACCTGGTAAACCGCCGTCCGCCGTCTCCTCCTACCATCCCATCAGCCTTACCTCGGTCTTCAGCAAGGTCCTGGAATATCCTCACCCGCTGCATCCACCAGCATCTCCGCCAGCACCGCCTCCTTCCCGTTACCCAGTGTGGCTTTCGGCTGTCCTTCTCTTCCGACGACCTTCTCCTTCACCTCACTCATCTCCTCTCCGAACAGCTTAATTCCCGTCGCTCTGCAGTCTTCCTCTCCCTGGACCTCGAACGTGCTTATGACTGCGTATGGCATTCTGGTCTCCTCTTCAAGCTCCAAACCTTCGCCCTTCCCATTAACTACGTCCGTCTGATCGGCTCCTTTCTCTCGCACCGTCCTTCCTACGTCACCATCCATAACACGGATTCCTACACCTTTTTTCCCTCCGCCGGTGTGCCCCAAGGCTCCGTCTTCTCTCCCCTTCTGTACCTTACGGCGGACATGCCGCCGCCATCATCCCTCGTCCACATTCTCCAGTTTGCCGATGACACCGCCTTCCTTGCCCTTACCCCCACCCTTCAGCGCTCCCAACACCTTCTCCAATCCCATCTTGACCGGTTCACCGCTTGGTGCAACCAGTGGTTGCTCAAAGTCAATCCCTCCAAAACCCAGGCGATCATTGTAGGCAAAACCACCCCTTCCTTCCGCCTCCTTGAATTCTATCTCACCATCTATGGCCGTCCTATCGCCCTCACCCCCACCCTTAAGTACCTTGGCGTCACTCTCAACCGTCGACTCTCCTGGACCCCCCCCCCCCCCCATCTCCGGACAATCCAAGCTAAGGCACACTCCCGACTCCGTCTCCTCAAGCTCCTTTCCGGCCATACGTGGGGTCTGGACCCCTCCACCATACTCCACACCTATAAATCCCTCATCCACGCTAGCCTTTGTTATGCCCATCCGGCCTGGATCTCCGCCCCCCCCCCCCCCCTACCTGTTATAAATCCCTTCAAATCTTTGAACGCCATGCTCTCCGCCTCGCCTATTGCATCCGTCTCCCCTCCCCCACGTGGATCCTGTACAATTTCATTCCGTTCCCCCACCTCCTCCTTTTCCTAGAAAGGATACGGGTCTTGTACACCTCCCGCAAACTCGATCCTCCTCACCCGCTTGTTTCGCCCATCCTCTCCCGCCCCCGCCCACTGCCGCGCCTGTATTCCCACCTCCCACCCGGTCTCCATCTCTCCACCCTCCTTATCCTCTCCCAAGGTGGCTTCCGCCAGCTCCCCCTCCCTGATGATGTCCTCCTCCCCTCCATCTACCCCTCCTATCAACTTTAATCCTCCCCCTCACTTCCTGTGTCCTTTCTTTTAGGCACCCTCCCTCCCTTCCCCTCCCTTCTCTTTCCTTTTCCCCCTATCCCCCTTCCTCCACCCCTCTTCCCCCGGGCTTCCCCTCCCCCTTCCTCCCTTCCCCCTATCTCCTCTGCCCTTGGCATCTCTGCTCTCCCACCCCCCCCTCCTCCTCTCTTGGTAGGTCCCCGAACTCGTACACGCTCAGTGGACTTTCCCGTGCCGGAGATCATCGCCATCAGTGTCTCGTGTGTGTACCTTCGTTTTGTGTTTAGTGTCCTTTCGCCGTCACGCCTCCACTGTTCACGTGTGCCGTCGCAGTCATCCGCGTTATGTGCGCCGTGTCAACAAGTGTTAGTGTTTATTTCGTCCAGTGTGAACGGCTTCATGTTTATTGTTTTTTGTATCTACATCTTTTGCCCGCCGTTTTTATTGTATTGTCTGTGTCACCTATATGTTATATTATTGTACCACTTAAGGCTGAAGAGCAGCGTAATATGCTGCTGACAGCCCGCCTGTATGAGGTGATTAAATTTACAATAAAGAAAAAAAAAAGAAAAAAAAATGCCCCATGGAGTGCTGTCGGGAAACCTGAAAAATATGTACCTCACCTAATTTTATATGAAAGGATCGCATGTGATGGACCGTCTTTTATTCGGTCGACTGCTTTAGTTTTTTTTCTAAGTTTGTTGCACCTAGTTTACACTTATACTCAAAACTGATTAATAAAAATATTTGCTAAACGTAAAAAGGCTTTTACAGTACGACCACACTCGTCAATAACAATACTGAAACGTAGTTCAAACTCACCGCATTGAGCTATCAGGCATACAAGCAATGAATGTGCATTAAGAGATCGAAACAAGTATCTACTAGGAGTGGCAAGTACTTACGAGAAATTAGGAGGAGCTAGATATACTATGGTGTTCAGATATATTTTCAATGAGAACGCTTCTCGAAAAAGTAGAACAACGGCACGTGAGTTGCACGAGCTCTCAGTAAATCTTCGCTCATAAATTCTTTGTATCACCCGCGATTACATACGGTCCATCAGCTTTTTACTCTGACATTTCCAAAGGAATCTTCCATTATCGAATGAGCACAGTTCCTTCTAGAACAACTTGATGAGTTCCTACCGCCAGCGAATTCCCAAAGCAATCAGGCAAGTTGCTCACTGGAAATTACAGTCGAAAGAACACAGCCACGAACGTAGTTCCTAGCTTGTCGTCTCCTGCACTCTTGTCGAAGACAGAGCTTTCGAAGAAGACTGTTGCTGCGGTTTTCAGAATAAGTTTCTCGCTAAACAGAAAGCAGGAAAGTTTGTGGAGGCGCAGATCCCGTTGCTCCGCGGAAGCTTCGTGATTTAAGCGTTCATTAAAGACATAAGATAATTTATTCATATAATGGGAGATAGTAATGACGAAGAATGTTTGCAGAACGAATCTTTCTCTCTTCGGCGGAGTGTGGACCTCCCTGGCAGATTAAAAGTTTGTGCCGGAGAGGGCATATACCTTTCACAAGCAATGGTCTTACGACTGATGAATGGGCTGTCCTTTTCTTTTCTTTTTTCGTGCCTTCTCCATTATGGCTGATCCGCCATTAATGTACAATAATATTAAGATGATCTGATGCTGAGATGTTACACTCACAGCAAAACTAAGTCTTCCATTTGTTTACAACATATAAGATAATTAAATAAGCTCTTCACTTAATCTTGAAAGTATTTCCTCCTTTACGAACTTGCAGCATTCTGCAGGTGAAAAATTTGTCCGCAACTTCTCTTATAATTGAAATAAATGGTTGTAGCTTCGCCATAAGTTGCATCGATTTCGTGATGGTGACTAGTAATGGACAACTGTGTCCATTTTCAAATGATCCCACAAAGAAGGTTACATTTGACGTGAGAGACTTGTACAAACGAGGCACATATTCGTAATACAAAAAAATGGTTCAAATGGCTCTGAGCACTATGGGACTTAACTTCTGAGGTCATCAGTCGCCTAGAACTTAGAACTAATTAAACCTAACTAACCTAAGGACACCACACACATTCATGCCCGAGGCAGGATTCGAACCTGCGACCGTAGCGGTCGCTCGGCTCCAGACTGTAGCGCCTAGAACTGCACGGCCACTCCGGCTGGCTATTCTTAATACAATTGTTCTGCACTAGTACACGTGTAAAGTATACATATTCGTCATTTTGTCATCGTTCTATTTTACAAGTTCCCTAAGTAGTTACATACCGTGCTGTAACTGTAACAAATACAGGCGATAAACCCTTGTACAGAAAGTGCCCCTGCAATAATCGAAGGCGTATATGGCCCTCTTAACAACAGCAAGTTACACCACATGTTATGATCAATACGACACTTTTCTTCTCACTTAGAGTACTGAATACAAATTAGAGAATTACTACGGTGATCATCTGCTTAAGGGACAGTCCTTTTGTCAATGGGCACGTCAGTTTATTTCTGTTTGGAGTGGAGCTACCGTACTTTTCGGTTTTGAGTTGTAGTACAGTTACGTATTTTGTAGGAACTGGACACATTTTGTGTAATGCGTAACAGTATAACTACTGGGCGTAGCTCATGCAACTGCAGCGTCATGTGGACATTACGTCATGTAATGACGTAACGCATAGCAGTTTGGTGTTCGACCCTCTGGACACCAATGAGTGATCTCGGAAAAAATAGAATTGTCGGCATTGTAGGATTTCTAAATCTATATTAGGTTAATAATAGGTCATAGAACGTATTATTTAGTCAGTAAATGTTTTATCTCCAACGCGCCCCGCTGTCAGCAGCCCCTAGAGTTGGGTTGTTTGGGGGAAGAGACCAAACTCTGGGGTCATCAGTCTCATCGGATTAGGGAAGGACGGGGAAGGAAGCCGGCCGTGCCCTTTCAAAGGAACCATCGCGGCATTTGCCTGGAGCGATTTAGGGAAATCACGGAAAACCTAAATCAGGATGGCCGGACGCGAGATTGAACCGTCGTCCTCCCGACTGCGAGTCCAGTGTGCTAACCACTGCAGCCTCTAGAGTTTTACTTTGTAACCACTAGTGTCTCTGCACACCAGTTCTCAATTGTCCGTCCTATGTGGTGTAACTTGCTGTTGTTAAGCAGACCATATACGGTTCTGATTATTGCAGGGGTAGGTTCTGTACATGCGCTGTCGCCTGTATTTGCCACACTTTCAACACGGTATGTAAGTAGTAACGCAACTAGTAAAATAGAACCATGACAAATTTGCACGTTTATAGGTGTACTATAACTGTATTAAAAATATTTGCCTCGTTTGTATAAGACTGTCATGTCAACTGTAACCTTCTTTGTAGGACGATTGGAAAATGGACACAGGCGTCCGCAACTAGTCACCATCAAGAAATAAAAGATACTTCTCAATGCAACTTATGACTAAGATACAAACACTTATTTCAACTTCCTCCTTTCTTTATAAAGGTTAGAAAGAGAGCAAATACTTTATCAAAAACAAAGGTGAAGTCATTGTTATGCTCGCGAAATTGACAGTGTTGTGGGAATTAAAACATCCAAGGAAAATTACATAAATAGCTTTAATAAGTCTTTCTTTTCCGTCACTTACCATATTTAGTTGAAGGAGAGTTGCATTCGCCGCACGGCTTATTCAATTGTGATCGTTAAAAAATTCTGCTTCAGTATTTTGTACTTGTCCAAAATATTCATTATGTAACATCTGCACAAAGCCTATTAAGGTTAGAACTTCATTATAAAATATATACTCTATATGATCAAAAGTATCCGGACACTACTACGTAATCCAAAATTGACCACTACATGTCACAAGGGGGCACCTGCCAGTATGAAAATACACTACGTGATTAAAATTATCCGGACAGCTGGCTGAAAATGACTTACGTTCGTGGCGCACTGCATCGGTAATGCTGGAATACAGTATGGAGTTGGCCCAACCTTAGCAGTGATTACAGCTTCCACTCTCGCAGGCGTACTTCCAATTAGGTGCTGGGAAGTTTCTTGAGGAATGGATGCCCATTCTTCACGGAGTGTTGCCCTGAGGAGAGGTATCGATGTCGGTCGGCAAGACCTGACACGAAGTCGGGGTTCCGAAACATCCCAAAGGTGCTCTATACGATTCAGGTCAGAATTCTGAGCAGGCCAGTCGATTACAGGGTCATGTAACCACTCCGCCACAGGCCGTGCATTATGAACAGGTGCTCGATCGTGTTGAAAGATGCAATCGCCATCCCTGAATTGCTCTTCAACAGTGGGAAGCAAGAAGGTGCTTAAAACATCAGTGTTGGCCTGTGCTGTGATGGTGTCACGCAAAACAACAAGGAATGCAAGCCCCCTCCATGAAAAACACGACCACGCCACGACACCACCACCTCCGAATTTTACTGTTGGCACTACACACGCTGGCAGATGACGTTCACCGGCCATTCGCCATACTCACACCCTGCCATCGGATCGCCACATTGTGTACCGTGATTCGTCACTCCTTACAACGTTTTTCCACTGTTCAATCGTCCAATGTTTACCCTCCTTACAACAAGCGAGGCGTCTTTGTCATTTACCAGCGTGATGTGTGGCTTATGAGCAGCGGCTCGACCATGAAATCCAAGTTTTCTCACCGCCTAACTCATAGTATTTGCAGTGGATCCTAATGCAGTTTGGAATTCCTGTGTGATGATCTGGATAGATGTCTGTCTATTACACATTACGACCCTCTTCAACTGTCGGCGATCTCTGTCAGTCAACAGACGAGATCGGCGTGTATGCTTTTGTGCTGTACGTGCCCCTTCACGTTTCCACTTCACTATCACATCGGAAACAGTGGACCTAGGCATGTTTAGGAGTGTGGAAATCACGCGTAGAGACGTATGACGCGACTGACAATCACCTGACCACTTTCGAAGTCCGTGAGTTCCGCAGAGCGACCCTATTCTTCTCTCTCACGATGCCTAACGACTACTGAGGTCGCTGATATGGAGTGCCTGGCAGTAGGTGGCAACACTATGCACCTAATATGAAAAACGTATGTTTTGGGGGTGTCCGGATAATTTTGATCACATAGTGTAGGTGAAGAATATTGTGTTGTCAGTAGATAAGCAGTAACAGAAGAATGGGTCAGTCAGGAAAGCTCGTGATTTCGAACGTGAACTAGTCACAAGATGTCATCTGATTAACAAATCTTCAGGGAGATTTCAGCCCTTCTGTAACTGACCAAGGCTACTGCCGATGATGTGATTGTGAAGCGAATGCAAGAAATAACTATAGCTAAACCAAAACCAGGCACGCCTCATGTACTGACGGTCAGGAATCGTTGAACATTGCACTGGGTGGCTGTGAAAAATCTCATGAAAGCAGCGGAACGAATCAGTCTTGAGTAGGGAGTTAAAAAGAATGAGGTACAATAGTCGAGCAGCTCCTCAAAAGCCACGCATTTCAGGAGTCAATACACAGCAGTGGATAGTGGATGACTACGGTCGAATTATGAATCTCGCAATACCCTGCGGCGTTCCGATAGAAAGTTTATGTTTCAGCGAACGCCGCAAGAACGTTACCTGCTATCACATCATGTGTAGTTCCAACAATAAAGTACGGAAGACATAGCGTTAACGGTTTGTGGGTGTTTTTCGTAGTGAGGATGAGGTCCCCTAACGGCGATTAAGAAAACACTAAATATGGGAAGGTATGCCGACACATATTGGCTGTGTTTGTCTCTGCACTTACAAGGAAACATCATCAACTTGACCTCATATTTTAAGGATAAAAAAGCACACTAGCGTATTGTCAGTCCCAGAAAGAGATTCCGCATGATAATTTGTGCCATTATTCTGGTAGAGAGTAGTTATAACCTTCTGACAACGCAGCTTTCAATCTCCGCCGCGTACCGTTTGTTTGTCTCGTCCTGCCGCAATACAGCTGCCTAATGCCGAGCACGAAGCTCTGTAAATTAGAGTGAATAAATAGTCTGTGAAATACTATTTTGTAGTTGGCAACCTGCTCGGTTCATTTTGTCAAAGTGGGCGGTTTCTAACCTATAGCTGGTTGAAAAATAGTTCTAAGCACTATGGGACTTAACATCTGAGGTCATCAGTCCCCTAGACTTAGAACTACTTGAACCTAACTAACCTAAGGACGTCACACACATCCATGCCCGAGGCAGGATTCGAACCTGCGACCGAAGCAGCAGCGCGGTTCCGGACTGAAGCGCCTTGAATAGCTCGGCCACAGCGGTCGGCTATTTGGAAAGGTATGAACGCATTTTACAGCTTTACATACTCCATACGATAGAGGAACAGTTCAGAGACGATGACTGACTGCATTAAGATGACAGTGTACTCTGTGAGGCAGTGGTTTTTGGACAATAATATTCCTAAAATCGACTGACATGGTCAGTGTCTCGATATGAACTCAATGGAGCACCTTCGGGAAGGATTAGAACGACTTCCCTCCACACCAAATAGCGTCCAGCATCAGTACCTTCTCAGGTTTCAGCTGTTGAGGAAGAATGGGCTGCCATTCCTACGCAGACATCTAATTGAAAGCGGCCCCAGTGGAATCCAAGTGAAGGGTAGACAAGCCCTGCCGTGTCGAGGACTTGGGTCTACTCAGCCACCACACAGACGAGTTATGTGGGCACGGACCTCGCAGGCGCAGCTCTTCAGACGCCAGACAACGGATGACCGTGCCCCACCAGCTAACAAGCAGCAACCCGAGTGTCGCCTGAGGCCAATGGCCCTTAGACCTTTTCTCTTCTAAGGGCCACGTGACCGGAAGTAGTAAGTGAAGTATCCAGGTGTCTAGGCATTATTTAGGCGGGCGCCCAGAATACGCTCTCGGAGTTCGCTCCGAGTGAGTTTCCCGGTTCATTGCAAAGATTGTGGAACCATCCCCACATTATATATTTCGCTCTGGTGCCTCAGCTACGATGACGCTACTGCCCATTTCGACCTCCGCCTCCAGGAGCTGCCGGCTATGGACTTACGCTTTTTGTGACCTCTACACAAAAGAGACATGGCCTCCGATGCCATAAGCAGCAATTGGACTTCGTAATATTGGTATTTGTTTTTCGTCAGCAACAAGCCAGACTTAAAATTCTGTGCATCTTTCGGGACTATTGGCATGCAAGTTACAGCATACCCCATATTAATTTACGCTAATAGCTGTCCAGATATTTTTGAGCGGACAGTGTAATTCCACACCGTCTAAGTGATACAATTGTCCTTGGTGTCTGGGAACCAAGACCAGTGAATGCCTTGTGAGAGAGATGTAGATGAGTTACAGAATGAAGAACTCTTGAATGCTTCAATATCCCATGTTAGGGTACGTGTGAGAACGATGAATGTTTATAGTAACTTTCCTTTTGAGATCTCTAACGAAATCTTCACATGATCTTCTCGAAATATTGTGGAATTTACAATATACAACACGAACATTTGCAAAATATGGTGAATGTCACTGTGATAAACCGCATAGGTGTAATGAAAATATCAAAGAAACACCATATGACTGCCCGAAAGAAAATCAGACTCTACTACAGGTTATCCTCTACTCGTTTCGACAATTACACTATTATCATCGCGTACAACATTGGAAACTCATGATGGATGAAATACTTCGTTACTGATGCAAAACTATACTTTTTTTTTTACATTATAATTAGCAGGTGTTGTCCTCATTCGTAATGGATGCAGTTGTTGCGGGCACGTAACGCGCTAAGGAAAGTAAGTAAGCGGAGCAGCTGCGAATGAGGAATCATTCTAGCGAGGATACGGGTGTAGAATGTTTAAAGCCACTGAAACAACAGACTTTGGCAAATGTCAAATTGTTATCACAGATGGACTGGGAATGAGGGTATCGGAATCACGAAACTGGTTGGCTGTTTACGTGCTACTGTCATGAGCATCTACGGCAAGTGGCTGAAAGACGATCAAACGTCGTGTAGGCGAAAGTGTTGGACGCGCACACTTCATCACAGTACTTGGAAGTGACAACTCTTGCCGACTTTGTGAAGTAGGATACACAGCGATCTGTGGCTGATCTCACGACAAAGTACAAGGCTGGTGCAGGCACACGTGTTTCGGAGGTACAGCTTTCTGCGCACGTAGCTGATCATGTGGCTCCACAGAAGGCGACAACTACGTGCTGTTACATTGCGCTAATGGGATACTCAGTTACGATTACTGTGGCCACAGTATCATCTACAGTGGATCGTGAACCAATGGAAACGTGTCGCCTGGTTGGCTAAATCACATTTCTTGTGACACCAGATATCATCGCGTGCGGATACGACCTCATCCAAGCAAACAGCTCCTCGAAACGTGCAGCGCGCCGTGGACCCAGACCGGTGGGAACAGTGGTTTTCTGAGGGGGACATTCACCTGGGCTTTCATGAGACGACTATTAGTAATCGAAGGCACCATTACAACTGCAAATTACGTGAACATTATGACCTGCATCTCTTTGATGGCTAGTGTCTTCCTTGCATCAGGACAACATTCCGTTTCACAAGGCTAGAATCGTTCTATAGTGATTTGAGGAGCGTGATTCTGAATTTCAGATTCGCCTGCTATGAAGGAAAAAGGAAAACTTGTGCGACACCTCCACAGACTACCGACCCGTAACTTACGAGAATAGTGTGACCTTTGAACAGACATCTGGTGCCACATACCCTCGGTAGCCATCTAGTGATCTGTCGTATCCATGTCAAGCAGAATCGTTGCTGTATCGCGCCACAGCTGGACCAGCATGCTCTTTCACATGTGGTCGTATTGTTTTCTCACGTCACTAACTAAAGTGGGAAATTAGTAGTACCACGGAATAGAGGCAACCTGTGTTGAAGACAGAGATGAAGTCGGAACAGCTGGAAACAGTCATGAAATACGTTAGGAAAAGAACAAGTCGCAGAAGAAAAAGTCAGTCGGGTGGAGGAGGCTTTAAGCAAGAATGAGGGCAGTGTTTTGGTAGGACAACAACATGTATGGAATGAGATGTAAGACGACCTAGAAAAGGACAACAGTTTCACACGGGAGGTCGACACAGGGACAGAACAACAAAACTGTGAACATACAAACTTATAAATTGATCACTGAAATTGTTAACAGAATAATCTCTCAATTTCAATTAATGGAACTACGGCAATAGTTATAGGCTGCAGAGGGTGATATTGGTTTGCTGCAACAGACATGGTTCTATGGATGTGTAAATATAAGTGTCAGGTTTCGCCGGTTAGTATGCGCAATATCATGAACGAGGGGTGTAATTCATCACTTGTTAGTGTATTAGGCTGTAACTATATGTAGCTTCAAATGGTTCAGATGGCTCTAAGCACTATAGGACTTAACATAGGAGGTCATCAGTCCCCTAGACTTAGAACTACTTAAACGTAACTTAACCTAAGGACATCATACACATCCATGCCCGAGGCGGGATTCGAACCTACGGCCGTACCAGCAGGGCGGTTCCGGACTGAAGCGCTTAGAACCGCTCGGCCACAGTGGCCGGCCCATGTGTAGCGACTGAGGAGCTGGAGCTGAGTTTAGTTTTCAGCTCATAAAGTAACAATTATCATCACCTCCTCAGAATTGCTAACTATTATGTTAGTGGTACTTGTAGGTGTCCTTTTCATTAGTTCGTTGTATAATTGGTAAAGGGCTAATCATGTCGTTGCCAGTATCACAGGGAACTAGCAAGCCTTGGCAGTTGAGTTATAGTGAATGGGAGTGAATAGGGCGCTTTTTGTTGAGGAAATGGAGAGGATGCATCAGAACACAGCTTCGCGGATAGAGGTAATCTATAGTATGTGGAGGAGATTCGAGGAATCAAGGAAGGAAGGGTGAGAAGAGGGAACAGAGAGGAGACAGAAATGGGACAGAAGCAAGTTAGCAGTATAAGTTTAGTTGATGCTTCGAATACTACTCTCCTAGAAGTTCAGGAGAGTAAAGTAGCCGGCCGGAGTGGCCGAGCGGTTCTAGGCACTACAGTTTGGAACCGCGCGACAACTACGGTCGCAGGTTCGAAACCAGCCTCGGGGATGGATGTGTGTGATGTCCTTAGGTTGGTTAGGGTTAAGTAGTTCTAAGTTATAGGGGACTGATGACCTGAGTAGGTAAGTCCCATAGCTCAGAGCCATTTTTTAGAGTAAAGTAGACGTGTCAGCTCTGTTATCATTTGAAGTTTCGGGGCCTGAATTACCTGTAGTGCCAGATAGAGTAAGTGTTTGCCGTACAGGGGTACAAGAAGAACCCGAATATCTTCCGTGTCGTGGGGCTACTACGGTTCAAGATTGCAGTCTCGCCGACAACATCGGACTCTGACAGAATACAGCAGTGCTTCCGATGGCAGAAGATGGCCACGTAACAAAACGCTGCTGCGGCGACGTGGTATGTCTGCAATTTGCGCAATCCGCGCGCCTAGACATCCCGCCAGCTTGCGCGATATGCACGGTGTTTCAAAATAAATATACTTATTTCGAACGCATATATTTATTTAACAGAAAGGCGAACAACTGTGAAACTTGGAACACACATTTATGAATCTGTCAAGTTTAGGTTACAGATGTTCAATATAACCTCCACCAGCGACACGAACAATATCGCATCAATACTCGAATTCCTACCTTACTCGGGTAACCATGTCCATCGTCACTAACGTTACGTCAAGTCGGACCCGGTTCTTCATCTTTTCTAAGTACTCTACTAGTGTTCGTGCATAAATGTTGTCCGTAATGAAACGTCACAGGAAGAAGTCGCAGGGCGTCAAATCCGGTGACCGTGGAGGTCAACTGAGAAGTACCAAGTCACCGGCTATTTGACGACCAAAACAACGGCTCCGTAGAGTTTCATTCATGTATTCACACACTTGCCAACTCTAGTGAGGGGTGCCCTGTCTTGTTGAAAAATAAAGTCGTGCTCGTTCATTCTCGGAAACAACCAGTCCTGTTCATGATCTTTCGTTCGTGGAGGGCGACAGTCGCACAGAATTTTATGATAGAAATTTCCGTCATTTGACTGTTAATTATTCATTTATTTTACACAATCGTGACTGCGGTTTTATAGCCATTCTCAAATGCATGTTGAAGTGTTAACATATGTCACACCTGCCTGTGACACGTCATCGTTTTTCTTGTCTTATACACCAGTTGTGTTACAGTATCCGAGTATATATCGAAGATACATAATATAGCTGACATCGAGCGCAGTGAAAAACCACTAACACCCAGTGTCGTGTATTAGCAGCCAATATATTCCTGCGACCTGCGTTCGTTACATCTGTTCATCAACTACTGTTAAATACACCAATCTAAGTGTACAAGAAGATTTCGTTTTTCATGAACATCAGTGCCAAGAAGATTAGTTTATAAGAAGGGATTTAGGCGTTAAGACTGGTTACATTGTAGAGGGCTTCAGTACAATAGCACATTTTAGTTTCAGAAGGATTTTTCGTGTCAAAAGTTTAGTTATGAAGTTGAATTAACAAAAGAAGAATGGAAGATTTTAGATTTCAAAGGATTGTAGTTTTCAGTTATCAAGAGGACTTAAGTTTTCCATTTTCTCTCCAGTAAACGTTCCTCCCTTTTTTCTGCTTATTTTCACCGAAAATGCATGTGACAGCCTCGCGTATAGGCCACAGAACCAGAGTGATAGGTCAGGCATAAGAGGAAAACGAGAAATCTCAGCTATTTGGAAGAAAAGAGAAAGCTCAGCGGTGGGAGCATTATCTGCCAAAGAGTAAGTTCCAGATTCCAGTCGCCACCCGGCACATGAAGATTTTGACTGACCACAAGAACAACTGAATCAGTTTCTGAGAAAAACGAAGTCGGAAGTGACATACAGTTTTAGCACTAAAATAAAAATACATGAAAGACACTGATGCAATTAAAGAACAAAATCGTCCCCACAAGGCAGTTAGTTACTTAACTAAGCTGTACTAACCAGTTTCGAGCGAGTGTTCGTTTCTAGTTCACAAATGGTTGTGGACACGTCATCCTAGCAATACGTAACAAAAATCATAAGTCATCAATGAAATGGCTCTAAGCACTATGGGACTCAACATCTGAGGTCATCAGTCCCCTAGAACTTAGAACTACTTAAATCTAACTAACCTAAGGACATCACACACATCCATGACCGAGGCAGGTTTCGAACCTGCGACCGTATTGGTCGCGCGATTCCAGACTGAAGCACCTGGAACCGCTCGGCCACACCGGCCGGCTAAGTCATCAATGGTTACACATATTATGATCATCAGTGGACACAACACGCAATTTTATTCACATACCACTTATGCGCAATTGTTTGCAGATCCATTCCGTAAGTAACAGTGCATGAAGTGATTTTTGTTATATACCTACGAGGACAGGCTGTCCACGTCCATTTGTGAACTTATAAATGAAGTTAAAATTCTCTTTTCCAATGAAGGTAACCTACAGCTACTGTCATTCAACTATCACACAAATCTCGCGTTAGCAGTTGCCTAAGCTTAACAGTTTAGCGTGCACCAGATACGGGAACAGGACTTATTTTCTCTTTCGGTTAGTTAGCGTCGTAGATGTATATGTTGGCCCGCATGTGAGCACTGCCAAACCGCTGCTTGGTTGCATTTATAAGCAAGGTGTACGACTAGGCTCCGTAATGCAAACAGTTGTGATACTGCGCAAGGAACTATATCGCTGGAGCCGTGAAACGACTGGGTAAACCACAGAAATCTAAATCAGGGAGGTATGGCCGGATCTGTTACCGCAGTGCTTCCGCTACAAGTTGAACGTTTTTATCAGTTCGGCGTTACGGTAAGTAGAGGTATGGGAGACAGCCTGTAGGAATCAGTTTGATGCATTAGGTTACGGCCGGCCGAAGTGGCCGTGCGGTTAAAGGCGCTGCAGTCTGGAACCGCAAGACCGCTACGGTCGCAGGTTCGAATCCTGCCTTGGGCATGGAGTTTGTGATGTCCTTAGGTTAGTTAGGTTTAACTAGTTCTAAGTTCTAGGGGACTAATGACCTCAGCAGTTGAGTCCCATAGTGCTCAGAGCCATTTGAACCATTTGAACCATTAGGTTACGCTGGCGCCAAATGCAACAGTAAATGGAAAGTTCTGATTAAAAGCTACCAAACGACAATGCAAACAGGTCACTAAGCGACTGCTACACTCATGTTCAGAAAAAACAGGATACCTTGAACGACTGGAGATTATGCTTTGCAGAAATGATTAGCATATGAGCCATGGGCCCACGGATTCAAGGTCAACATCTACATCGCAATGCAAAACTACCTACTATTTGAATGTGCCTGCGGTTCTTCTTGTTATCATAAACCGAAGGTAACGGATCAGTGTGACTTGAGCAGACGTGCAAGATGCGTCGCAGTCGTATGCGCGAACCGTACCATCATAACAGTGAGTTTGAAAGAGGGTGAATTATTGACATGAGAGAATGTGATGCAGTCATCTGACAAATTGCTGCCCGTGTGGGGCAAAGTGTTTCGGCAGTGCAACAGGTGTGTGGAGAATGGTTCACGGAAGGCCGTAGAATACGACGAGATGGGTCAGGTCGTACCACCCAGACCTCCGTCCGAGAAGATCGACACCTCATCCGAATGACATTGCAGGACAGATCTGCGGTCTCCTTGGCCTTGGCGCAACAGTAGAACAGTGTGACAGTTCGTCACCGTTTATTACGACGTAGGTTACGTTCCCATCGTCCAGTTCTCCGCCTACCTTTGACGAATGTGCAGAATCATACTAGACGACAGTGGTGTATGGAACTAAGTCACTGGGGACGGAAATAGCATCACATAGTGTTTTCGGACAAATTAAGGTTCTATTTGTTTGAAAATGATGACCGCGTTTTGGTTCGCCGCAGACAGGGGGAGTGGCACCACAGTGACTACATTCGGGCAAGACGTACAGCGCCAACTTAAAGCCTTATGGTATGCGGTGCCATTGGTGAGTGTGCAGGGCACTGTGGTCGTGTGACCTGTGTAAACGACGTACTACGCGCCGTAGCCATAACCTTCCTGCACAAACCCCGGACGCCATTTTCCAGCAAGCCAATGCATGACCACATGTGCCTTCTTGGTTTCACACGATTTCAGCCTTTTATCCTAGCCTGCCAGACAGTCACCCTTGTCGCCCATCGAAAATGTGTGGGATATGGTGAAACGACAGGTCCGGCACTGTGACTCAATGACAACCATCACAGCTGAACTTTGGAACCAGGTGAATGCAACGTGGACGGCTGTACCTCAGGACGCCGTTCGCACCTTATCCGCGTCGATGCAATCACGCATGGAACATCAGGGGCCATGGCGAACACTGTGCCTACTAGGCAACAGGAAACATGCTGAACCGAGAGACTGAAATGCTAATAATTTCTGCAGAACATACTAATGCACATGTCCTGTAAATATATACGTCCCAACTCTAATCGTTCAAGGTGTCCTGTTTTTTTCTTCTTAGCATGAGAGTATTTCCCATATTTATATACTCTAGAAGGGTGTAAAATCGAAAGATCCTATTGTATTCCAATTCTCTGCTTTGCGCGCATCGCTGAAATATATGTGACAGTGAGTAATTCCATTGTATATTTTTTTACGTGCCAATCACGGATAGCGTGTGGGGAGTGTTAACTAGAAGTGTGTATGTAGGAGCTATAATTAGTCTCAACACATAAGCATGAGTAGTGGATATATTACTGTTTCCGATTACAAACACTGATCTAAGGTCTCCAATGAACATTAATATGAAGGGTGTCCACCACTCGCTTTCATGACGGCTTGAACTCTGCTTTCCATGAGGTGTCTGAATGTCTGTGGAGAAATGGCAGCTCATTCTTGCTCAACAGCCAGAACCGGACAAGGGAGTGATGTTGGACGCTGGGGTCGGGAGCGAAGTTGAAGTTCTGACTCGCCCCAAAGCTGTTCCACTGGGTTCATGTCGGGACTATGGGGAATACAATCAATTTCAAGAATGTTATTATCCACAAACCACTGCCTCACAGATGCTGCTGTATGACAGAGTGCACTGTCATGCCGGCCGCTGTGACCGAGCGGTTCTAGGCGCTTCAGTCTGGAACCGCGCGACCGCTACGGTCGCAGGTTCGAATCCTGCCTCGGGCACGGATGTGTGTGATGTCCTTAGGTTAGTTAGGTTTAAGTAGTTCTAAGTTCTAGGGGATTGATGACCTCAGATGTTAAGTCCCATAGTGCTCAGAGTCATTTGAACCATTTTCACTAACCGTACCGCTTACACATCCTAAAATGTCTAATAACGACTAGTTATCGATCTGGTTGAGGATTGGGTTAATCAAGTAGGTTTCAGACAACATTACTTAATGGAAACCATATTCGGTACGTAAATGTAATGCGCCCATCAGAGCAGTACCAAAAATACGAGACAACATTAAGAAAATTTTCATTGGCAAGGATGGAAAACAAAGTCCGTTTAAATAACAGTGACGCACACTGCCGGAAAGAAATTAGTACGCCGTACACCTGGAAAGACGACATCAGTTTTTGTCCGATGACGTTGTATGGCACCTGGAGGATAGCAGGCGTATTGATAGCAATTTCACGTCGTCCGCTAACAAACAGCGTAGTGTCATAGCTACCACATTGCCATCTGTGTCTACTCTCTAATAGAGAATGCTCAAAGCCAGAAGGCTCAGTGTGCTGCAGGCGTGTGAAGCAAAGAAGCAACTATGACACAGAGTCGCACTCGTGATTCCTACTGCTGACTTAGCGGGTTTGAAACAGGTCAAATTGTGGCCTTCAGAGTGACGGGAAAACTGCCACACAGGTTGGTCGTGCTGCGTCAGTGGTCACGTGAACATTCTCACATCCGTAAACAAGACTCTGGACGTCCATGCAGCACAGACACCCTCCAGGATCGTCGTATTGTAAGTGTAGCAGTGGCATATCGTACAGCTACATAGCACAGAAGACTTCGAGCCTAGGTGTGTCAACACGAACTGTTGCCAACCGGTTAGCAGCAGCGGAACTACAGGCGCGCGCATCACTAGCCCGTCTTCCACTCAGGTCACAGCTTCTACGTGCACAGATCGACTAGTGTCTTCAGAGGTTCACTTGGTAGATGGAATGGCACCCCGCGCTTCAGCAACGAAAGCAGATTCTGCCTGCACGCCAGCGACGATCGTTTGCGCATACGACGTTGACCTGTTGAGCGCCGTCTCGTAGGGAGCATTTGTCCAAGACACACTGGCCTCACCTTAGCCCTTATGTTCTGGGGTGCGATAAGCTACAGCTCTCGTTCACCGTTGGTGCTTCTGGAGGGGATGCTAACCAGCACTCGGTATATGCAGAGTATTGTTGTGTCTGTTCTTTTGACTTTCTTCCAACAGAAAGGTATTGTTCCAACAGGATAATGCTTTCTCACACACTGCCCTTGAAACTCAACGTGCTCTGCAAGACGTGCAACAACTTCCTTAGCCAGCACGATCTTCGGACTTGTCTCCAATGGAGGTTGTGTGGGATATGATAGGACGAGAGGTGACTCGTGCGACTTGTCAATCTAGAACTGTAACAGGACTACGTGAACAGGTCGAGCAGGCATGGCATGTACTCCAGGACTATATTCCCCATGCATACGATCGACCGGATGCCATAGTCTGCGCCTGTATGGCCGCTCGTGGAGGCTATAACATGTATTAATATAAGTATTTCAGCATGGGTCGATACCTGATCCCTAAGAACCGCTTGTGTTATTGATGTGTAAGTAATCATTTCTTGTACTCCATATGAACTGTTGCAACAATAAATCTTGAACAAATTGGAAATTTCTAAAATGGTGTACTTACACTACTGGCAATTAAAATTGCTACACCACGAAAATGGCGTGCTACAGACGCGAAATTTAACCGACAGCAAGAAGATGCTGTCATATGATTAGCTTTTCAGAGCATTCACACAAGGCTGGCGCCGGTGGCGACACCTACAACGTGCTGACACGAGGAAACATTCCAACCCATTTCTCATACTCAAACAGCAGTTGACCGGCGTTGCCTAGTGAAACGTTGTTGTGATGATTCGTGTAAGGAGGAGAAATGCGTACCATCACGTTTCCGACTTTGATAAAGGTCGGCTTGTAGCCTATCGCGATTGCTGTTTATCGTATCGAGACATTGCTGCTCGCGTTGGCCGAGATCCAATAACTGTCAGCAGAATATGTAATCGGTGGGTTCAGGAGGGTAATACGGATCCCAACGGCCTCGTATCACTAGCAGTTGAGATGACAGGTATATTATCCGCATGGTTGTAACGGATCGTACAGCCACGTCTCGATCCCTGAGTCAACAGATTGGACGTTTGCGAGACAACAACCATCTGCACGAACAGTTCGACGACGTTTGCAGCAGCATGGACTATCAGCTTGGACACCATGGCTGCGGTTACCCTTAACGCTGCATCACAGACAGGAGCGCCTGCGATGGTGTACTCAAAGACGAACCTGGGTGTACGAAGGGCAAAACGTCATTTTTTCGGATGAATCCAGGTTCTGTTTACAGCATCATGATAGTCGCATCGGTGTCTGGCGACATCGCGGTGAACGCACATTCGAAGCGTGTATTCGTCATCGCCATACTGGCGTATCACCCAGCGTGATGGCATGGGGTGTCATTGGTAACACGTCTCGGTCACCTCTTGTTCGCACTGACGGCACTTTGAACAGTGGACGTTACAATTCAGATTTTTTACGACCCGTGGCTCTACCCTTCATTCGATCCCTGCGAAATCCTACATTTCAGCAGGATAATGCACTACCGCATGTTGTAGGTCCTGTACGGGCCTTTCTGGATACAGAAAATGTTCGACTGCTGCCCTGGCCAGCACATTCTCCAGATCTCTTACCAATTGAAAACGACTGCTCAATGGTGGCCGAGCAACTGGCTCGTCACAATACGCCAGTCACTACTCTTGATGAACTGCGGTATTGTGTTGAAGCTGCATGGGCAGCTATACCTGTACACGCCATCCAAGCTCTGTTTAACTCAATGCCCAGGCGTATCAAAGCCGTTATTACGGCCAGAGGTGGTTGTTCTGGGTACTGATTTTTCAGGATCTATGCACCCAAATTGCGTGAAAATGTAATCACATGTCAGTTCTAGTATAATATATTTGTCCAATGAATACCCGTTTATCATCTGCATTTCTTCCTGGTGTAGCAATTTTGATGGCCAGTAGTGTATTTTCTTTTTCTAGCAATGTATATTCGATGAATGTTGTTGTATGCACTACGATTCAAACCATCACATCAGTCGAATAGAACTGACGACAAATATAACAGAATTCTTCACTCCCGCATTCGTGTCTGTAAAGCTACTCATTACTCGTATTAACACACATACACGCGCATAGCAATTACAAATATTATCGGCGCAGTGTACTCAAACAATGATGATTAGCACCACCGAAAATGTGATGCTGCTGTTTCATTTCCTGTCTAAATAGGTGCTCAGTACAGTGCAATTTAAAATATTTATTAAATATTTTTATAAGTTTTTAAATTGTGTCTTATATAAAAGTTGAATACTTTTCTGGTAGTTGCCACCTATTTGCTTTATTCAGTAAGTTAGTTTACGAGCGCATATGTTCTACGTTTTCAGATTAATCGAATATTATCCTGCTCAGTGTTATAATTGAAATATGTGGGAAAATTCGCAAATAAACGTAATCACCGCCTTAGAAACAACATAGTGTCGCTGCTTTTCCGGAACATTACAGCGACGAAGTTGCAGTCTGCGCTGCCAGCCAAGTGATTATGAGCGTACTTTAGGTACCATACATCTCCCTCTCCATCCGACTAGAACGCAGCATTTTATCCACGGCAGATTACAGGGCGGCTAACGTCAAGCATCACCATGCGCAGTCCACAAGTCAGAGCCGAGGCTCTTACTTGTAGCTGCGCATTAACGCTGTCTTTTCTAAATCGAAGATGAATAAGCCCATCTACGGATACCGTGGATTCATACATATTAGTTAACCTTAACACAGTTAAGATTACTAATCTTTATGCAAAAGCAGTGATAGTTGACTTTCTGCAAATTACTAGTTAATTACGAACCAAAAAGTTGTTCATCAAAGGAAATAGAAATTATGATTTATTTTACACACTGGTCAAGTGCGAGGAATCTATAATATCACACCAATACATTAGTAACAAAAATAAATTTTAAATTACGTCTGTAGCTCTTTCAGTCGCACTCGAAAGTACGAGAAGAATCCCAAGGAAATGTAATTCACGCACAAAAGATGTCACTCACAAAGCCTCCGAGAGACCAGTTCGTGAGTATTTTCCGACGGCCTGCAACCATTAGCAAGATCAGTAGTTCGATTAACGGGAGAGAGACTGTGTGTGTGTGTGTGTGTGTGTGTGTGTGTGTGCGTGTGCGTGAGAGAGAGAGAGAGAGAGAGAGAGAGGGAAGGAGAGAAAGCGAAAGAGAGGTGCGCCATTACTGTAATCACAGGTTTATCTAATGACTACGAGAGCACCACGGTGATGGTCAACAAACTCCAGTGTAAGGAGTGACAAGAAAGGCGCTGTGCGTAGCGGAAAGCCTTACTCTCACAGTTATGAGAACTGCAGTGCTACGTTCACATAGTGCGTCGTAATAATTTTTGCATTCGGCATTCCTCATCAAAACGCATGACTACATTTGGATCAGTAATACAGATTTTTCCCGAAGAATCGAGCGGCATGTTCGTCTAAAATTTTTGAGAGAATAGCCGCACAATCGATTTTATCATTATCTGGTAACAGTTCAAGTTAAAGCGTTACGCAATATTTGCGTTATTGTTTCGCGTGTTGCTATGAGAACCAGAGATGCTATGTGACAACCGCACAGCAATTTGTATTAATGTCCGGATACAGATTAATTATTCGCAGTTAAATTCAATTTTTGAAAGGTTTGTTCTCAGCAAAGAGTTAAAATTTCACAGAGTGACTATACCTCTGCCATGCTTGAGGTAAATTGGTTCAAATGGCATTATGGGACTTAACATCTGAGGTCATCAGTCCCCTAGAACTTAGAACTACTTAAACCTAACTAACCTAAGGACATCACGCACATCCATGCCCGAGGCAGGATTCGAACCTGCGACCGTAGCGGCCGCGCGGTTCCAGACTGAAGCGCCTAGAACCGCTCGGCCACAAGGGCCGGCGAGGTAAATTGAACTGTCATTCTTTCTGGAGCAAAAGGTGTCAGCTAGCATACCACACCTCGTAGAAAATGTTATCTGCTTGCCTTTTGGAAACAGTTCCTCGATTCAATAATGATTGAATATTGAATGTCAATGTGCGCTAGGATCTATCGGTTTAATATACTAGGTGATACCTTTTAACCTAGAAAACGTGGCAGTTCAATGTGGTTCACATATGGCGGACTTGTAGCCACTTTACGAAATTAAGCTCTTTGGTTGTCAATACGATCATTGTGCAAATATTAAAGTAGTGTAGCAGTGTTTGGCAGACAACTCATAGCTTCTTTTCTTTCAGAAGATGTCAAAATAATCTTTCAAAAATTCATTCCGTCGCAACATGTCAAGACCAGAGATCAACCGCTACCGTGGGAGTTTTCTGTCGTATTTGCATTTCAGTTCTAATTCAAGATGATCTCTACCTTTCGAATTAATCTTTTAGTAGGGATAGCACCAGTCATTTCAAGGACCAGCATCTTCTGTCACTACACAAACACATTTTTCTTATTTTCTGCACTTCACATGAACTTATCGCTCATAGCATAATAGAAAACACCAACAAACAATTTGCAGTTTTGGATAAATAACAGCTGATAACATATAATTCACTATTAGGTATAAATAAAAACAATTTTTAGAATTGTGGCAAAACTCTAGAGTGGTACAGCATCAGACGCTATACCTCTACAGAGTCCACATTCTAATATAAGTGAAGAAACATATTACTTACTCCAACTGCTATCTTGCGAAATTAGCACCAAGGTAAAATTGAGTAAATTTTGGAATTTACAATGGGGATACCATCAATAGAACAGAAACGGGGAAAGATGATACTGGTGCGAGGTTAGACATAATGTATGAATTATCACCCCAAAGAAAAGTTAATTTACGTGATTGTTTTTTTGTTTTCTTGCAGGTCCTTGTTGATCTGCGACAACTGCCACAAAGTTTAAGGCGGAAAAATTGAGAGACGAAAACGGAAGCACGAACTGATACGCGTAATCAAACAGTAGAAGCGCAAGCGTTCTTTCTGTGGATAACGTCGCGCACAATTTCATCGCTGCAAGTACCCAGCTTGGCCTTCTGGCCGGAACCTATGAAGGCAGCTGTTACCTTTTAAAAGCAGGCATCTGTTAGTCACTTGGAGGTTTCCAGTGATAAAGTTCTATCAGATCTACTGTACGAACATGGCCGCTAGATTACACTTGTGGCAAAGCTAATCGAACGCGTTCATGCAGAGGGTCCCCAATCCAGAAAATAGCAGTTGTAACAACAGTCAGCCCCGAACCCATCAAATGCCGTACAGGCTTTAATATTACGAGTGTTGTAACTTAAATAGTGGCAACTATTTATTCATATCCGATAAAAAAGAGTTACATGTTTCCACCTGTTACTGTCCTTCAAAGTAGTCACCAGCGATGTGTAGAACCCGTTGCCAGCGACGTGGAAGGCGTAGTATACCGTTAGTAGAGCCTGTTCTGTTGATGATGCGAATGGAGCTGTCTACTGGCTATCGAATCTGTGGAACAGTTCTGGAGCGAATGCCACGAAGCGGTTCCTTCATCTTCGGAATCAAATCAAAGTCCATCGACCGAAGACAGCAGCAACAGCTTGCGCTGTATGCGCCCGCGCATTGTCATGCGAAATGATGGGTTGCGCAGAAAGTGTCACCGCTTCTTTCGCAATGTTGGTCGCAGGTGATGCTCCAAAAACGAACACTGTGCATTGATGATCTGTCGTGGAGGAACGTAATGCGTTAGGATAACGCCATCACAGTCGTACACGAGAATCACCATAACTTTAGACTTCTCCATTCGCACCATCAACAGAACAGGCTCTGCTAATGGTATACTACGCCTTCCTAATCGCTGGCAACGGGTTCTACACAACGCTGGTGACTACGCTGAGGGACAGTAACAGGTGCAAACATGTAAATCTTTTGTATCGGTTGTGAATAAATAGTTCCCGTATTTACGTTCCACCCTTCGTGTATCATAAAAGGCAAGGAACCCTTCCTCGCACCGACAGACGAAGGGAGACGAGAACGCTTCAGTTAGTTCCGAGTTGCTCTCGGAAATACGTCACCAGAGGACAACATGGAGAAGAGAGAGACTATCCTATAAAAGCCCATATGTTTTGAAAATGTAGTACTTTCGGCGTCAGTCACGGTTGCGCCGAACCTGTGACGGTCGATTTGAGACCAGTGAGCTACCTTAATACAGTTTCATGTCTCACCTCTCTGCTATTAACACTGATAGGTCTGTACCTAGCGAAGGTAGTGCATTTTTGTGCAGTCGATCTGCACCACCTATGTACTGCTCAAACAGTTACTTATGCTCAAAGGCAGAAAATACTTTGCGATATGCTTTTTTTCCAAAGAGATTCTCATACAGTTAATTGTAATAAAAACAGAAAAGATAATACTTTGGGATTTCCGTTTTCTGAACATTTCCTCAATTAGCTGAGCTCAATACAGGTGTTCCCACCACAGGATACACAGCGTAAAACTTAACAGGAGGCAAGTGTTAACTGCTAGATTTCCTAATGGTGACTCACAGATCTTCCGCTCACAATAATGTCTGCAGCCTGGGATGTCACCAGTCTTGAGATGTGCAATTCGTCTTGGGTGCATAATTGATACTTGGTCAAACGTAGGATAATACCTTTCCACCAAGTGAGGCACTCGCTTATTATGTAGTCTCTTTATAACTCTAATCATCTTTTGTTTCCATGAGTAAAAATATCAGTTTTTGTAATTTCATTTGTTTCTTATTGCTTGTAATTTTTGAGTGACATGTTTGTGCAAGTGTTCTAACATAGTAAGAAATGTTAAGACAGACAAATGTATCTCTTTATTTCAATATCATAGCAACACTTATCAGCGCAAATAGAGAGTGATGTGCTCGAAATTTTGAAAATTCACGGTCGCAAAATTTTCAGTCAGACCAGTTAATTCTAAAAGAAATACTTCGTTTCCACATTTTTGATGATACCGCAAGCGACAGAGAGAGAGAGATAATAATAGTAGTATTATCGTGCGGAGCTCAGTAGACTTTTCTCTCTCACCGATGTAGCGGCCGTTCATATGTGATCTGAAATTACAATTCGCTATTGAATCAGTCCGACATTGGACAGTTTTTGAAATTCCTTGTTTGCTCAGATTGCATACACTGATGTGCCAAAACATTACGACCACCTGCTTAAAAGCTTGTTTGTTTGGAACGAGATACATCACTTATTCTGCGTTATCATGGATGTATACGCACAGGCCGCTGATTTGCTTACGCGGTTAGGTGCCTGATAGCGACCCAAATGGATTCCGTAGGATTTACATCAGGCGAATTTGATCGTCGAGACATCAACGTGACTTGACTATAACGGTTCTCAAACTGCTGTAGCACGGTTTTGGCTTCGAGACAAGGACAAATAAACTGCTAAAAAATGACATCGCTGTCAGGGAAGGCGTCAAGCATGGATGCAGGTGGTTCGCAGCTGTCAGAGTGTCTCCTATTGATACCACAGGTCTCATGCAAGCGCAGGAGGATGTCTCCCATAGCATAATATTGCTCCCACCAGCCTGCGTCCGTGGTGCGCTGCACGTTTCGAGCCGCCGTTCACCTCGATGACGGCGTCCGTGGAGACGACCATCGACCAAGTGTAGCGTTATACTGTTATGTTTAGAATTTAGTTCCTTGAGGAATTTCTGAGGTTGTATAGTTGTACCTGTCCACAAGCACAACGCCTCATCAGTGCACCTAAACCAATATCCAGTCTTGGAAAAGAATGGGCAATTTTCCAAAAACTGTGTTTCAAAATTATCCATATAGATTTCAGAAAGGACTGGACTGGGGGGGATCTCCACAGCTAGGCCATCCAAATGCCATAGCTAGACCATCCAAATGTTTGTTTGTATATCCTACCCTTGAAACGGGAATAATTTTCTGTTAAAAAAAGTTTGTTTAGCTAACCTTGTGTCACCTGTGATAACCTGGTTAACTATCGATTTATAAACTAAGTCTGTGAGAATTTTTAGGCATTACTGAACAGGTACATTAGTGAATAAGTTACTAACATCAAAACAAAGTAGCTTGTCAGTAGGGGGGTCTGCATATCTTTTAACTTGCCAACTGTATTAAGCATACTGTCACTAGGTTTGGACTCCACAACGCTCAAAAAGCTAAAACAATTGGTATAATATCTTCTTTACCCTGTTCTCGACCCACCGCCTCAAGAGCGCTGTAAACAATCAAGAATTTACTTCACATAACAGCCACGCTCTCCAGCCGCGTCTTTATCTGACAAAATCGAATTCATGAGTCGATTACGACAGCTTTTTAAATTTTAAAATTAGGTCAATAATTGTGTGCAATACCGAAAATTGTTCCTGGAAACCGTTAGATAGGCAACCCGCAAGCAGGAGCAGACGATGAGCTGACTGGTTTAACCGTTTGGTGATACAGGTTATTCCCACTTCATTGTTGTGTAGTACGTTAATAATAATGTTCATTTTCTGTTTTCGTTATTTTTTTATGTTAAGGTAAAGTAAACTCGACTGAAAACGTACCTGGTCCTCCATGCTGCTGGTTGTGCGAAGGGCTGGTATCACGTCCACATAAAACTACGTTACTCATAATTCTTAGAATAAATCTGACGTCGTATCAGACTATAAAACTATCCGTGAAGAGTAAGTAAGTAAGTACTCCATTTTCGCTATACGCAGAATGGGCCTTTTACTATGCACAGGAGTGTGAATCTTCCTAGCTGGTTAAAACTAAGTGCTGGACCGTGACATGATACCAATCTTCTTCTTGTGTTGCAATAGCCTTACACATGTAGAAATCAGGCACGATTCACAACCCGAGCTTACATCCCAATTACGTTGTAATTATTAACGCTATTTTTATTACAGTCGTGTAGTACATTTCAAGTTAAAGTTTGATGCTATTGGTAAAGAGAATGTTTAAAATGGTCTCTGCTTAGATGTCAGACGAAATTATGCATGAATATCAAATTGCATTTCCCGAAAGAATGGAAGGAAACACTTTGAATAGGTATTTCCGAAATGTTCAAATATATGTGAAATCTTATGGGACTTAACTGCTAAGGTCATCAGTCCCTATGCTTACACACTACTTAACCTAAATTAACCTAAGGACAAACACACACACTCATGCCCGAGGGAGGACTCGAACCTCCGCCGGGATCAGCCGCACAGTCCATGACTGCAGCGCCTGAGACCGCTTGGCTAATCTCGCGCGGCGGTCCCCCCCCCCCCCCCCCCCCCCCTCCCTGGAAGTTTTACTGCTGCTAATTCAGAGGCAGGCATGGTTACAAAATATTGCGAGGCAACACAATTAGCATGTGTGAGGTGCGACTGTCTTGTACCACTTGGGCAACGATTGATTGGTAATGGCGGTCTGTGTCACGATGAACTCTGTTACCGGATACGTAATGTTTTCTAACACCGACAAGTGGATTTTGCCGTTCTTTGGATACGTATTTCCGCCCTTCCTAGAAGCTTTACTGCTGCTAATTCATATGCTGACACGGTTACAATATGTTACGAGTCAACACACTTATCGTGAGATGTATGGTGTGACTCTCTTGTAGCAGCTGGGCAATGACGAACTGGCTACATAGTGATGGCCTGGAGTCAGGTTTTCTTTCTTTGGGGAGGGGGGGGGGGTGGAGGGGTGGGAGGTCTTCTGACTGGTTTGATGCGGCTCGCCACGAATTCCTCTCCTGTGCCAACCTCTCCAAAGTAGTACTTGCAACTAACGCTCTTAATTATTTCCTGGATGTATTCCAATCTCTGTCTTCATCTACAGTTTTTATCCTCTATAGCTCCCTTTAGTAGCATGGAAGTCTTTCCGTGATGTCTTACATCATCCTGTCCCTTCTTCTTGTCAGTTTTTCCCATATATTCCTTGCCTCGTCGATTCTGCGGAGAACCTCCTCATTCCTTACCTTGTCAGTCCACGTAATTTCCAACATTCTTTTGCAGCACCACATCTCTAATGCTTCGATTCTCTTCTGTTTCAGTTTTCCCAGAGTCCATGTTTCACTATTATACAGTGTTGTGGTACTAGTCTACTTCTCTTGTCAAGGAATGCAGTTTTTGCTAGTGCTAGTCTGGTTTTCATGTCGTCCTTGCTCAGTTCGTCATGGGTTATATTGCTGCCTGAGTAACAGAATTCCATAAATTCATCTACTTCATTATCACCAATACTGATGCTATGTTTCTCACTGTTCTCATTTCTGCTACTTCTCATTATTTTCGTCTTTCTTCGATTTACTCTCAGTCCATCTTCTGTACTCATTTAGACCATTCCATTCATCCGATCCTGTTATTCTTCTTCACGTTCACTAAGGAAAGCAATGTCATCAGCAAATCTTCTCATTGATATCATTTCACTCTGAATTTTATTTCCACACTTGAAACTTTCTTTTGTTTCTGTCATTACTACTTCCACGTATCGATTGAACAATAGAGACGAAAACCTATATCGCTTCCTTACATCCTTTTTATTTATTTATTTATTTAACCTGATCAGATTAGGGCCATCAGGCCCTCTCTTACAAGCGCTTTGTTCTTAGTGTTCCACTCTTATCGTTCCCTCTTGGCTCTTGTACATACTGTTTATAACTCGTCTTTCCCTATATCTCACCTGTATTTTTCTCAGAATTTCGAACATCTTGCAGCATTTGACATTGTTAAACGCTTTTCCAAGGTCGACAAACCCTATGAACATGTCTTGATTTTTCTTTGGTCTTACCGCAATTATCAACCACAACGTCAGAATTGCCTCTCTGATGCCTTTACCTTTCCCAAAGACAAACTGGTCGTCATCTAACACATCCTAACGTTTCTTTTACTGGATATGTAATGTCTTTGCCACGACGACAGATGGATTTTGCTATATTCTAGTACTACAAACTTTAAGAACACTTATATCCTAATATTTAAATTAGAAAAAAGCACTAGAATGATATTTTATTTTCCTGACACTGCGCTGGCCGGGGTGGCCGAGCGGTTCTAGGCACTACAGTCTGGAACCGCGAGACCGCTACGGTCGCATGTTCGAATCCTGCCTCGGGGATGGATGAGTGTGACGTCCTTAGGTTAGTTAGGTTTAAGTAGTTGTAAGTTCTAGGGGACTGATGACCTCAGAAGTTAAGTCCCATAGTGCTCAGAGCCATTTGAACCTTTTGAACCTAACACTGCCCAGAAATATCCATTTAAGAATAAACTTGATTTGAAACATACCTTTAGGCACTGCTGCACAGGTCAGCTATTTAAATTGTATACACATGAAGATGGTATCTGTACTTTCGGACATGTCCGAAAGAACAGATACCATCTTCGTATAAATATAGTTAAGGCTCATCGGCCATTTGACATCTTCTTCTGTGCGGATGCACAAACAATGCCGGAACTCTTACGGGAATCGGCGGTAAAGCCGCGAGTAATGAGTATGATGGACAGGAGCACTAAGAATATTGCGAGACAATAAGCTGGGAGTGTGGGTCTCACGGAAGGCGTGCCAGAGATAAGTCCCTGCAGTCGAACTATCCTCTGTGTTCTCGGTGGCTTAGACGTCGGCACGGCAGCTCAACGTGTTCGATCAGTAACAAAAAAAAAAAACTGAGTGAATGGATCAACTAAGAACCTAAACGGGTGTCTTCGGACGTCCGTCCCGAACAAATTTAACAATATAGAAAAAAAAGATGGATAGAGCGTCTGCCATGTAAGCAGGAGATCCCAGGTCCGAGTCCCGGTCGGGGCACACATTTTCAACTGTTCCCGTTGACTTATATCAACACCTGTATGCAGCTCACGGTATTCATTTCATTGTTATTTCATACTTAAATTGTTGCGTTCCGAATGAAACACGTTTGCGCCTGAGAATAATTTTTTACTGATAAGGTATAAGAGTTCCAATTTATCGTGGTTCATAGGCTGCTTTGAAATTATTTTAATTTATTAAAATATTTTTATCCCGTAAACCTACTGTCATCCTGAAAGCTGAATCTGTCAGAATAAAATGATCTGTAACCATACGGAATAGAGGTTACCAAACTTCAACAAATAAAAATAGCACTATTTCCCAAATTGTAAAGCGTCCTTACTTAACAAATAAATAATACTATGAAACTTTTGTGAATAAATACTAAGTTCATCAATGAATAAGAACGGCAGATGATGATGAATAAGCTTCTTAGAAAAGCGAACAATTGGCGTCATTAGAAAGAAACTGCCATCGTAAGAAAGATACCAGAAAAAATTATAGTAACAGCTTTAAAATCGCTTTCTAGCTATATAGTAAAGATGTCTTCGGTCGAAATTACTTCTGGAAAAGAAATTTACGACTTCACTAGCTCTAAATTAAAATTAAAATTTAACAAAGTTAAACTGTAAAGTTTCGTATACCGGTTGCGTAATTTCGCCTTAGGTTAACTTGTAATGAACCAGAATTTCCAACTGCTTTTGCAACCGGTCTTCGATAGGGTATCATCAATACATTTAAGTAGGACAAAGGGTTGTCTCCGCCCTGTGCCTAGCCCGTGTGGAAATTATTTTTGATTTCTGGTCTCAGTCTTGACTGCGTAATGGACTCGAACTCGTCCCTACTTTGAAGTGGTTCGAAATTGAGTAATGAACCCTAGATACTGAATCGTCGTAAAAATTATGATTGCCGTTGGTACCAATTCGCAGTTCCCCCCAATCTGGTGTTGTCATTATAAGGTACAAAACAGGACATTTTGCACTTATTTTGTATGTGACGTACCACTAGAAACCTTATAATTGTAGTTAACTAGTACATGAACCATAAATTATTTGTTGGTTCGAATAAAATGCGGAGCGGTAAACTTGAAGCAGGTGTAGTAATGATGTAGCATTTTCTTCTTTTTAGTGTTCTGTGGTTAAGAAACTGAGGAAGTGGAAAAAGGTTACAAAAAACAATTCAAAGTTAGTGACTGCAACGAGAATCCAGGCGGAAAGTGCTGTAATCGAAAGTGATAACCATTGGCGTCTTCCGAACGAGGAACTGCTGTTGTTCAAATAAGGAGAATGGGGCTGAGACGGCCGGATCTCTAAGATCTATGATCTCGGAGACACCGGTACACAGTGCGCATACTAACTTCAAAAAAAAAAAAAAATAATAATAATAGGCCGCCTGCCGAAAGCTGAGAAACGCAGCGTCCTACATCTACCTGCTGCGAAGAAAGCATATAACGCCTTCGTTTCCCAGAGGTTTCCCATCTCGTCTACGCGCCAAGCGACGCGAAGGAGGCCATTCTCTATATAAAGATGCATCTTTCAAAAGAAGAATTCGTCCAAATGTTCAGCGGATTGTGACGGAAATATCAAGAAAATGATATAAACTAGAGTGTTAATTGTAACAAGAGGATCAATATCCCGTACGAATGGAAATCTGAATTCAATTATTTGATGCTACTTTCTTTGTTATTTGAGCTCGCGCGAGCCATGGTGTACGCGTCTCGGCTCGTGGCGAGGTTAGCTCTCGTTGCACTAACACTCTGACGTAAGCATAACAATAATATGACAAAAATGTGGAAGCGCTAAAAACACAACACATTATCCTACCTAGTACGGTGTAGGGAATCCGTTGGTCTTCCAGACATCTTCCAGTCGTCTCGGAATATACACTACTGGCCATTAAAATTGCTACACCAAGAAGAAATCCAGATGATAAACGGGTATTCGTTGGACAAATATAATAGAAGTGACATGTCATCACATTTTCACGTAATTTGGATGCGTAAATACTGAGAAATCAGTACCCAGAACAACCACCTCTGCCCGTAATAACGGCTTTGATACGCCTGGGCATTAAGTCAAACATAACTTGGATGGCGTGTACAGGTACAGCCACCCATGCAGCTTCAACACGATACCACAGTTCATCAACAGTAGTGACTGGCGTATTGTGACGCGCCAGTTGCTCGGCCGCCATTGACCAGATGTTTTCAATTGATGAGAGATCTGGAGAATGTACTGGCCAGGGCAGCAGTCGAGCATTTTCTGTATCCAGAAAGGCCGTACAGGACATGCAACTTGCGATCGTGCATTATCCTGCTGAAATGTAGGGTTTCGCAGGGATCGAATGAAGGGTAGAGCCACGGGTCGTAACACATCTGAAATGTAACGTCCACTGTTCAAAGTGCCGTCAATGCGAACAAGAGGTGACCGAGACGTGTAACCAGTGGCACCTCATACCATCACGCCGGGTGATACGCCAGTATGGCGATGACGAATACACGCTTCCAATGTGCGTTCACCGCAATGTCGCCAAACACGGATGCGACCATCATGATGCTGTAAACAGAACCGGGATTCATCCGAAAAAATGACTTTTTGCCATTCGTGCACCCAGGTTCGTCGTTGAGTACACCATCGCAGGCTCTCGTATCTGTGATGCAGCGTCAAGGGTAACCGCAGCCATGTTCTCCGAGCTGACAGTCAATGCTGCTGTGAACGTCATCGAACTGTTCGTGCAGATGGTTGTTGTCTTGCAAACGGTTCAATCTGCTGACTCAGGGATCGAGACGTGGCTGCACGATCCGTTAGAGCCATGCGGATAAGATGCCTATCATCTCGACTGCTAGTGATACGAGGCCGTTGGGATCCAGCACGGCATTCCGTATTACCCTCCTGAACCCACCGATTCCATATTCTGCTAACAGTCATTGGATCTCGACCAACGCGAGCAGCAATGTCGCGATACGTTAAACCGCAATCGCGATGGACTACAATCCGACCTTTATCAAAGTCGGAAACGTGATGGTACGCATTTCCCCTCCTTACACGAGGCATCACAACAACGTTTCACCAGGCAACGCCGGTCAACTGCTGTTTGTGTATGAGAAATCGGTTGGAAACTTTGCTCATGTCAGCACGTCGTAGGTGTTGCCACCGGCGCCAACCTTGTGTGAATGCTCTGAAAAGCTAATCATTTGCATATCACAGCATCTTCTTCCTGTCGGTTAATTTTCGCGTCTGTAGCGCGTCATCTTCGTGGTGTAGCAATTTTAATGGCCAGTAGTGTATAAAGACGGGTCATGTGTGGTTTTCAGTGGAGTCTTGTACCACTTTTCCTGCAAAGTAGTGGCAAGTTAAGGTAACGCTGAAGAAGGTGAACGGTGATCATGACCCTTTCTTCCACACTAGACCAGGAAGGCTCAATAATGTTGAGATCTGGAGACTGTGGTGGCCGGGAGAGATGCAAAAACTCATTCTCGTGCTCATAAAACCAGCACTGGACGATGCAAGGTGCGTGAACAAGGGCCCTGTCATCTTATAATACAGCTTTACCAATGGGAAACAAACGTTCTACCGTGGGATGGACCTGATCAGCCACAATGGTCACATAACCTTAGCAGCATACGACCTTGTAGAGTAACCATGGGTACGACGTAATACCACGATATGGCTGCCCAAATCATCAGGGAACACTCTCATGCTTAATTATTGGGTCAGAAGGTGGAAACAGTGTGAATCAAGACTCAACCGACCAAACGACGTTCTTCTATAGCTCCATAGTTCAGGTTTCACGGCTTCAGCATCACATTTCCCTATTACAGGCATTTGCGTCGCTGACGAAAGTTTTCGATTTCCAGCTCGCGCTGTAATTTCCTGTTTACGGAGTTCCCTTCGTGTGTTTTGGTGCTGACAGAGTTCACGGGTACGAGATTCAGTTCTGCATTGATTTTTGCAGTTGTCGTCCTCTCATTTCTCGCCACAGTCCCCTTCAATGACCGTCCGTCACAATCAATCAACACACTTCCGTCCGCATTGTGACTTAGCAGATGATGATTTTCCGAGGTACAAATTTTCGATACACTACCTCTTGAAACACGAAACACTTCGCTTCCTTACTTTCGGAAGTACGCAACGTACGAGCACCAACAATTTGCCCACCTTCGAATTCACTTAGCTTCGACATAATGCACTCAAACATTACACAGAACACTGGTCTGACCACGACTGACATTTGCAATGCCGGCCGCTGTGGCCGATCGGTTCTAGGCGCTTCAGCCCGGAACCGCGCTACTGCTACGGTCGCAGGTTCGAATCCTGCCTCGGGCATGGATGTTTGTGATGTCCTTTAGGGTGGTTAGGTTTAAGTAGTTCTATGTCTAGGGGAGTGATGACCTCAAATGTTAAATCTCATAGTGCTTGGAGCCATTTGAACATTTGCAACGGATGGAAGACCATGTACAGGTCCCGTTCGTGGCCAAATACGACACCAAACCCTGCAGGATTGTCTAGCATCCCCATTTATGTTGAAGCATTCATTTGTAGAGGTATTTTCATATTTTTGTCCAACCTGTACGTGTACTTGGAACGAAAAGATGTATTACTGTTAAGTGATGTATGGAAATTTGTGGTAAGTTCCTATGGGACCGAACTGCTGAGGTCGTAGGTCGCTAGGCATACACACTACTTCATCTACTTTACGCTTAGGCCATCATACAAACCTATGGCCGAGGGAGGACTCGAACCTCCGACGCGGGAAGCCGCTCGAACCGTGGCAAGGCGACCTAGACCGCGTGACCACGCCACGGGGCGTTAAGTGCTGTTCTCCAAGCAAAACGTTAACATTGAAAGATATCTGGCAGGAGACGCCATATTGAAAGATAACGTTAATAATGTAAGAGATCCTGGGAGGGGACACTAATTGCAAGATAGCGAAAACTAAATACATAAAAAAGTAATCCTGGCAGCGTACGCAAAATGGAATGGGTACGAAAATTTTTCTGACAGGGTCCGCTAAATGGAATGTTTACTCTTGGCAGCTGACGCTAAAATGTATGATATCCTAGCAGAGTCGTACACAATGAAAGCTAACACTTGGGGTGACTATATTAAAGTGATGACTTGATTGAGAAGGCAGGCAAAATTTAGTTTACTGACAACATTTACTTTTCCAAACACACAAACAACAAAAGAAACAAAGACAGGCCTAATTAAACCTAAAAGGATTACTTTCGAGCCGGGCGGAGTGGCCGAGCGGTTCTAGGCGCTTCAGTCCGGAGCCGCGTGACCACTACGGTCGCAGGTTCGAATCCTGCCTCGGGCATGGGTGTGTGTGATGTCCTTAGGTTAGTTAGGTTTAAATAGTTTTACGTTCTAGGGGACTGATCACCTCAGATGTTAAGTCCCATAGTGCTCAGAGCCATTTGAACAATTACTTTCGAATATAACAACTAACAGGCGGTTTATGACCACAATGGTCAAGGTTCCTGGGTGGCAAAGGTGAGTTAAATACACTGGCCCTAAAAAAAAAATGTGGATATCGCGATCTTTAATTGTTCTGACGCTGAGCAGACTTTGACTGTTCAATCTACGTTAGGCTATGTGGGTGCAGCTGAGAGCAAGTGGCGATGGGGATTTGTACGCCTAGACAAGGCCAGAGCGGCAGTACTTTACCCTGTTTGCTTCGTGCAGCAATGTAACTTTCATCTGGAGAGTCGTGTGCGCTAGTGGAGAGTCGTAAGGCGGCAACTGTGAGTCGATCGTGCCACGAAAGAAATGAAAAATCCCACGATCTAGCGATCGGGCAGACGTATCGCGATTTGCTCCCTACTAGAGCCCTCAAATCACGGAAGATTTCACTGTGTGACACACCAATTCGCTGGTCGTACCGAGCACCAATTTGGCTCACTTATACGACAGAACGCACAAGGATGCCAAACGTCAAGACTGGTAAACCAAAAACGAATAAGTGTGCCCTCGGCAAACGAGCAGTCCGAGACGTTTGAAGTCACACTATCAGTACAGTAAGAACTTCACCACAGGCTCCCCAGTCTAACTAATCACAAGTGAAGTTAGGACAGGTCCCAGGTACCAACCACACCTGTAAGAACTTCGACCAGAAGTTGCTTCCAGACCGAAGTCCAGAGCCAGAGTGCCTCGCACCTCTTCAGATAAACAAAAATTCCCGTTTTTCCGCACAGTACACGAACGACAACACCTTCCATTCTGTCTTGAGCCAACCACTGAACTTTAGAGGTGCTAAATTTCCCCTTCTACGCGCCAGGACAAACTCAGGACCAACCAGTGCAAGAGTTAAGAGACCTGCGTCTCTGAAAAAAAAAAAAGAAACCTCCAATTACTGACTTTTTTTAAGTTTTCGCGGGGGGAGAAGATGTTTTTCTGTGAAGTCGTGTCTCTTCCCACAGCAACAAGCGAACAGATACAATCTTACAAATCTTTATCTTAATTGCTTGTGCCTCCGAGCAAGTTAGTCCTAGCTATGAGGTGTGATAAAGATTCTATGTTTAAACGTTTCCCGAGACGCCAGCGTTTCCTCTACAACCAAGGCGGCCGATGGAAGTGGGTCACAGGCCCCTTTGCAGTTTCGACGAACATGAAAACTTGTAAATTTTTATTAGACGTGGAGCAGTCCACAATGCTCGGTTTACAGTCCCAATGTGTAGAGGCGTCCCTTCAGTCCGTCGCCCCAAGCCCAGCTTTCGGCTGGCGCCGATGCACGTAAAGTGGACATTGTCCTGCTGGAAACCCATCTCGACTAGAGGGTGCTCTGTTGGCCTCTATGCGGCCGTGGGCCTGCCCGGCAAGATTTACTGAGGGATGGGCTCGCCGCCACTTGCTTTCAACTTCCAACATGCTGTTTCTACGAACTAAGAAGCATAAAAATATCTCATGCTTTTAGCACCATCAACGCTTGCTCAGGCTGTTAACTTTCTGGGGTCTCCCATAAGTTGCGTAACGTTGTAACAAAATCGTTATAAAAAATAGGTGAGAGAGTAACTTGTCCTCTCTCAACGTAACTTCAATGAATTTCATCCCATCTTCTATAGTCATTTACTAAGACGGTATCTGTTCTTTAGACAATGTCCATGACCAAGCAGCTCGTTAGAATGAAATTACAATTAAAGAAACACCCTTAGCTGCTTACAGGCGTTGACATACGTCAACGGGGACAGATGAAAACGTGTGCCCTGACCGGGACTCGAACCCGCTTACATGGCAGGCGCTCTATCCATCTGAGCCGCCGAGGACACAGAGGATAGCGCGACTGCAGGGATTTATCTCTGGCACGCCTCCCGCGAAACCCACATTCTCGACGTATTATCCCGCACTACATTCGTAGTGCCCCCGCCCATTATACTCATTACTCGCCGCGCGTTGCCGATTCCCGTAAGAGTTCGGGCACGTTTGTGCATTCGCACAGAAGAAGAAGATGGTCTAGTGGCCGGTGAGCGTTACCTATATATATACTAAGATGGTATCTGTTCTTTCGGACATGCACAAACAGTGCCCGAGCTCTTACGGGAATCGGCAACGCACCGTGAGTAATGAGTATAATGGGCGGGGGCACTACGTATGTAGTGCAGGACAATACGTTGAGAATGTGGGTTTCGCGGGAGGCGTGCCAGAGATAAATCCCTGCAGTCGCACTATCCTCTGTACCCTCGGTGGCTCAGATGGATAGAGTATCTGCCATGTAAGCAGGAGATCCCGGGTTCGAGTCCCGGTCGGGGCACACATTTTCACTGTCCCCGTTGACGTATTTCAACGCCTGTAAGCAGCTAAGGGTGTTCATTTGATTATAATTTCTATAGTCACTTTCTCAACGTTATTCTTAGTTCCTTTCATTTTCTTCGATTCTTCTTTGTCAAAACACAAACGTTTCGTAACAACCATGCACTTCTCCAAGACGTCATCTCGCTCAAGTGCTGTGGAAACAATAAGAAAATTAGATTAATCTGTCGATTAAAAACAAAGGAGACAAAAGTCATATTGTAATGAAATACGAGTATCTGAAGGCTGCGTTTATTACACTTTCTGATTAAAATATAAGTCTTATCGCGATCTATCTCTCAGTCTTTAACACTGGTTTGGCTTCAGCGATCTCATCATTCCTGTACAATTATAATAGCTTTCACAGCACGCAAAAAGCCATAAACGCTGGTGTCGCAGATGAGCTGAAATGCTGTCAGAAATTAAACGCCCGCTAAACTGTGAAGAGGCCTACAAAGGAAGTCATTAACTCGTAGCGTGATTAAAGCAAACCGTTTGAGGGCGTTATAGAGAAATATCAAAAGCGACATTCCGTTTAAAAAAAATGCTTCTACGGGCGTAATAAATGGCCATTAGCGATCTGACGCGTTTTGACCGACCAAAAACGAAATACGCAACTTGCTAGACTGAACGGCGTTAAAAAAATTCATTGTATTTCTCATTAAACACAGCTTCTATCTGTATTTACGGTGTAATAATGTATGAGTGATATTTGGTATGGTTAACTTATACCAGTGACATTTGGTATGGTCAACTGGCCTCTTGTCCACGCCCAGCATAAAGTAAAAATTGCGCTGTAGAAATTTAAAAAGTGCTTTATATTTCAATAAATGTTGATTCTGCTGAGAGAAATGTTTACACACAACAGACTGAATTTATAGACTTTACAAACAAAATGTTTCTCTAAGTACAAGGAGTCGTTGATTATGTTCTTTTTCTCACTACATTCGGCAGTGGTTTACATTATTTCAACTTTATTGTGTCACGTACATGTGTAGACTTCGTGAGCAGAGTCAGATTAAAAATAATTGTTCTCAGTTTTGGACAGCATAATATTGTGAGGAAACCAAAGTGTCGTCTGAACACGCTGGGCCTTTTATTGCCACGGAAGGTACAGAATCCAGTTAATTTTGACCAGCAGCACATGAAAACGGTTGTGGATGGCAGTTTACGTATTTGCCCTGAAGATGAAACCATTTGGTGTCGAAACTGGTAGGATGTGTTAAAAAGAATAAACGTCGTTTAATTCAATTACAGCCGCTGGTTTTGTTATCATTATTGAAGCACTGGTCCAAGTGATCTTTGCCAGAGTATGTAATATACAGTGTGCATCACATAAAACTTACAACAAAAAGATTTCGAAAATGGGAAGTGCTACTGATGTGCCCAGTTTTCACAGAACGGATTGGTAGTCAGGGGCGTGTATTGTTAGCCACTCAACAGATTGTAATAATATTTAGAAAGTGTATTTTTTGGGAAAAATACACTTTTTAAAATTGAACAACGATTATTGACACAAACAAACTAAAATTAGGAAAAGTTAGAACTCAGTGGTGTTTGTTGCAGGATTCTAGTGCGAGGTATCGTATTCTGAAAAGTTTCCACACCAACCCTTTTTGTGCCTTTCAACATGCGTAGTTGCTAGGTACGATGTTGTTATGTTTGCTTACAGTGTGTATGTGAGTTCCTTGAGTGCACTGCTACTTGTTAGTCAGCTTGTGACAGTCGAAGCAGTAGGTCGTGAATGGCCGATGGGATTTACCGATGCTCATGGTGTGTGGAGAGTGTACGAAGAATGCAGTTCGTTCTTGTACGACATATGCGGTAAGATGTCGCAATAGGCGTCAACTATCTCGGCAATTATTGTCAACCTCTTCAGCCAATTACGTGAAGGTGGTGGTGTAACACTTAGACAACGAAACGGAAGGAACAAGCGGCGAAAGAAGAGGGGGAAGTTAATGTTATTGCTGCTGTTGCAGTAGATCTGCACGTTAACTCCCGCGCAATCGCACAAGGAAATGGCATGACTCAGGCAAGTGTCCTAGGCACTCTCCATCGACATAAGTCCCATACCTACCACATCTCTTTCCATCAAGAGCTGCGTCGAATGAGAGTCGTATTAACTTTTGTACGTGGGCATTAAGACAGAATACTCCAGATGTATCCTGTATCTTGTTTAGTGATGAAGCCACATTTACCAATCATTGTCAGGTAAACCGCCGAAATAGAGCACCATTGATCTGTTGACAATCCCCGTTGGTTTCGTCAGGTGGAACTTTAGCATCCATAGAGTGTAAACGTGTGTTGCGGGATAACGAACCATTAAGTTCACAGGCCCGTTTTTCATAGGAGGAACACTAAAAACGCACAAATATCGCTGTCTCTTAACAGATCGTCTTCCATGGATGCTAGAAGACGTTCCTCTGCAGACTATGGTACCAAGATGATGGCTGTGCAGCCCATAGTAAACGAAGTACTATAGTACGTCTTCACGAATTGTTCCCAAATCATTGGATTGGACGCAGAAGGTCTGTACCTTGGCCAGCCCGTCCCCCCATATGACAACTGTAGACCGCTTTTTGTGCGGAAAGCGGAAGGACGCTGTCTACAAGAACGTACCAAGTACACCCGATGATATGCAACGACATATTACTGCAGCTGCTCGGACATCCCACAGATATGCTAGCACGTGGACAGCAGTCGCTCCATACCAGACTGGAAGCGTGTATGGGCGCTGCCGGTGGTCATTTTGAACACAATCTGTGATATGAGGATCAGTTGTCTCGTTACTGGTCAGAATCTACATAACTGGTGTATATACTTCTGTTGTTCTTTAGTGTGTGCTAACACAGTACTGTGAAAGTGTCGCTGTGAGAATTTTTCAAAATACCATATCCCGTAAACGACTGGCACTAGAATCCGGAACCAAACACCACTGACAGTCTAATATACAATTATAAAGAATGTAGGAACCAGTCGCGGAAACGTAATTGATATATCTTGTTGAAAATCGATTTCAACTGATTGTCCTTGGCAGATTTCTATCATGATAGATTTCCTGCCCGAGGCAGGATTTGAATCTGAGACCGTAGCGGTCGCGCGGTTCCAGACTGTAGCGCCTAGAACCGCTCGGTCATTCCGGCCGGCGGCGGTCAGGAGAGCTCTGTATAAATTAGAACATGCCAAGGCAGTACTTCTACTTATGGCATGTATCGCTTAGAAAAATGCACCGATGATGACTGATACCAATCGAAATCGATTTGCATCAAAATAAATAAATTATGTTCCCGTGACTGGTTGCTACACTCTTTATAATTTTATATTCCACAGTCGCTGCACACAAAGGGAACCTTATGGAGCCCAACATTCAAAAGTCTAATACACCCTGCTTTTAGTTTGTTAAAGTCAATAGCCATTGATCCATTTTAAAAAAGTGTATGTTTCCACAAAAAATGTACGTCCCAAGTATTATTACAATCTGTTCTTTGGCTAACAGTACGAATCCCTGTCTACAAATCCATTCAGTGAAAACCGCTCCTTGGTGGTGGTAATTTCGTGTGTGACTAGACTGGTGAGACCATAGGTCCCTAGGTTTATACACTATTTAATCTAATTATACTAACATACGCTGAGGACAACACACACGTTCACACCAGAGGGAGCAGCACTCGAACCACCGACGGGCGGGGGGGGGGGGGGGGGGGGGGAACCCGGGCGAACCATGGCAAGGCGGCAAGGCGCCGAAGACCGCGCGGCTACCCCGATCGGCGAAAACCGCACATTTGTAGCACTCTTTCCATTTTCGCAATATTTGTGGTGCACGTTTTAGGTAATTCACACTGTACACACCATCCGATCAAAAGTATCCTGACACCCTACGTAATGCAGAAGTCATTACAAGATATCCCGAGAGGCGGACTTATCGGTGTAAAGGAAAGGAGGAGGGGCTAGTGTATTTTGTTGTCAGTAGAGAAGCAATAATTGCACAATAGGGCGGTCAGGAGAAATGGTTCAAATGGCTCTGAGGACTATGCGACTTAACTTCTGAGGTCATCAGTCCCCTAGAACTTAGAACTAATTAAACCAAACTAACCTACGGACATCACACACATCCGTGCCCGAGGCAGGATTCGAACCTGAGTCCGTAGCGGTCGCGCGGTTCCAGACTGTAGCGCCAAGAACCGCTCGGTCATTCCGGCTGGCAGCGGTCAGGAGAGCTCTGTATAAATTAGAACATGGACTAGACGTTGGATGTCATCTGAGTAACAAATCCGTCAGGGCCATTACAATACTTCTTAAGCTTTTTGAATGAAAGCAGTCTCGGATGCAAAATTGTTTTCCAATCGAGACTGTTTTCATTCAAAAATATTCATAACCAGTCGGTGCATCAGGGAGCAAAATGGAATGGAATCAGTATTACCTTCTAAAGCTGTCCAAATAGACTGTTGGTGGTGTGGCTCAGAAGTGTGAGCCACAGCTAAAGCAAGACCAGGCAGACCTTATATGCTGATGCACAGGGACCGTCAAGCTCAGCAGAGGGTGATGGTAAAAAAATCACATGAAATCACCATAATTCTAAAGTCCTCGTAGCAGTCCAGGTAGCACAGGTAGCTTAAGGAGTACAAACGTGTTGGGTTCAATAGTCGAGCTGCCTTTCATAAGCCACGCATTCCAGTAGTGAGTGCTAAGCAACGCTTGAGGTGGCGTAAGGAGCGACGTCACCAAATGGTGCACTCCGTCTTCACGCCACGAGTGGCCTACCGGGATCATCCGACAGCCGTGTCATCCTCGGTGGAGGATGCGGATAGGAGGGGCGTGGGGTCATCGCACCGCTCTCCCAGTCGTAAGATGGTATTCTTGAGCGAAGCCGCTACTACTCGGTCGAGTAGCTCCTCAATTGGCATCATGGCAACAGCGCATGGCGACCTGGATGGTCACCAATCCAAGAGCCGACCACGCCCGACAGCGCTTAACTCCGGTGATCTCACGGGAACCTCACCAAATGGTGGATAACTGGAAACGAGTGATTTGTAGTGATGTGTCGCGATATACCCTATGGCAGTCCGGTGGAAGGGTGTGGGTTTGGTGAATGCCTGTAGAACTTCAGCCTGTCATCATATGTAATGCCAACAGTGAAGAGCAGAGGAGCTGGTGTTGGGGTATGGGTGTGTTTTTCGTGGTTAGGGTATGATCACCCGCTAAATACGGATGGAAACATACACATTTTACAGCATAGTCTACTGTGTACAGTAGAGCAGCAATTCGGAGACAACGATGGTTTGCATCGGCAAGACGATGCAACGTATCATATTGCAGCATCTGAGAGGCAATAGTTTGTGAACCACAACATTCCTGAAGTTGACTTTCTAGCCAAAAATCCCGATCTGAATCCAATGGAACGCCTTTGTGATGAATTAGAACCTCGACTTCGCTCCAGACTCCAGCGTCCAACATAGGTCGCTTCTGTAATTTCGGCTCTTGAGGAAGAACGGGCTATCATTCCGTCACAGGCACCTCACTGAAAGTGTCCCAGCGGAATTCAAGCCATTAAAAGGCGAAGGGCGGTCACATACCACATTAATGTCCCTAATAGGTGTCCGGATACTACGGAACTACAGTTACAAGTGACCTTCAAAAGAGATATAATATTTATCGTGGCAAGTGCCTCCATCATTGTATATAACACAAACTGTTGATCTTCATCTGGGTATGTAATACGTACTACTGCAGTTGACCTCCTCGAGCATATGACACACGTGCTGTTGAAAGTGGTCATTGTCTGTGTGTTACACAGGGATACAATTTTTGAGGCTTTCGCGACTACTTCGTGACGTATAAATGACCCCATTTTCCGCTAAGGGCTGTACAAGTTTCTATTCTGCTGTTTCTGTTCCGGTGTTAGGCTACTGTCAACCATCATTATTCGATTCTATGTCACGGCACAGATGTAAGTAACGATACTCTTGCAGGATTATGCGTGACATTATAGCAATGGAAACAACAGCTGTGATCATTGACACAAGTACCACAACGCGTAAACTTGTGCTGTTCACATGGTGGTTGAAATACGTACAGGGTGTTTCAAAAAGGGCTTTACGACTTGGAAAACTCATATAAATTAATTCACAGTACCTACAGGGGTGATTGTAGTATCAATTTGCAGGGAAATGCATCAAATTTTGTCTCGGGTAGCTCGCTAGTGCCGAACTGCACCGTAAAGAGCGCTAGCGGCAGTTGCGTTAAAGATGGCTACCTTCACTGGACCCGAGCGTGCTAGCTGTGTGTTTGGTTTGAAGAAGCTAAGTCTGCGACGACAGTTCAGTGTAATTCCTGTACAAAGTACGCCAAAAATCCTCCTACTAGGTCTACAATTTACGAGTGGCATGAATGTTTCGTAGAAACAGGGTGCTCGGTAAGACATGGGAAATCATTTTTGCCATGAGAGAACCATCAACGGGATAGTGTACCTGGTATGTTACAACTATTTTTGATACCACAGATCGACGAGGATGACCAAAAACGTCGATTTGCCGTGATGCGCCAATTGTATGGACCCCACGTTCCACAGACCTGACATAAGTCAATTTTTTTTATAGGGATTCATCAAGAATATCGTGTTTGTACCTTCTGTGCCGGCTTTTCTACCTGAACTTAGAGCAAGAATTTACGCCGTCACTGAGCAAGTTACACCTTAAATTGTACAGCGAGTTTGGGAAGAAATTGACTTCCGATGGGCTGTTTGCAGGGTAACCAACGGAAATCACATACAACATCTTTGGTTTAAGGTAAAAAAACTGGATGTGTTTCCCTAAAAAATAACACTAAACCCAGCTTATATCTTCTTTCAATAAATTTATATGATTTTAAAGTTGTAAAGTCCTTTTTGAAACACCCTGTATTTCATGTGATATTACGGATAGCTGAGATAGAACTCAGCATCCAGGTATTGATGAAGGGGGCGTGTCTACCGTAATGCAGTCAAGGCACTGTGCAAATGCAGTGATGGTGGACCAACCCTCTCGCTTTTCCGCTCTGAAACGCATCTGTATTGGAAATTTGGAATATTTGTGGTAAGTTCTATGGGACCAAACTGCTGAGGTCATCGCCGGCCGGTGTGGCCGTGCGGTCCTAGGCGCTTCAGTCTGGAACCGCGTGACCGCTACGGTCGCAGGTTCGAATCCTGCCTCGGGCATGGATGTGTGTGATGTGCTTAGGTTAGTTAGGTTTAAGTAGTTCTAAGTTCTAGGGGACTGATGACCATAGATGTTAGGTCTCATAGTGCTCAGAGCCATTTGAACCATTTTTTTTTGCTGAGGTCATCGGCCCCTAGGCTTACACACTCCTTAACGTAACTTAAACTAACTTACGCTAAAGGCAACATAGACATCCATGCCCAAGGGATAACTCGAGCCTTCGACGAGGGGAGCCGCGTGAACCGTGGCAAGGCGCCTCACACCGCATTGCTTTCCCGCGCGGCCTCATCTGTATTGACTTAACTAATGTGGACATACGGAAAACTAATGAAGGGTCTAATTTTGTTCAAGGTGAAGGTCGGTCGTGGCCAAGATTTTCTCGCCGCAGAGGAGGTGGAACACATTCGATTGTACCGACTTTTGCTAGAATAGCAACGGCCTGCACTGCTGTCACTAAAAGGGGAACTCTTCAGAGATATTCTGTCTTACTTTAATTGCGCCAGTATTACAGTTCTACTTTTCGCGGTCACATTCTAAACCATAAAGGCACCGTAAATTTGTTTTGTAACTGCCTACACTAATTAACGTTCTAGTTATAATTGAAATCTGAGCCACAACAATGTACACTCACCGCCTATTAATTCCTTTAGATCTGGCAGACAAATGTGTTCTGGCATGCAAATACTAAATCTTGCAAGCCACAACCCATTGCACTTTAGAGTTGTGTTTGATAAATATTTTGTGTTGGTTATGATTACGATGTGGAAGTGCAGATACAAATATGCAGGGGTTCGTGCTATTTTAGTTCACGTTTCGTGTACCCAGTGCATGATGGTCTCCCTTCAAGCTAGACAAGTTTCGAGGTTTGTAGTTTTTTCGTTTGTCGCTTACTTCGTGAGATATTTGGCCCGGTCACGATCAATGGACCACCCTGTATATGTTACATGCAGGATGTTTCAAAGCCTTTGCTTCAAATTTCTAGTGGTGCCAGATCAGGTCACGGGGAACGTTTTTTGTTAGAGATAAAATGCTTGCTGATGCTTCCCTGCGACACTAGGTGTCCTTTTCTACCGGTTGTTCCATGATTATGCACTAATAGTCAGAGGGTATTGCAATGCGGTTGTGTGGGAAGGAGTAGAAGAAATAGTTTGCGAAAGAATATGGGCTAACCCAAAACAGCCTTCTGTGAAATTGGAAGCATGGATGGTAACATTAAGAGTGTAATGTGAATTCCACTTCTGCGTGAAGAGGAGAGAGCGGATATGTGGTAAGAGTGCATTGAAGACCTCTATGAGGTGGAGGTCTTGTCAGATGTCGTGATAAAAGAAGAAACATGAGTGGAAAGGAAAGAGATAGGGGATCCAGTACCAGAATCAAAATTTAAAGAGCATTGGAAGACTTAAGATGAACTAAGGCAGTTCATGCGTCCAAGTTGCTGACAAGAATAATATATAGACGAATGGAAAAGAAAACTGAGGATCGGGTGGATGACGAACAGTTTATCTTTAGGAAAGGTAAAGGTACCAGAAAAGCAATTCTGACGTTGCGGTCGATAATGGAAGAAACAAGACATGTTCGTAGGATTTCTCGACTTGGAAAAAGCGTTCGATTACATAAAATGGTGTAAGATGTTCTAAACTCTGAAAAAAATAGGGAAAGTCGGGTAACATACTCGTACAATTTGTGCAATAACCAAGAGGAAATAATAAGACTGGAAGACCAATATTGGAGTGTTCGGATTAAAAAAGGTGTAAAACAGAGATGCACTCTTTCACCCCTCCTGTTCAATCTGTATATCGCGAAGCAATGATAGATATAAAGGAAAGCTTCAAGAGTGGGATTACAAGGCGAAAGAATATCAATGACGAGATTCGCTGACAACAGTGCTATACACAGTGAAAGTGAAGAACTACAGGATCTACTTAATGGAATGAACAGTCTAATGAGCACAGAATGCAGGCTGACAGTAAACCGAAGAAAGACGAAACTAATGAGAAGCAGCAGAAACGAGGTTCACGAGGTACACGAAGTTAAGGAATTATGCTACCTAGGCATCAAAATAACCCGTGTCGGAAGGAGCAAGGACATAAAAAGCAGACTAGCACTGGCAAAGTGAGCATTCCTGGTGAAGAGCGGCCTGTTCGTATCAGACATAGGCCTTAATGTGAGGAATACATTTCTGAGAATTTACGTTTGGAGCACAGCATTGTATGGTACTGAAACATGGTCTACGGGAAGACCAGTGCAAAAGACAGTCAAAGTATTTGAGATGTGGCGTTACAGAAGAATTTTGATAAGTAGGAGGACTGATAAGGTAAAAAATGAGGAGATTCTCCAGAATCGGTCTACAGCGGTATATGGGGAGAACATTTACAAGAAAAACGGACTGGATGATGGGACATCTGTTAAGACATTAGGGAATAACTTCTATGTTACTAGGGGGAGCTGTAGAGGGTAAAAGATGTAGAGGATAACATAGAGCGCAATACATCCAGCAAATAATTGAGTTTGTAGTTTCTTCCAGTGTATTTTGCAATATTTATTTAAGAACATTGTGTAAACCTTTTGTGTTATCTTCAATAGGTCAGAAAGAGCGTTTACTGCGTATTTTGTGCTCTCCAAATAACGATTGCTGTTGCGTTTACAAAGCTTACATGAGAGCTTTACATGGCACAATATGTCTGATTTATTTTTATTTTTTATTTTACAGTTCTAGTGTTGTAAGACCTGTGGAGCAAATATTCATGAACATGGAACGAGTCAATACATAAAATTATCATCACAAAAGATAATTATAGATTAAATAAAATTTGAACAAATCCTATGCAGACAACAAACTTCTGTGTCTAAACTAGCATCAACAATGCGACGCTAGAGATTGCATAATTTTTTGAAGATACTCCCCAGCAGGACAGAAGGGATGAGCCATGAGAAAATTCCCAATTTAGAGTTAAAAGTGGGTGGATTATTGCTGATATCTTTTTTTTTAATTCTTGTTGTAGATTATATAGGCCAACGAAAATTTTTCTTTTAAAAACGTTTTTACTTTGATACCTGATCTTTATAAATTTTTATAAGCTGAATCCAAATCTAATTATAGTTGTTTTGTACCACCCATAGTTTTCGAGCAATATGCTTTTTATTATATAGAATAAAAATCTTATGCTATATGGTAAATGGGGAAATTAATGAAATGGTTTGTTACGACATAAGCATGGTTTGTATTTACAGTAAGCTACTTAAAACAATGATATGTGTTAATAGAGGTTTCACTTGTCAGCTGTAATTGGTTTGTATTTTCTTTCGCTTTTTTCTTTGAAGCTTCTTGTGTAGCTTTTTCTACGATGAGTCGCTTACTGGACTTCTCGGTGAAGTGACCAACAGTAGTCCTCCATCATGTTTGTGTTCCAGCGGCCTTGGTAGCGTTTTTCCATCACTTTAATGTCCTGGTGAAAATGCTCTCCTTGCTTCTCACTAACATCCCCCATATTGTCTGGGAAGTAATCAAGGTGACTGTTCAAAAAGTAAACTTTCAGGCTCATTAAACATCCTAAGGTTTTAAACTTCTTTAACATTGTAGCTATAATATAAACATATTTTGGGTCTTTTTCATGTCCTAAGAACTTTATAACGACTTGCTTGAATGATACCCATGCTTCTTTCTCATTTAAGGTCATTGTGGATTCAAAGTCAACATCAAACATCAATTTTCTAATTTCATGTCTGACAAAGACTCCTTCTTTCAGTTTAGCTTCAGAAAGGTGTGGAAACTTTTGGCAGATACTTAAAACATGATCCATCTTTATGCAAGGCCTTTACAAACGGTTTCTTTAGGACTAACTTTATATGTATAGGTGTCAGGAGTACATTTTTTGGATCTACAAGGTTTTTGTGTAGAATGTTGTTCTCACCAGGTTTAAAGACTTCCTCACAGGCCAGTTCTTTCTGCACCAGTGTTGATCCCTAGCCCTACTGTCCCATTCACACAAGAAACATGGAAATTTGATAAAACCACCTTGCTGACAAGGATCATGCATGTTACATTTAGATCGTCACCTATCATCCAACCATGAGCAGAATAGCCTGTTTTATTCAGCACTATTTCTAGGTTTCCATAGCTTTCTTTCATATATACAGAATGTCCAACAGGTATAGACGCATACATGTTACCATCGCGTAATCAAACAGTCTTTAAACTAGTTTTGGATGAATCAATAAACAGCCTCCAGTCTTCCTTTTTGTATTCAATACTACACTCATCCATCAGACTGGGAATGTCTGAACAGTACACTAAATCACCTTCTTGTTGAAAAAACTTAGAAAATTGCTGCTCTCTCTCTCTTTCTACACATGTATATGCTGGTTCCAACTGCCAATAAATTCTTTTCTTTTAATCTAGAGCCAAGCAATTCAGATTTTTCTTTCGTTACGCCCAGATCCCTAACTAAATCGTTAAGCTCGGTCTGAGTAAACAATTTGAGCTCTAGACTTTCTGTATTACAATGAAATTCATCATCATCTGGTTCATCTAAGTCAGATTGTACATCAGAAAATACTTCTTTTGGAATAGAATTTAAATCATCTGGTCTTTCAGGAACTAGCAAATCTACACCATGCCGTACTGGTCAGATGTCGGATGGAAGGTTAGCGTAGCTTATTATCTTCTTGTTTTTCGAATTATGACCAGTAATATCAACACTGCAAAAGTAGCAATCATTGGAATGATTTCTTGGCTCCCTCCATATCACAGGAACAGCAAATCTGAAGGCTTTTTTGGTCTTTTTGGACAATTTTTTCAGATCTTCAACACACACACAACATACCTTATGTGGCGCCCAAGATTGATCCTAAACACCAAGTTTAGATCCAACGTACGACAGATAAACCTTTTTCACAAGGTCCATAATGTTTCTTTGGTGTTTTTAATCACAAATTCACCACAAATATAACAAAAACTGTCAGCAGAGTTTTTACAACCACAATTAGACATTGTACTGGGCACATGTAGAGGAAACGTAAAAGTGAGGTTAGGTTGACAGTAAACAAAATACCATCTGCTAACAAAAAATACAATCGACCTTTTTTTGCCAGCAAATGTTTTTCAGCAGTGCTACCAGCGTCATCTACATTCATTACACCTCCTTTTAAAATTATTTTAATTATATAAAAGCCGTTAAATTGTTTAAATTTAATAAATTTAACAGAGAAATGTGAAGAAATGGAGGGTGGTACAGTTTTTTAAGTGTCATATTTGTATTCCCCACCCTAAAAAAATAAGAATAAGGTATTCTCAGCAAAAATGTTTTTCCATCATTGGCCTGTGTTATTGAAGATGAATGCAGTGGAATACTTCACGTCTTTCTGCACAAGAGACAAAGGATGTGATCGAGATACATGTCACTTTTCTGCCTAGTTTTAATTGAATGAAAGCAGCTCATTCCTGAGAATAAGCTCGTATTATTAACAACAAACAGCATTAAAGAAAATATATATTGAGAGACCAATTTCAGAATTCCCAAGCTGTTGAACAGGGATCAACAAGAGGTTCGAGAACTTACATAACATATTACTCCAGCTGCCCACATAGTAGTGAACTGTCCGTTTCTGAGCCAAGAATACGCATCGTGCATGGGAAGCGTTACTCTACAATATAATGTCATGTGTCGTAAGTGAATAACTAAAAGCGAACTATACTAATATTCGTGTTCGAATATCACGTACTGCAGATATTGTTCTAATGTTAAATATAACCAGTTTTTGAACAAGATCCTGAACATGGGCTATGCATAACAGCTTATCATCAATCTGAATACCTAGGAAATTTGATTGTTCAGACTCACTAATAATACGCCCAATGTATGTAGTCAAAATGTTGGCTGTAGTTGAAATGTATGTTAGAAACTGTTGAGACTGGTCTTACTGTGATTTAACATCAATCTATTTTCTATAAATCATGACTTTATGTCTTGGACTGTACTATTTGATACATTGCCAGTGTCTCACTCAACATCCTTCGTTACTAAGCTAGTGTCATCAGCAAACAGAAGTATTTTAAATCATCTATCATATTTGAAGACGAGCACACACACACACACACACACACACACACACACACACACACACACACACACACACGTGTGTGCTCGCCTTCAAATATGATAGAGGACATGGTACAATAATGTACCTCCTTTCTTACAAAAGTTATATTTCCCAAACGTTTGCAGTACAACAGTGTACCGCTTACTCAGCGCCTTCTAAACACAATATAGTATCGATTCGACAACATTAAACGCTCTTGGAACCGATATTATAGGTGGCGCAATGACTAATGTCTTTGATCGGTACACATGTGTTCCACTGTCCGTTACTCCCGTTGCTGCTTTGCAACTGTTACAACTTTTGTGAATTTTCCAGCAAACAAAAGAAGAGTGATTGCAGTTCAGCATCTGTAAGTACAATATAATAAAAAGATAGTAAAATAAGTAGAATAACGACCTTAGTTTTCAACTATTTGATAGTTTTTCAACAAAAATAAGTTTGTATCACAATGAGGTACATGAAAGTGGGGGCTTTTTACTTGCATTTTTTTACCATTTCCGCTTTTAGTTTGAATGAAATTTCACGTATTGCCGAGGACTATAGAGTTTTGGGCTTGTACTTGGATAATCAGTTGTTAGGAATATGTTTCCCGAAAGATAATACTTAAGCAGTTTCAACAACACTACGAAAATTTCGTGCCATAAAAAGAAATCTCAGAAGCGTGTGTCCACTTAAATTTTTACTTTATTTTTATTTCGTCTTTTCAATTATCTTTCAAACTATTTATTTCAGGTTATACAGTTTGATAAACAATTACAACAAAGAGGTTGACGCTTGATAATATTTGGTATTATCAACAATACAGCTTTACAGTCCTTTCAGATAATGAAGGGACTTACGGATAAAGAAGTGAAAGATGTACTCAATTGGTTTACCGACGATCAAGTTTGCGACTCAGATGATGGAGGCGATGATGACGTCGAAGATTTACTGCCAGTGACAGTGCATGGATCACCATGCAAAACCTGCATGTTAGGATCTCCATCCACAGCATCTGGGCATTCAAAGAACATCTGCACGTCTATCAAACTTCACAGAAATTGTAAACGAAAGTGATGACGATATCTCGTCAGTTAAAAATCCCAATTATTTTTCGCGAGACGAGTTAGTAAGTCAGGAAAAAATTCGAGGTTTTCAGAATAACAACTTTCCCAGCTCTGATGCAGACTAAGATTCTGATGAAAATACTGACGAACTGTTCTCTTGGTCCAAGCATACTTCTTTGCCCACTAAATTTAGTTGCATACAATTTCACGAACCTTATGGTCCAAAAATAGACACAGATAATAAAACACCAGGTGAAATATTTTTGTCTTTTTTACAACTGATGTTTGGAAAGCTATCGTGGAACAATCCAATCTCTATGCCAGTCAAACAGTGGGTACAAATCTCTTTACTACAACAGAAGAGATGAAAGCTTTCTGTGGTATTCTTGTAATAATGGGCTTTCATAAGGTTCCAAGCATGAGGCTCTATTGGTCAAATGATCCAAATTTTCACGTGGAAACAGTTGCCAGTGTGATGTCAGTGAAACGTTTTTTGGAACTTATTCGATGTAGTAATGTAAACAATAATACGAAAGCTCCAACTGGTAACACACCACAATTTGATAAATTGTTCAGAATAAGGCCCCTAATAAGCTTTTTATAGAAACAATTCCAAAGTTCATTCTATCCATCTAGACACATTTCTATAGAGGAAAACATGATCAGGTTCAAAGGAAGACATACCCTAAATCAATATATGCTTATGAAACCTATAAAGAGGGGCTTCAAAGTGTGGGTTACTGCATGCTCAGTTTCAAGTTATATGATGGGATTTTGTGTATGCACTGGTAAATCGGACTCTGGGGAAATTACTGTTGGCTTAGGTGAAAGAGTGGTTCATGCTCTAGCAGAGACACTTCAAAATTTGGGGTATTGTATATACTTCGATAATTTTTTACATCTCTTCCTCTTCTAAAGCATCTGTTGGCGAAGAACCTTTTCTCTTGTTGGACAATTAGGTCGTACAGGAAATATTTTCCAAAATCACTGCTGAGGAAAGACCGTTTACTCAAACAATCCGAAAGAGATTTCAGCCAGTCAGGTGACGTATGGAAGAAGACAGCATCTGTAGCAAGTTCAACACAATCCCTCTGACGAGACAACTGTGCAGCGTACCAATCATCACGATGTGAAAAAAAGTTTCGTGTCCAGTTGCAGTGGCATCCTATAATATGTGTATGGGTAGTGTCGATAAATTCGACCAATGTATGGCCGTATACAGTGTGGGCTGGAAGTCACGAAGGTTGCAGGATAAGAAAATGTGGATGACTCAAGTGGCATTTCGTTCACAGTTAGCAAATGAGCTACTTGCAGATTTTACGTCCAGAATGAAAAGTGGGTATTCACCAGGAAATTCATCCGTCTCCCAAAGAAAACTTCCTACTGGTAGAAAGACTGTTGTAAACGCTGTTCGTTTTGCTAATATTGGCATCCGTTTGCCCGAAGTTGGTAGCATACGACGGTGTGCTTATTGCAGTACGAAGAAAATTCAAAAACGTAGTATACTGTGCTGCAATACTTGCAAAGTAGAGCTTTGTAAAGGGTGTTTTGACCTTTTCACAAATCAGTGCAAAAATAATTCAAGTTTATTGTTATAGTTTCTGCAAATTATTGTTTGAAACCTTTCTTGGAAATTTATAATGTAAGATCATGCACATATATGAATAAAACGATGTTTATTGAAACCTGTTTTGTACCTTACTCCTACTGTTACATGTATGTACCACTGCCCATTTACAGATTATAGTCGTCATTATAGGGCAGTGGTACACATATTAGTCAATCTAATCTTGAAAACAATTATAATAACATTTTTTGAGTTAATGGGGATCATAAAGACCTGTTAGAAGTGAAAAGAGAAAGAAAAAATACATTTTCATTTTTTGCCCTATAAAGGGTTAAAATACGTGACAGTCGAACGTAGGCGCTTAAAGAGATAAAAATTACCAATACAGCCTAATTAATCTCTATGGACGTGTGTGTATCTAGAGAGAATACCATATGTGCATGCACCATCATACATGAAAAACATATTAAAAATAAACCAAAGAGAAAAGGAGAGACATTAGACACCGCAGGCTCATTATTACATGGAGGTGTTCCGTGAATGTCATCAGAACAACGCTGTTGTGTTGCTGGCGGAAACAACGGAAATTTATTTAGCAGTAACGAATAGTCGTTATGTTTTCGGTGTTAACATTGCACTGCCTCGTGGTATCAATTGCAAATCCATTCTGGTAATGTACATTTTGAAGCTAATATGCACACATACACAGTATAAATATTTAGCTGCACTTGGTTTTGCACACATTTACAATAAGTACACGCCGAGCGTAATTACAAGCAATGTGAATACGACAGATATCACAGTTACTTTGCACTTCGTGATACCTCACTTCAAATGCATCGCATTACAGAATAAATATTTACAAGCGTAGATAATGGATTCAGTGTACCTTGCAAGCTGCAGGTCTGTTCACATATTGCCATATGTGACAGAGCTTTTCTTCATAGAGCTATGGAAATATAAATAATAAAGAACAAACAAATGAGTAAACAGAGTGGCGAAGTTGCTACGTGAATAAAAGAATAATAATTTATGCAGGAGAATGAATACATCTTAGTATTTTATTGGTGTTTAGGTCGTCGGAGTCTAGTAAATTCTGGAAGAAACGCTACAGGAAATAAATCGTATCAACAAATTCAACAAAGCGATTAATTGCGTATTATATCAAATAAAAAACAATTAAAAACAGAATTGCAGTTAGCAATCTACAATCGTTATAATAAATTTAGGTAGCCATACTCGAGTTGCAATTATTTGAAAACAACAAACGAGAAATTTTAAAACAATAGTAACACTGCATCTCGTTTGTAAAGACTTAAAATGCGAACCTCGTATTTTCGTCACGTTACAGAAAATGTGTGAACTTCAAGCAGTTTACTTTCCGTGTTAGTGAAAAGCAATGGAGACTTTCAGAGTGGCTGATGTATGGATCCTAGTTAAAGCAACAAGACTTTGGCTGCATGCCAAGCTCTGTGTTTTCGCTCCAATTGAACTAATTACGCAACCCAACGGAACTAACTACGTGGCTGTCTGCTTCCACTATACAGACCAGCAGTTACAATGCAACTGATGCACTGTTCTGATTAAGTAATATAGTACACCAGTTTACGTAACGAAATTAATTGGTGTAAGTAACAAATGAAAGGGGTAAATTACAGATGGAGATATCTTGTTTCTCATTGTCCTGGGAAAGTTGAAACAATGGTTTTATATCATGGTAACTTCATTCTTTTATCAGTTATTATTTTGCACTCCAAAGCAGCAGTAACGTGGCAGGGAGAGCTGTAATTATTGCTGTTATTATTGCTATTATTATTATTATTATTATTATTATTATTATTTCCTTCACTTTCTCAGACGTTAAGTCCGGTTAAAAATGAAGTGACGCGGACCTTGATCAAGTGTCACTTCCTTTTAACTGTACGGTATATGTTATATTGAATTTAGGAACTTTCGGGTAATTGAACATGTATCAATAATTACGGATTTCTGTAGTTGTATATATATGTTTGGATGTAGCTGTATTGCATTGATGTACTGGTGGATATTGTGTGGTGTGACTCCTGTAGTTGATAGTATAATTGGTATGATGTCAACTTTATCCTGATGCCCCATGTCTTTGACTTCCTCAGCCAGTTGGATGTATTTTTCAATTTTCTCTCCTGTTTTCTTTTGTATATTTGTTGTATTGGGTATGGATATTTCGATTAGTTGTGTTAATTTCTTCTTTTTATTGGTGAGTATGATGTCAGGTTTGTTATGTGGCGTTGTTTTATCTGTTATAATGGTTCTGTTCCAGTATAATTTGTATTCATCATTCTCCAGTACATTTTGTGGTGCATACTTGTATGTAGGAACGTGTTGTTTTAAAAGTTTATGTTGTAGGGCAAGCTGTTGATGTATTATTTTTGCGACATTGTCGTGTCTTCTGGGGTATTCTGTATTTGCTAGTATTGTACATCCGCTTGTGATGTGATCTACTGTTTCTATTTGTTGTTTACAAAGTCTGCATTTATCCGTTGTAGTATTGGGATCTTTAATAATATGCTTGCTGTAATACCTGGTGTTTATTGTTTGATCCTGTATTGCAATCATGAATCCTTCCGTCTCACTGTATATATTGCCTTTTCTTAGCCATGTGTTGGATGCGTCTTGATCGATGTGTGGCTGTGTTAGATGATACGGGTGCTTGCCATGAAGTGTTTTCTTTTTCCAATTTACTTTCTTCGTATCTGTTGATGTTATGTGATCTAAAGGGTTGTAGAAGTGGTTATGAAATTGCAGTGGTGTAGCCGATGTATTTATATGAGTGATTGCCTTGTGTATTTTGCTCGTTTCTGCTCGTTCTAGAAAGAATTTTCTTAAATTGTCTACCTGTCCATAAGGTAGGTTTTTTATGTCGATAAATCCCCTTCCTCCTTCTTTTCTGCTTAAAGTGAATCTTTCTGTTGCTGAATGTATGTGATGTATTCTATATTTGTGGCATTGTGATCGTGTAAGTGTATTGAGTGCTTCTAGGTCTGTGTTACTCCATTTCACTACTCCAAATGAGTAGGTCAATATTGTATGGCATAAGTATTTATAGCTTTTGTCTTGTTTCTTGCTGTCAATTCTGTTTTCATTATTCTTGTTAGTCTTTGTCTATATTTTTCTTTTAGTTCTTCTTTAATATTTGTATTATCTATTCCTATTTTTTGTCTGTATCCTAGATATTTATAGGCATCCGTTTTTTCCATCGCTTCTATGCAGTCGCTTTGGTTATCCAATATGTAATCTTCTTGTTTAGTGTGTTTTCCCTTGATTATGCTATTTTTCTTACATTTGTCTGTTCCAAAAGCCATACTTATATCATTGCTGAATCCTTCTGTTATCTTTAGTAATTGGTTGAGTTGTTGATTTGTTGCTGCCAGTAGTTTTAGATCATCCATGTATAGCAAATGTGTGATTTTGTGTGGGTATGTTCCAGTAATATTGTATCCATAATTTGTATTATTTAGCATGTTGGATAGTGGGTTCAGAGCAAGGCAGAACCAGAAAGGACTTAATGAGTCTCCTTGGTATATTCCACATTTAATCTGTTTTGGCTGTGATGTGATATTATTTGAATTTGTTTGGATATTAAGTGTGGTTTTCTAATTTTTCATTACTATGTTTAGGAACTGTATCAATTTAGGATCTACTTTGTATATTTCCAATATTTGTAGTAACCATGAGTGGGGTACACTATCAAAAGTTTTTTGGTAATCAATGTATGCGTAGTGTAGCGACCTTTGTTTAGTTTTAGCTTGATATGTCACCTCTGCATCTATTATCAGTTGCTCTTTACATCCTCGTGCTCCTTTGCAACAGCCTTTTTGTTCTTCATTTATAATTTTGTTCTGTGTTGTATGTGTCATTAATTTCTGTTTAATGACTGAAGTTAATATTTTGTATATTGTTTGTAGGCATGTTTTGGGGCGATATTTAGCTGGGTTCGCTGTGTCTGCTTGATCTTTAGGTTTCAGATATGTTATTCCGTGTGTAAGTGTATGAGGGAATGTGTATGGGTCTGCAATGTAACTGTTAAATAATTTAATTAGATGTGAATGTGTTGAGGTGAACTTCTTTAACCAGAAATTTGCTATTTTATCATTTCCAGGGGCTTTCCAATTGTGAGTAGAATTAATTGCTTGGGTGACTTCATGTTGCAAAATTATCACTTCAGGCATTTGTGGTATCATCTTGTATGTGTCTGTTTCTGCTTGTATCCACCGTGCATGCCTGTTATGTTGTACCGGGTTTGACCATATGTTGCTCCAGAAGTGTTCCATGTCTGTTATGTTTGGTGAATTGTTTATTTTAATGTGTGTGTTATCTATTGTGTGGTAAAATTTCTTTTCGTTTGTGTTGAATGTTTGGATTTGTTTCCTTCTATTTTCACTTTTTTTGTATCTTCTCAGTCGTTTGGCTAATGCTTGTAATTTCTGCTTCTTTTCGTCTAATTGCTCTGTCGCTTCTTGTTGTGAGATTTTACCTAACCTTTTTCGTCTTTTTTCCGAGATTTCATTTCTTATAAATTGTGTTAGCTGTCCGATGTCTTTTCTCAGTTTTTCTATTTTGATCTGTAGCCTGTGTTGCCATGCTGGTTTTGTGGGTTTCTTCTGTGTGTTGGTTGGTTCTCATCTCTGCCTAGTGTGTATATTTAGTGTAGTGAGTGCTCCTATATAAACCAGTAGTTGTAAATCTTCCATAGTTGTGTTTTCATTTATTTTGTTGTGTGTGATTGTGTTGATAGTTTTTATTGTTGTTTCGACTTGTGGGTTATTTGGTGGTCTAGGCAAGAATGGTCTAATGTCTGTATTTGTGTCTTTGTATTCAATATATGTTAGCTGAAATTTTTCTTCTATATCTAACATCTGTGTCACTTCGTGTTCTATTTGTGCTTATTCTGGTGGCTGTCTTAAGATTTCGTTTTCCTCTGATTGTTTAATTGGTGCGTGTTGTTCTTTGTTTGTTTGCTCTGGGATGTTTGAGTCCATTACTGTATTTTCTTCTTCTTCTGATTGCATATTATTTTGTTCCAGTATTTGTTGTACTTGTTGTTTGATGTTTTCTAATTCTGACTGGGGTATCCTGTTATTTTTTATTATTACACGGATCTGATCAGCTAGTCGCTGTTCTGCTAAAAATTTTAATTCTGGGTATCTGGTAATAAATGTTGTGTATACTTGTGATCTGTATCCAGTTGTGTTGGTTCCTAGGTTTGTTGCTTGGTAATAACAGAACATGAGGTGTCGATTAACTTCATCTGACCATCTCATCCTCTGTCTTTGTTTTCCTTCTAGGGTGGTTGCAGGAAGCATATCCTGCAAAACACCTCTATTTGAATTTAAATCGTTTTCCAGTTGGCTAGCAGTGTCGTTACCATTGTGAGCGGGCATAGGGTTCAAGCGTCGTCCCCGACCATGACGGCGCTTGTCCGAGGCTTCTTTAGTTCTGTCCTGAACCAACTAATCACGCTAAAAGGGGGGTTAGCCCCATTAGTGGTTTGCTCTTTTCGTCGCCTTTTACGACTGGCAGAACATACTGGAGGCCTATTCTTTTCCCAGGCCTCCACGGGGTTTATTATTATTATTATTATTATTATTATTATTATTATTATTAGCCAATAAACGCATTATGAATGCACGGAATACTTACAGGTGGGCATTTCCCTTCCTTTGTTCCCACATTTATTTCACTCTCTTCCTGTCAGCTTCCTTTCTCTCTCCGGACCACGTTTGTTCCAGTTTTATTCTGTGATTTTTCCTGTTGGTCAGCTTGCCATTTGTGACTTTTAGACCAGAAGATTTCGCGGTTTTGGACATCTCTTGGTGCATTTAAAAAAAAAAAAAATGGCTCTGAGCACTATGGGACTTAACAGCCATGGTCATCAGTCCCCTAGAACTTAGAACTACTTAAACCTAACTAACCTAAGGACAGCACACAACACCCAGCCATCACGAGGCAGAGAAAATCCCTGACCCCGCCGGGAATCGAACCCGGGAACCCGGGCGTGGGAAGCGAGAACGCTACCGCACGACCACGAGATGCAGGCATGGTGCATTTCCTGGTAATTTTAGACCATTTTTGATCTAGCCAATCCTTTTCATCGTGACCGTTTTGGCATTCCTCCTATGGTCAAAGAATTCGACTATTTGCTTTGCAAGTCTGTCTGGGTTCAATTTTTTTATAGTATCGATAAAGTGTTAAACTGAATTTTCTAATGTCACTATTATTATTATTTCTCTTATTATCATCATCATCATCATCATCATCATCATCATCATCATCATCATCATCATTATTATTATTATTATCATCATCTTCATGTTTCACTACTGAGATTGCATTGTTGGGTATAGTCAATTACGCACAGGTCAATTTCAGGTTCCTGAGGAGTAGACCCGGATATTTAAGGGATTCTACAATATTTTGCTCAAAGTAGTACTATATTTCATTGTCTTTGCCGTATCCTTGTATTCTAGACAGAACCCTCCTGAGGTTAGATGATATTCATTCGCAGGCACCATTGACGAAGGAAATAAAATCAGCTTTTAAACTCCATATCTGATTGACATTGACATTCAATTTCGTATTACTAACGCCCCGTCAGCTCGGACTGAAACTTCGATTAAGGGACATTATATATTTTCTCTGGATGAAATGTTCAAATGTGTATGAATTCCTAAGGGACCAAACTGCGGAGGTCATCGGTTCCTAGACAAACACACTATTTAAACTAACTTATTCTAAGAACAACACACACACCCATGCCCGAGGGAGGACTCGAACCTCAGGCGGCAGGGGCCGCGCAATCCGTATGTGGTGCCTCAAACCGCGCGGCTACTCCGCGCGACTCTCTGGATGACATGCAAAAATGTCAGGGCTGTAAGATGCTACCATTCGGTCTTTCTATATACACTCCTGGAAATGGAAAAAAGAACACATTGACACCGGTGTGTCAGACCCACCATACTTGCTCCGGACACTGCGAGAGGGTTGTACAAGCAATGATCACACGCACGGCACAGCGGACACACCAGGAACCGCGGTGTTGGCCGTCGAATGGCGCTAGCTGCGCAGCATTTGTGCACCGCCGCCGTCAGTGTCAGCCAGTTTGCCGTGGCATACGGAGCTCCATCGCAGTCTTTAACACTGGTAGCATGCCGCGACAGCGTGGACGTGAACCGTATGTGCAGTTGACGGACTTTGAGCGAGGGCGTATAGTGGGCATGCGGGAGGCCGGGTGGACGTACCGCCGAATTGCTCAACACGTGGGGCGTGAGGTCTCCACAGTACATCGATGTTGTCGCCAGTGGTCGGCGGAAGGTGCACGTGCCCGTCGACCTGGGACCGGACCGCAGCGACGCACGGATGCATGCCAAGACTGTAGGATCCTACGCAGTGCCGTAGGGGACCGCACCGCCACTTCGCAGCAAATTAGGGACACTGTTGCTCCTGGGGTATCGGCGAGGACCTTTCGCAACCGTCTCCATGAAGCTGGGCTACGGTCCCGCACACCGTTAGGCCGTCTTCCGCTCACGCCCCAACATCGTGCAGCCCGTCTCCAGTGGTGTCGCGACAGGCGTGAATGGAGGGACGAATGGAGACGTGTCGTCTTCAGCGATGAGAGTCGCTTCTGCCTTGGTGCCAATGATGGTCGTATGCGTGTTTGGCGCCGTGCAGGTGAGCGCCACAATCAGGACTGCATACGACCGAGGCACACAGGGCCAACACCCGGCATCATGGTGTGAGGAGCGGTCTCCTACACTGGCCGTACACCACTGGTGATCGTCGAGGGGACACTGAATAGTGCACGGTACATCCAAACCGTCATCGAACCCATCGTTCTACCATTCCTAGACCGGCAAGGGAACTTGCTGTTCCAACAGGACAATGCACGTCCGCATGTATCCCGTGCCACCCAACGTGCTCTAGATGGTGTAAGTCAACTACCCTGGCCAGCAAGATCTCCGGATCTGTCCCCCATTGAGCATGTTTGGGACTGGATGAAGCGTCGTCTCACGCGGTCTGCACGTCCAGCACGAACGCTGGTCCTACTGAGGCGCCAGGTGGAAACGGCATGGCAAGCCGTTCCACAGGACTACATCCAGCATCTCTACGATCGTCTCCATGGGAGAATAGCAGCCAGCATTGCTGCGAAAGGTGGATATACACTGTACTAGTGCCCACATTGTGCATGCTCTGTTGCCTGTGTCTATGTGCCTGTGGTTCTGTCAGTGTGGTCATGTGATGTATCTGACCCCAGGAATGTGTCAATAAAGTTTCCCCTTCCTGGGACAATGAATTCACGGTGTTCTTATTTCAATTTCCAGGAGTGTATGTTGACGGTACAGGATATTGTTATAGTTATTATTATTGTTACTAACTTTTAAGAAACTTCATGCTGACTAATGCTGCGACATGGGTTGCATAGAATGCAGACATCATGAAGTGCCTGAAGGGGCAGAGCACTATAAAAATCAAACTGTTATTATTATCTGTTTCCATTGTAATGTATTGACCTGTAGTAGGAAGATTATCCGGCATTTAGGGGCCTCCCAAAGAATACCCGATCGCTTGTGCCGGCTAGTCCTCCTTTCCCAAAGATAGTTGGCGAGTGTGTAATGTATGGTGCACCTCACGAACTCTTCTCAATGTCCTTACGCATGTACAAATGCACTGAGTTACAGTCTCAAAGAAGACAGAGGCAGGCGCACTACAAATGTAGATTTTCGGTATAATGTTATACATTGTGTAAAAGAAGTGACCCATATTCGTCAAGCCCAGAAAAAACTCCTGTAAATGTATGTCTTGAAATAAATACTTGTTGAGATATGGTCCATTAAATTTGTGACGAGAACTTTCAGTACTTCTTCGAGTAGGCTGTCCACCTGTTGACTTTTATCACTCATTTCTTATTAGTCAAAGGAAAATTAGCCCGAAAAAGGCCACGTTGGTCAATAAATATGCACAAACCGGAAATAATTGTAATCAACGTTAGGCATCCAAAATAAGACTTGCATGAGTTCGCGAAGGTTTTCGGTTTCTGCTAAACTTCTGAGAGCGGCGAAATTTTTCGACTTTTTTCATAGCTTCGCTAAAATTTTCAAAATGAAAGTATATAAAATTTTTTGTAGAATGACCTACTTAAATGTTAGCATCCGTTCAGCCGTTTAGGTGCAGTCGATCATCAAATATAGATAATTTTTACCACGTGGTGGAAAAGTGAGTTATGCTCGTGTTACAACGCATGTAATTTAAAAAGGGCCATCCAAATGAAAAGTGTCGGGCTCGAAAGTTGCAGAACGTAAACTTGTGCGTACAAAGAGTTCCTAACTATTAAAATTACTTTTGATGATCAAATCATCCACATTTTTCCAGATACTGAAATTTATGGCCAATTTAGTTAGGTACCTACCTACATAAATAGTTAGCTCTATTTATTAGTTTCATTATTCAAGTTAGTAATTTATAGTGTCTTGTAATAATTACTTGTGTTTCTGTTAAGCATATAAGAAATATGTAACAAAAGAGGAAAAACCCCGGAAAAAATTCTAGAGAAAAACACTGAGGAAGTGCTGTTCCTGAGGAAGAATCGAGTAGTGCCGCTACGAGCCGTGAAGTGTACAGTTGGGATGAATGGCAACCAGTCCCTGTTAGTCCTGATCCAATTTTCCGTCGAATCCATTTCCGTATGAAGTCGCCACAGCGGCTCGAGTCATACTTCGCCTATCAGTTAGCTCCATATCCATTTACGCGTTTGATTATAACGGAGTAATGCTCAAGAAAAGAAAATCAGACCTCACCAAAACGTTCAATTCGGTTAATGTTAAAATCACAAGCAGCACTGTCCTTGAATATGGGTTTCTCTTATATCGAGTTCTATGGAATATCGTTGCCTGTGGGTAAAGTCATACAAAAGTCTAGACAGGCGGCAACGACTTCATTATCGAGGAAGATAGTGATTTATTGGTCCTGATCACATAACTGACAGTAGTGAGCAGGAAGAAACCGTCACCAGTATCTTCCCTATGAAACCTGGAAAAGGCCACTTAAGACACATTCATTTATATCCCCAACATTTCTTAGCTGTATGAAGAAACTAAAAAACACCTTTTCACGGCTTCAGTGGCTTTGACACCAGGTCTAAATTTTTTTTGACAGGCCAAAATCAAATTTAGAAGCACATTTCAAAAGAGAGCGAAACTCCAACACAACGCTTCACATTTCATGGATTCCAACGTCACTCATGATAAGGTCGCTGAGGCAGGAGTGAAGTTCATTGTGTTTTCAGACGGGTACCAGATTCAAACCTTTAAATGAATCGAAAATTAATAACTTCGGTTTGGCATGTTTGCCTCCGACCGAAGCTACCGCTCGCCAGCACTCACTTAGGTTCTACTGCAGGATCAGGTCTGGAGAAACAATCAGCTGGATTCATTAAAATAAGGATGGACGACCACAATCAATAAATAAATAAAAAACGCAGATGACTTTGTAGATGGGGCAACCACAGCTATGAGTAGTCATCTTCGGTATTAAAACCTCTTTATTATTGGATCATTACCGGTGTCGTGGCACTGAAACCCACATCTTCAGGTGAACTTATGTTTTAGTGAACATATTTTAGTCATATGTTCACCTGAAGATATGGCTTTTAGTGCCACGAATCCCGTAGTTATTCAATAATAAAGGACTAAATACAACTGAAGCGGTTATTAATACTCAAGGGAAAAAAAATAAAACGGTCTCATCCTCATTGCATCCACCAAACTACCAGAGCCCCTGAAACTGCTCAGCACAATATCCCGCGCGTGTAAGATGTGATGCCAAGCGGTTTGTTCTCGCTGGAAAGCATCTATCAAGCGCTCCGCTAGCGATTGCTATGGGCTTTCGTGGGGATGTGAATCGAAGGGAATAACGTGACGAGCTGCAACAAAAAAGAGAAACATAGATTTTAGCCGACAGAGCCCTGTGCTCCCAGGCGGTAACCGATCCAAGCTCATCTTCGGTGATCGGACGAGAACCTGCATATTTTTGCCCTTTTCTTATCCCTTTGAACGTGTTATGGCTGTTGGCGAGTGAATGCTGCAACATGTGCCAACAAGTCAGCTTCGGATGCTCACTTAACTTCCACACACAGTGAATATCTTCCTGGCCACGTCGGTTTCCCAACTCCCCAACTGAAGACATCTTCCTTGATTCGACGCAAATCGACCGTGAGATACAGTAGATGTCGTCGAGGAGGAAATCGATTTAGAACCAATGCTAGAAGAAGACGCAGAATTGGATGACGCCGTTTTCTCCCCTTCTGCAAAACATAGAAATACATCAAAAATAATTTTAAATGAACATTAACACAGAACAATAATTGCTTAAAGAATGTTTGTAAAAATTTATCTCTCATCAATTTTATATTGTAACTGAAGTATTTTTCCATTAACAGAATTTCCATAAAAAGAACCATTTGACATGCTTTTTTCCATTTTCAAATCTACTTATTATCGTCTTGGACTGGCTTAATGGCTAATTAATGTTAATGCATAGAACTAACTATCTAGGTGGCTAGATACCTAACGAAATTTCCCTTAAATTATAATATTTGGCCTTCAAAAGCCATTAGACTTGGAAAATATGCTATTTTTGTAGACTGCATTTCACTTATTAGAAGTGATTTGGGCTATTTTTATGCAGTTAGTTATCAAGCAGTATGTCCTCATAGAAGGGCAATGACAATACATTTTAATAAGATATTGACTATGGTTTGTGTACATTGAACAGCATATCTGCAGGGAATAATTTCTGTCTGCTCTGAGTCGAGGCTGGCTGTCAAGTTCGCTAACGGATGGCGGCTAGTCAAAAAAGGTAGGACACGTGCTTTTCGAAGAACCAGCCGCGCTAGAGGGCCTGTCACAAATTAGGCTCGCCTCTCGCATGGCAGAGTGGCGACACGCCCGTCAGAGCCGGTGAGCCAGTGAAAGTATGCAGTCATCGTCTCAGGTGCAATAGTGCTTATGTTGCCGCGAGCCAGTACAAGGAGCTAACCAGGGAGAGAATAGACGTCACCAGACGACACGGCTATGTGGGCACAACACTGGCTCCCACGAAAGAGTGGCGTCAGATTTATTTTTATTTATTTATTTGTTTATTTTTACATCACGCATGCCAGCAAAATCCGTTCACCACCAAAAACGGTGAAGCTCAATTTGACGGGCTGTGCGGTTGATGATGTCAGAAGTAAATCACAGAGCTGCCTCGTTTTGTGGGAAAAGCTCTGACTGGCTGACTATGTCGCATAAACAATGGAGGAGGTGTATATTTTGGCGCAAGATGATTCAATTGGTGCTGAAAATGCACGGACTCACTCCGATTCGCTGAAGGCCTTTTTTGGTGCGATCCTGATGGAGACGCAATACCGAGGTCTGCAGTCAGAGGTACGGGCGCAGCAGACAGAGCAGAACAGTGAGATACAGACACGGGTGTGGCGAACGAGGGTAGCCGCCGGCACTGTGAAGACAGATAAACATCAGGCGTTTGCCGCCGTACCCTGGCAGATAGCTGGGAAGATATGTAATTCGGAATGCCGAGAAAAAAAAGCAGTATGAGTAACGTGGCTGGGTTCGATCACAAGCACTTTTAATCCGTGCAAAACTTTCAGAATTATAGAGACTCCGAGAGTGCTTTACCCCCCAAATAATTTATTGGACAATTCGATTGAACGCTACCACCGGATCGGCCCCAGCAGTATAAATTAAAGTTTGTCTGTGGTCAGACGGAAAGGTCAGTTGGAGAAAAGATGTGCGGAATAGCTTCCACAGGCAGGTCATATAAAGTATTTTCGGAAGCATTCCTTGCGAGCTGCTGATCGTGTGAAATTCAAATCGCATAAAACAGGATCCAGAATCGTCTGGTTTTAGAAGCCCTTTGAAGTTGCATCGAGGGTCACGTGAAGAAGAACTGATTCTTAGACGAGCCACGCAGTACAACCGATATCATTCGATTTTTTTTTTATACGAAGTTACCATTCTGTTACCACCAAGTATTAGCGGGACATTGCGGTGACAACAAAGAGGGATTTAAGAGTTTTTGTTTTTTTTTTGTTTTTTTTTGTGGTTTTAGGGCGCACAGCTTCAATGGTCATTAGCGCCCTGTAGGTTTTAAGAGTATTGTCCCTGAACTTTGCTTGCATAGAGGGCGCTTAACGCAAGAAGATGGAGAGACGCTCTGGTAGAAACTTTCATTTGCAAATGAATAGAGGAAACGATCGTAGAAAT